>NC_143021.1:188003313-188303313 GCF_055824585.1 Amblyomma mixtum
ATCAGTGCCGTGAGTAAGAACTTTAAGCCTGTATCTCAAAAACCTTCCAAAGTTAAGAGCAGGGCAGTGGCTCTTTTAGATAAACTCAACCTTCAGAAGCTATCAAAACAGGTGCTGGGATGTGATTTGAACGTTCTGAGCATCTTCTTCACGGCAAAGACGCATAAAGATCTGTGCCCATTCAGGGCTATAGTTACAGAAAGAGGAAGCTGGCAGGCCCAAGTCAGCAAGTTCCTTAAAACACATTTGGGACAACTAAAGCCTGAGGATCCTTTCAATATAGCTGGGTCTGACACCTTGGTTGCAGCATTGAATTCTGGTGTTCCAAGTGCCAACTCTGCGTTGTCCGTCGACGTGGAAGAGTTGTTTTACTCGATTCCGCACGATGAACTTTTCAGTGCAGTAAGAGAACTGATTGACGTTACCGGCGTGGTTGGATTCCAGAATACCTGTGGTGTGTCACCTGATTCTTTTATGGAGCTGCTCGCTTTTTATCTTGTTCTACTTTTGTTTCCTTTGGCGAGAAATTGTATGTGCAGAAAAAAGGAATTTGTATAGGTTCCAGTGTCGCGCCAGTGCTTTGTGAAATATTTCTTGCGCGTCTAGGTCGAGTGCTCGAGCTCAAGCTAACCCAACCTTTCATAGCAAAGATCATCAGATATGTAGACGACTTTTTAATTATTTTGAAACTTTCTTCTCATGACTCTTTGACAGAAGTAGCTGGCAAGATCTTAAGTGTATTCTCAAACTGTTCAAAATTTCTTAAATTCACTCTAGAACTTCCACAAAACGGATCCATTCAGTTCCTGGATTTAAAGTTATCTTTTAACAGAAGTGATCATGTGTGCTGGGCCTTCCAACCCAGGTCAAATAAAGCATTGCTGCCTTTTGATTCCTCCCACTCCAAGGTGGTAAAGCGGGGTATTGCCTCCTCCTGTTTTAGATCCGCAGTTTTAAAATCATGCACTCATATGTTGAAGTCCAGTTTTTCCCTTCAAGTAGAGCGGCTGGAAAAGGCAGGGTACCCGAGGTTTCTGTTAACTGCGGTTGCTGAAACAGTGGCCAATAAGCTCAGTAAAAAGAAAAAAGTTGCTTCCCAAGAACCAGCCGGCCAGAAAAAAGTGGAAGTCATTCCCTATCTGCACAGGGTTTCACATAATCTCAAAAAGATTTCAGGCAAATATGGCATCGACATTGTATTTTCGGCACCCTGTAAGCTCTCTAGATTATGCAATCTAGTGGGCAAAGGGGACTCGATTCGAGGAACTTGCAGCAAGAAACACTTGGAAGAAAATAAGCGTGTCGCATGTGCAACAGGGGTAATCTACAAGATCCCCCTCAGTTGTGGGCGTTTTTATATTGGACAAACCGGTAGGTGCTTAAATGATCGCTTGAGAGAACATGCGCGTTCCTTGGGGGAGGCGGGGGGTTCGAATCTGCCTGTTCATTGCCGCAAGTGTCGGGGTTGTTGCCCTCAGTTCAGCCAGACCCCGATTGTTGGAAGAAGGAACGGGCAGCTTGAGAGAGAGATTGTAGAGGCCATTGCCATCTTGCGCTCGCAACCGGATGAATGCGTTAGTTCGCCTTCGGTTTCCATCCTCCAAAAAGAACTGGGTTTCCTTGACAGCTAACAGGTTGGGTGGCTTCCTTTGCACGTTCTTTTTCATCCTTTGTCTTGTGGTTTTCATGCTTCCACATGTGGTCGACGGTTTTTAACACTTCTGGTATATGTAGATTGTGACTCGCATGATGAGCATTGCATAACGTTTTAAAGTCCGATGTCTGTACATTGTGACTCGCATATCTTTCCTCTGCATTGTTGTCAGTTAGGTGTTGTTATCTGTTGTTTTTCATTCATCCTTTTTTACCCGATTGCAAGATCACACGTGCCTCTCTCTTTATAAAGCCATGAAGTTTCAAATAAAATTTTAGTTGCAAGTACCGCCCTGTGTCGTCTTCTTTCGCTGTCCCGTGTCCGCTGCGGTGTCTAGCTCCTTCATAAGAATACGGCACACACCGAACACTTCCAAACGATCTTGCAGTGTTTTTTCAGGCAAGGCCAAAAACATATCGCTAAGAATCGTGGCTAGGCACGAACCAATACATATCCCGTCTTTCTGAATGTACATATCCCCATTACATTCTACAAATGTCAAACTAAGATAAAACGATAACAATTTTAGGAACGTATCGGCGGAAATTCCGCACTCGTTTTGGAAGGTTATAACACCATGCTTTTCGATGTGCTTATTCACAGCTGACAAGATTTCCGCCTTTGGAATTGTGTAATATCAGTCTTTTACGTCGACTGAAAATCCCTGCAGTTTTTTATCGTGATCCCATCCTTTTAGGAAGGTGATTACTTCGTCAGAATTTTATATTCTAAAAGGGTCATCGATCGTTAAAACGTTGAGTTTCTGTTGCAAGTATCTTGCGACATGCTTCTGCCATGTCCCTGCTACTGAAACTATTTCACGAAACGGCCATTTGGGTTTATGGGTCTTTGCAGAGAAAAAAATCACAAGCTTACTCTTGCCGCCGCGGTGGCTCAGCGGCTATGGTGCTCGGCTGCTGACCCAAAAGACGCGGGTTCGATGCAGGCCGCGGCGGCTAGAATTTCTTTGGAGGAGACATTCTAGAGGCCCGTGTACTGTGCGATGTCAGTGCACGTTAAAGAACCCCAGGTGGTCGAAATTTCCGGAGCCCTCCACTACGGCGTCTCTCATAGCCTTAGTCGCTTTGGGACGTTAAACCCCATAAACCAAACCAAACAAGGTTGCTCGTGTGGCAGTTCTCAATCATACTCGATTCGAATAAAATTTAGTTGACAGTCAGCGTTGTTGTGTCCCCTTCTTGTTCTGTGCCCTCTTTGCGCTCTAATAATGAATGTAGGTAACCAACTCGCCCAGAATGTTGTATGGTGTAATGTACATCACCACTATAACGCACGGCTCTTTTCTGCAGCAAATGTGGCCTGCACAAATTGGTCACACCAGTTGTGCCCCACACCATGTTACACTACTGCATGAGAGACAGCACTAAAGCATTGTAAAGCATAAGTTTCACTTTAGCAGGGATAAAGCGCCTTACACGCGCAATGGCACCAATGGCAGATGATAACTTGGATTGGAGGTAGTCGATATGCTCACTCCAGGTAAGATGCTTTAATAAATGTACTCCGAGACTATTTTACAGAGACCACCATCTCTAGCTGTTGGGAGCCAAGAAACAAATCCATCTGTTCTGTCAACACTTTACCTCTAGGCGTATACAAAATTACTTTTGTTTTAGTGGGATTTATTTTGAAACAATTCACCTTAGCCCAGACCTTTACATCAGCCAGCGTCTTCTTAGCCTTGCTCAAAATCTTTGAACAAGCTGACTGTAATAAACACTATCGTGCCATGAGCATAAGAAATGACGGAAGAATTTTCTGTGCTGTGTACAATGTCATTTACGTAGATTAAAAATAAAAGTGGCCCTAAAGTGCTTCCTTGCGGCACACGAACATTAACCGGTTTCATTGCGGAAGTGGCACTGTTGCCATCTACAAATTGCGTTCTGCAAGAAACGTAAGATTTCAAAAGCGCATGGGCTATTCCCCGCACACCGTAATTTTGGAATTTCTTGAGAAGGATAGAATGATTAATCAAATCGAATGCCTTAGAAAAATTAATGAATATACCTAATGTCATGTGCTTACGACTGAATGCATCTATAATAATTCCTTTTTGAGTGAGGAGGGCTGTTTCTGTAGAGCGGTGCTGTCTAAAACCATGTTGAAAGTCATCATGAAGGTTGTGGCGATTAAAAAATAATAGTAATCTTTCGTGCATTATTTTCTCAATACCTTTTGAAAATTCTGGATTGACTGAAATAGTCCGATAATTAGGTCAGTCTTATCAACGCGCTGAAAGACAAGAAAAACGGTGGCAGTTTGCATTTTTTTGGGAATACACCCGTAGACAAAATTCAGGGGGCCACTTTGTTGACCTAAAATGCGGTGAGGCGAAAGCCTTAAGCGCGGTGTTGCTGCTTGTGTCACTGATATGTTGTTAAGATGTTAGGCTTCGCCTCTAAGAGCGGAACGCGACAGCGTCTTGCAACACTGCCAGGGAGTCCATAGAACGGCATCGCCCGTTCGGTTGTACGCCTTGCTCGTTGGTAAATTGGTTTTTGAGGAAAGGAAATGTATCTGTCTCGCATATTTGGGTGGAAACCTAAATTTCACCGTAACGGGAAGGGAGGAAGATGGGAGGGAACGAAAACACCGTATTCACTACACGCGGCTTTGTTCATTCCAAACCACCGAGCTGGTATGGCGGAGTGGTTAGCATGATCGTCTCGCACTTCGTAGACCGGGGCTCGATTCCCGAATTCGACCAATTTCCTACTCGGTTTTATTATTGCGAAGCAATACTGCTTTGCGAAGCAATACTGCACATCCACGGCCGCGGCCTGACTCCCGCTCGTCTCACCAGGGGCGCCGCGCGCTTAGTGACGTCATACCATCTGCTTAAAAACCGGGCCCCATCTCACGCCGTTGCCTTGCGCGGCGCATAGCCACGGTCGCGGCCAGACTGCGTTTTCTCGTCAAGCCCATGAGATGCCGCCTCCAGCCTATACGCTTCGGCAGGTTGCAAAGAGAAAGCATCAGCGATCTACGCAGACAAAAGGAGAACGAGAAGAACAGCAGCAGAACCACGTATTGCTTCGCAATTACCAGGCTTAACGAAGCTAAGCCACAGCCAATTTTTTATTTATCTCGCCTGACTAGAAGGGTTAATTAGGCTAGTTAGATAATTAAGCAATTAACTAAACTCAGTTTAGTTAACTGAGGAACTGAAACTCAGTTTCACTTATTTGGAGCATCACTATACGACCCTTTAATTGGTTTCATGGTTACCAGCAAACGTACCAATGGCCCCGTTTGAAATTCGCGCACTATGACGTCACGCTCGTTGCGACCAATTGAAAAGCGTGACATTTTTGTCGACAACTCCTGCTTACAACTATGAGGCATTATAGGCTTCCACCTTAATATTATGCTATAAATATGGGTAAGGACCGGGCTGATAATATCGCTGCTCGAATGACCTTTTCCACTCTCTCCTCAATATTGGCGGTAGGGTGCACTTCATCCTTGGTGAGAGCATTTAACCTTCAGTAGTCGTCTAAAGGCCCTGGGTCTATACTCGTTGCTTCCACCAAGATCATAGGCGCTTCCCGTTGGGGTTACGAACGCTGCGCGTATGCTGGTGCGCTCAGAGCGGAACTTGCCAGTACCCTTGAGTAAGGTCTAGCGTCGTTACATACGCTGCTTCACTGACCTGTTCCACTCTCTCCTTGATATTGCGGATAGGATACACTTGTACCCTGGTGAGAGCATTTAACTTTCGGTAGTCTACTACAGGCCTTGGGTCTTTACTCGGAGCTTCCACCAAGATCATAGGCGAGATATTTCGATTTTAGAATGCTTGATTACTCGCAATTCTAGCATGCGTATTACCTTCCTATAAATGATATCTCTCTGCCTACGAAAGACTCGATAGCACTTTGACCACACTGGCTTCTCGAAAGTTAACCCGATATCGCGCTCAATGAAATCAGTTCTGCCTGGCCTGTCTACAAAACAGTCATCAAATTCTGCTATCAGTTAGCTGAGATCGGACAACTGAGATTCTTTTAATTCTCCTCTCTCATTAGTCCTCGTGAGGACTTTCTGCGCGCTGCTTACCTTTCCGCTTAGATATGGTTATCTTCCATCTCCTCAGGAAGGTTCAGCGTTATATTTACCGCGCCTCTCTATTCACGTAAGGCTTCATTAGGTTTGAATGGCAAATTCACATTTCTGTACGCCTTCCTGGGGTTTAAACAAACTAGTTTGTATTAGA
The DNA here is from genome assembly GCF_055824585.1 of Amblyomma mixtum. Classification (NCBI taxonomy): domain Eukaryota; kingdom Metazoa; phylum Arthropoda; class Arachnida; order Ixodida; family Ixodidae; genus Amblyomma; species Amblyomma mixtum. Next base: position 188,009,208 of record NC_143021.1, read on the forward strand.
GAGCTTGACAACTACTTCAGCAGGCCCTTCCCACTGTACTTCGAAGCTATTTCGGTACGCATTGTGGGTATAGGCGCTCGAGGTACAACCTATGGAAACATCGCCGTATAGTCAACTTTCTCTTCCGGAGCGCCGTTCTATGAGTGCAAAATTGGTATGAATAATTGGTGACAACACAAACTTCCTTTCATGGTGGTGGGCTGAGCCAGAGACGCAGTTTTCTGTTTAGGTTGTGACAACATCGTGTACTCCGTTTAAAATAGGCTAACTTAGCATTGTGGGCTGCGGAAAAGCGTTTGTGAGGTTATAGACGTTATAATTTAAGCATGTGGCTGTGCTCCTTCATTTTTAAGCAGCTTAATTCATTTTGTACGAGAGCAATGTGTGCCATGATCAGACTCGCCAGGCACTGACAATGATTTTGACGCCAGTAAAAGAGGTGCTTTGGCAACCAGCAAGTGCGTCAGCAGGAGGAGTCCGTGTGCCTGTTAGGTCATGGTTAAAAGCGCAACCAGAGGTATGATGACAATTCCAGGGTGTTGTCATGCTGACACGAGTAATTATGCTGTGCTATTTAATTAAATGACCTAATAAGTATATTTGGCTTTGCAAATTATGAAAGCTGGTCAGAACAATGTGTTGTATGGTACAGTAGTGTGGTGAGTGCAGAATATCAGTTGGCTTTACGTGACGCCACTTTGAAACTTCGGATAGAAAAAAGAGCCCTTTGGAGCTTGCAAACCTATGCTAGGAACAAAGATGACGTAAAACAACAAAGAATACAACCGCACAGAGTAGCCTTGCTTGCTATTGTTCTCGTCTCTAGACAAAGCGTCAACATGCCGTCTGGTCCACATGACAGTACACTCAGCTCAAGCTGTGTGAAACTTAGAGAAGACAACACAAGGACAGGAAGCAGTGTGTGCATGTATCTTGTGCATGCCGTGAAGATAGCTTCCTGCCTCATCATAGCTGGGCCCCTTTATGTGTACCTCCAGTCATCATCCAGCAGCTATGGCCCTATTTGTGCTGTTGACATGTGCGTCAAATCGTAAAATACATTTTGTATTCTTGCGCTGCTAGAATGTTTTGACCCATTAAGTTTGTTTATTGTTTATTGGTCTTTCATTACATATAATGGAGGAGATAAGGCAAAAAGGTGCGTACGCAGCTTGACTAAGGCCTTATCCGCTCAAAGGCTAAACAGCAGTGAACACAGACCGAACACCTATCAGAAACTAGTAACAAGGAATAATGAAGACAATAGTTACAAATGTACAATAGATTCAAGTATCTGCGCAAAAGAAAAGCAAATTTCGGTTAGGAGCAAACACAAAATGCAGTGATAGGCCAAGTCGACAATGGACACAATGAAGAAACTATGGGTACGGAAGGAGCATGAGTAGCACAGCATATTATGACGTGAAGCAATGAAGGCACATAAAAATGTCTAGCAGATCATTTGGCATAGAAAACAAACGAAAAAACGGTTAGGTTCTTATTCGCTCAGCACTGAAAATAGCGATAAGGACACAAAAGTATGGTACAGCTGCACATTGCTTCAGATATAAAACTAATAAGGACATTACAAAAATAGTGTCGTGAATTATCATGAAGGAAAAAAAGTTGTTTTAAATGTTTGAGGTGAATGTTAAGAATGTCTATATTTTCTTGAAGAAAATTGTTGAGAAGAGTTAGTATCTGATATTTTAGAGATTGTGTTGCATAATTAGTTCGATAATGCTCTACTTTCCAGTATAAGGAATTTCGCGTATTATAACCCGATGGCTCTTTGATTTCCAACTCACCAAGTTAATAAGATAATTATTGTGCTGTAGTTTGCCACGAATCAAACATTTACAAAGCTGGTATCTATGTATATCATTAACGCTTAGAAAATTCAGGTTATGGAGCAAGGGTGCAATCGGATGATAGTAGGCAGACCGGGTTATAACACGGATTGCCTTATTTTGGAGCCGGGATAGTTTTAACTTGTTGCTTAGTGTGGTAGTACCCCATACAAAAATGCAATAATTTATGTGCGACATGAATAGAGAATTGTATAGGATTAATGCTATTTTCTTTGGAAGGTAGTCTCTATGGCGATGAAAAATGCCTACCATGTTTCCTAACTTGGAAGCTATATGGTCCACATGGGCGTCCCAAGACAAGGTTTCTGCAAATAATACGCCTAGCGTTTTAAAACTAGGTACTATCTCTACTGTGCAGTTATTGAGGGTAAGTGTTATGTTTTGCGGAACAGATCGAGACTTTGCGCGATAAACGATGGCTTTAGTTTTTGTCTCATTAATTACTAGACCATTTGCCCTTGCCCAGTTACTAACTTTATGTAGAATTGAGTTACCGGTATCAAGAAGTTCTGTGCACGTGTCTGATGAGAGTAATATGGTGGTGTCGTCTGCATATATTACAAATTCTGCTCGTGCATCAATTGGTGAAATGTCATTAAGATATATGTTAAATAAAAGTGGACCCAATATACTGCCTTGAGGAACTCCAGAGTTAATTGGCAACGGACATGATGGGTGATTGTTTATGCTTATGTACTGGGAGCGATTACTCAAATAAGACTTCAGTAAGTCTAAAGGTGGGCCGTGTATACCATAATATTGTAATTTGTCAGTAAGAAGGTTGCGATTCATGTAGTCAAATGCTTTAGTGAAATCAATGAATATGCTTAGTACAAATTTCTTAGCCTCCAGATTTTTAATTATATATTCTTTCTGCTTAAGAAGAGCTAACTGAGTTGATCGGTACGTGCGAAAACTGTACTGATCGTCGCTTAGTATATTCATCTTTTCACAGTATGATGTGAGCCGTTTGTGAATTAATTTTTCAAGTCCTTTCGAGAAGACTGGCAAGATAGAAATAGGACGGTAGTTATTGAGATTATTTTTATCACCTTTTTTATGGATGACAGTTACTTTCGCTAACTGCATTGATGCAGGAAAGACACCACCTCTGAAGCACATATTAAATATATCAGTAAGAATGGGGGCTATGATGTCTAGAACAAATTTGATAGGCTTGATTTGCATGTTTTACGCATCGGAGCTGCAACTGTTTTTGAGAGACATAAACGCGGTGATTACTTCGTTCTCAGTTACTGGATGGAGATACATACTGTTTGTGTGGTTAGGTTTTATAAAATAACTTGCAGCACCGGTCAACGTCGGTGTCGGCAAATTAGTAAAGTATTCATTGAATACATTCGCTAAGTCAGAACCGGATATTGTTCGACCATTTATGACAAGATCGTCAACAGAACTTAAAGATGCGGACTGATTTAAGAGAGTGTTTAGTTTGTTCCACGTAAATTTAACGTCACTGGCGGTACTTTGAAATGAATTTTCAAGGTAACTTGCTTTAGCAACCTTCAGTGCTTTATTGAGATTGTTGAGGTATTTTTTGAGCTCGCGCAAGTCGCTGACTTCACGGGTGGCTAAGAACTTGCAAAACAGTTGATTCTTCATGGTAATTTTGGCTAACAATTGAGTCGTTATCCAAGGTTTTCGAATTCTTTAGAGGTACGACATTCTATAACAGGAAAGTATTGATTATAAAGTCTACTTAATTTGTCACGGAACAAATCAAAAGCGTCACCTGCGTTTACAGCATTTATCACATACGACCAATTGACGTTCTGTAGATCCTGACGAAACCTTATCAAACTTGAAGGCAAAATTTTCTGATACAAAACAGATCGCGCGGTGTTTATTCGTTTTCTACCAAACTTAACACATATAAAAATTGGAAGATGATCACTGAAGCCTTAAGCCATAACTCCTGACACAGTTTGGTTTAATTCGTAATTAGTTAGAAATAAATCAATTAGCGTTGCAGAACTGCATGTAACTGTTGTGGGTAGTTTAATGGTATTTTTTATGTAATGTGTCTAAAGTAGAAGACTGAGCTCTTTCACAGCTGATGAATTTCAAAGAATGTTAAGATTAAAATCACCGCCACAGACAACATGAAGTCTATTCTCATTAACATATGTAAAAAGACGTTCGAGAAACGAAAAAAAAAGGAGAATAATTTCCTTCTGGTGGCCTGTATATTGTTACCAGTATGGTTTTGTCGCATAGTACTGATAACACTTCTATATCTCTAGTGCAAAGTGTAAAAGATGGCAGCAGCTCATACTTTATGGTGTCATGTAATAATAAGGATACACCCCCTCCACGACTGTATTTTCTGTTCAAGTTGCATGTATTGTAACCAGGAAGTCTGTAGGCGTACATATCACATGTGTACCAAGTTTCAGAGAACATTATAACCTGATATTGAATTCTTGACTGACTGAAAAATGTGTCTAGTAAAGTACTTTTATTTCTTGCCGACTGCGTGTTCACGTGGAATACCTTAAACGAACTTTGGAAACCTGCACCAAGAAAGTTGATTATCTGGATCTATGTAACATTCACCTGACATTCAAAGAAAAAAGAATCCGCTTAACCAAACAACAACCATGGAAACTACAGTTCTATCGTTGCCAGGTGATCTACTGTCTTGACGCGCCACGCATTCTCGCCATCTTTCCGCCTGAAAAAGATCTTTGCATTCCTGTGCCATGCATACTGGAAGTTGTGACTTTTCGCCCATTGTTTCGCGTCCCTAAGAAGAGCCCTGCAATGCTTAGTCAAGTTTTCTTGAATGTAAACTGAAGTTCCAGATGTCTTTAGCGCATGCCTTTTCTGAAACCATTCGTCCCGCGTGTCTTGTGCAGCAAAGCGTACGGTAACGCGGGGCGTCTTATCTGGCTTAGACGGCAGTCGAAGAACTGTTACAATATCTGCTTTCGAGAGGAGTGTGACTTCCAGTGACTGCGCTACATCATTTACTTTTGCTAGCAGGTCCTCATTTTCTGTCTCCTTGATACCGTGTATTTCTAGGTTGAGCTTGCGGTTCCGCCATTCCAAATCATTCAGTTGCTCCTGTACGGACGGCAATGCAATGTCTGTCTTTGCTTCTAGCGCCTGGACTCTGTTCTTGATGTCCTTTATCTCATTGTCATGACGCGCGGTGTCAGCAAGAATGTTGTCATATTTATCCGACATTAGCTGTACAGATGCTTCAATGTTTTCAACAGTGTCTTTCAATGACATGAGAGCGCTGAGCTTCTCTTGAATCTTTTATAATACATAGCTGATGTCAGGCCTGTCCTCATTCTGCTGCGCAACACTGCTCTCAACTTCGTCAGCCTTGTGCTTCCCTTTCGTATTCACTCTTGATTTGCTAACACGACATGTCTGACATCGCCATGTCTTTCGTGTCACTTCCCTCATTGCAATATATTGCGTTTCTGAGGTTCCGCAACACTTTCCTAAGTGGTAGACGTATTCACACTCATTACATCTTAGGTAATGTTCACTGTCGACCTCTACATTGCACGCTACACACGTTAAGCAGTCATCATCACTCATCATTCAGAGCAAAATACACACTTTTGGCAGCAGCAGGGACACGAAGGAATGACAGAAATCTACTTAGAGTACACGGAAAGACACCAACCTGTGAAAAACAGGAGTGCAGCTTAGAACGGTGTTTCCTGTGTCACCGCTGCTGCCAGAGTGAAAGCAGGTCACTTCTTCCTCGGATTATGTAGCTTTCAGCCTTGGCACGTGTGACGTCAGTCGGTCCTTGCGGTGCCTTGAAGCTCGACGAAGTGTTGCTTCGGAGCAGATCTTCTGCGCAGCAGTTAAATCGCAGAGTGTGATTTCAGCCTCTGGGGATGACCACGGTCAATTGAAGAGACGATGGACCGGCCAAGTTGTCGTGCCTGTGAAAAACAGGAGTGCGGCTTAGAACGGTGTTTCCTGTGTCACTGCTGCTGCCAGAGTGAAAGCAGGTCACTTCTTCCTCGGATTATGTAGCTTTCAGCCTTGGCACGTGTGACGTGAGTCGGTCCTTGCGGTGCCTTCAAGCTCGACGAAGTTTTGCTTCGGAGCAGATCTTATGCGCAGAAGTTAAATCGCAGCGTGTGATTACAGCCTCTGGGGACGACCACGGTCAATTGAAGAGACGATGGACCGGCCAAGCTGTCGTGCCTGTTAAAAACAGGAGTGCGGCTTAGAACGGTGTTACCTGTGTCACCGCTGCTTCCAGAGTCACCGCTGCTGCATCCAAAGCAGCAAGGCTTTTAAGAAGCGTTCCTGTTACAGCCAACTTGTTCTCATTCTTTGCAGTATGCACTTGCACCTTGACTGCAACATCCTCCTTGACACTTTATCTCTTGGCTATGAAAAAGCATGTGATAAGGTCCCTCGCTTATGTAAGGCTGATTTTCTCATGCTGTAACTTTCATCCAATAATTCTAAACTGGATCCAAGACCAAACATTCAGCCATCGGCAGATTTCCCATGCTAATTCTTACACATCCTGCTTTTTTCTGCAATCTCGGGCATCCCCCAATGCACTGACCTTGGGCACGAGTTTTTTATTAAACACATTATGACCTTCCTTTCAGCGTTTCGTGACAAGCCTTCATCGATGAGTACGGAGTCTCTCATCTGCAATCAATAGCAGCGTATAAGTTCTCCAAAACATTATTTCGGATGCTCTCAAATAACCTGTTTTTAATGTTATTGAGAATGCACTAATATTTTTTTACTGTCAGGATAACTACATTTTGCTTACTTATAAGGCCTTACCGAGAAAGGCATATTCACTGCCTACTGGTTCAAACCCTCAGCCAATAATATAGCCCACAGTGTAATGTGGTCTCGCCTGTTCATCCTTATACACCTATCCAACCTAGGATATTCACACCATAACATGCCCTTAGCGTCACCGTCTTCCATGTTACTTGTATTCAAAACCCTTGAGTGGCATCAGCAGGGTATTGTACTGCCACATGGCATAAATATTATTTTTCTAAGGTCCTGGGATGAATTCAGACCAGAGCCGCTGGTTTTAGTCTCATAGAGCATTGTTGAAGCTCTAGTGTCGCAGCACTAAACGTGAATCTTGAATTTTCTTCGTCTCATGCAAACTACAGGTTTTTTGAGCCTTACCGTCACATAACCAACTATAGCTCATAGTTCCTTCTGCCATAGCTGCTCGACCGCTGTTGTTTAGTTAGTTTAGTTTATGGGGTTTAACGTCCCAAAGCGACTAAGGCTATGAGAGACGCCGTAGTGAAGGGCTCCGGAAATTTCGACCACCTGGGGTTCTTTAACGTGCACTGACATTGTAGTGCTGCGTTACCTGTTCTGTTTTTGTTGTGCACCACCCACTCCTCTCTGTAATGCTTCGGCCCTGAGAGTAAATAAATAAATAAATATCTTGACCTAAGCAATACATAGACTTCCTAACATGGCTCATTGAGAACGCTGCTTGCATGCTTAGGCATGTGACATTCAGGATACTGTTCACCTTAAACCCAGACTCCGTCAACTTCAATCTGCAGCAAATCGATGCCAGTAAAAGACACAAGCCATCACTTTGTTTTATGCGTAGCATATTGCAATCACTCACTTCAGCCCTTCGGCGCGGCTGGGCAGCCACCAAACAACGTGACGTGGCGTCACCAAACCACGTGAAAAAAAACTTAAAAAAAAAACAAAAACAAAAAAAGAAAACAAAGCAAAAAGGAAAAATAAAAATAAAATAAAAAACAAACAAAAAAAGAAAAACTTAATAAAAAAGAAGAAAAAGGGGACGGCTGAGCATGGTGGCGGTTGCCACCGCCCCGTTTCAAAGGGGGCGCTCCTATACATCCATCCATACGTCACGGAGCAAAAGCTGCTGAGGAAATCGAGTGCCGCCAAGCAATACCTCGCGCAAAAAGACCGCGCAATATGCAACGCATTCTTGGCTTAACCAAGCTAAGCCTGGGCATCTTTTTTCTTCAGTATTTTTTCGCCTAACTTCAATTCGGTCTTTTCCAACGTTCTCGTCCCTGTCGATGCCGGACTTAATTCCTTTGCTTTAAAATCAGACTAGACGTGAAAAAGATTTTGCCGAAGCTGTTGATAAACTGCAACTCCAAGATTCTACGTATATTAAGGGCTACTTTGAAAACTAGGGGTATATCCATGAAACGGTTTGCAACCTGACTTGTCTTCTAACGCACATCCGAAAAGAGGTTTTTTTGCTCCATATGTATACAGTTTTTTATTTACTCCCTTATATAAGAGAGTTATTTTGGGGTATAAGGAAGTAAATTTTTTACTACCCCCAGAAATGGAGCCCAAAAATGGCGTCATGTTTATTTATTCTCTTTCAGGCTCATTCTTACTGCAGTCACAGTGGCGGAAACGGGCAGTTGCTCTGTGGGCCGCCGGCAACACAACTTGGGAAACTGCGATGCCCTAATGTGACCCTGCGTCACGCGTTCTTTTCGCCGTCTGCAAGCTCAGCGGCGGCATAGGCGGCGGGAGTCGTCTGCTTGTCGTCTTCTTTTGCTGTGCGAGCTCGTGTTGTTTGCCATGTTCGTAGATAAAGGGATGTAGCATTATAATCAATAGTTGAAAACTGAAAAGGAGTCGCTGAGTAGTTTTCACGGTCAAGCACCGCGCTATATTTAACTAAAAACCAGAGCAGAAAAGTTGAAAGCACCCCTGATGGTAGTTAGGAATAGCCGTGTTTGCCTTCATATTCACTTCATTAGGGCTTGGCTTTTCAATATTTTCGATGAAAAATGTAATCTCATCACCTCAGTCAAGATCTCATCGGTGACAGTATATTCTATCACAGTTCCATGTTCATACAGCACATAATCTGCTGCATCGCATTGATAGAACCACACTGAAAAAGCCTGTGAGAATTAGGCCTAAGGGGTAGCTGTAACGGAGCGGAGACACTAACAAAGGAAAGTAAGGCATGGTAAGGCGCCCGCACGGCGATCTCGGACGCTGCCACTAGGACTGTCCCGTTGCGCATGCGTCCACCTGGTCGGTTATCATCCACGTGCAGTCGACAAGCCCAAAGTACCCGGATGCAAGAAGCCGGGTAGAGGATCACGTGGTGTCTGCCAACAGCTATATAAATCGTCAACACCCAGGCATCATCGCAGTCAGCGGCAATCCGCTTCTTTGTCTAACCCTGCTTCTCGCTCTTGGCAGGTGAGTTTGATTTGCCAATTGCTGAAACTGGACATATTGTATATTTTTTTCGCCGCTGACTGCAAAAATGCCTGTTACATGCTCTGCTTGTTCCAAATCCGTGGACGGAAAGTGTTTGACTTGTTCTCGTTGCAAAAGTAGCTACCACTTTGGAAAGAGCTGTTCTGCTATCACGAAAAATGCTTTTTCAAAAATGTCGACTGCTAAGCGTGAAACCTGGACATGCCCATCATGCGAATGCAGTGCATCAATCACTCAGACTCGGATGATAGTGACGTTTCTTTTGGTCATGAATTCTCTGCAGTTAACAGCAAACTTGACCAACTGAGAGTTACGGTTGAAGCTCTCACAACTAAAGTGGAGGAACTGCTCCAATTTAAGGCAACAGGTGAAAAGATGGCTGAAACCGTCACTGAAATCCAAACGTCAATTGAGTTCCTTTCTAATAAATATGACTCTGTCATGTCTACCCTAGAAGCGAACCAAGCTGAGTTAACCCAGCTACATGCCTTGAGACTGTTGTCGCTCAAGCTGAGCTGCTGAATCAATCAAGGTGCGCAGTTAATGATCTTGAACAGTACAGCAGGCGATGCAACTTTGAAATACATGGCCTCCCAACCAACCCTAATGAGAATTTGGTTTCTTTCATGGGCGATCTAGCTCAGACACTAGAGTTTCCAGAATTTGAAGCGAATACAGTCGCTTCAATACACAGACTGCCGAAAAAGGACAGTTCGTCTCCCCCTATCCTTGTTCAGATGCGTGACGTGGCGTCTAAAGAAGTATGGCTTGCTCTACGGAAAAAGCTTCGCGATTTACCTACGGATGAGTCTCACCCTCGGCTGTATTTCAACGAAAATTTGACACGGACAAACAAGGAGCTTTTCCGATTGGCCAGGTCTAAGGGAAAAGAAAAGCAGTACAAATTTGTTTGGACACGTAACGGCAAAGTTCTGGCCAAGAAATCAGAAGAAGTCAAGACTGTTATCCGCATTGAGAAGATGTCTGACCTGGATAAGATCTGCTGAGCATGGGTGATCTCGAATTCCTTGCATGTACAACATTTTCCGAAGTAACAAAATTTTTCACAAGTGACGCACAACCTGCTTTTTGCGCGACGCACGTTAATATCCGCAGTATCCGAAAGCACTGGGATGAATTCATGGCACTAACTTCACCTTCTCGTTCTACATTTGACGTATTTGTATTGACGGAAATCAATATTTCAGCCGATATTTTCAATCAGTATGCAATACCAGGTTACCAAGCCCGACCTGCTAGAAAAGGGGGTGGCGTCGCAGGTTTTGTGAGAGACAGTTGGACTGTCACAGAGCTAAATTCTGACTTCCAGCAAGCAGAAGTAGTAGCATTGCGTTTGAGCACGCCTGCTCTCTCTCTGATACTCTTTCAGTATACCGACCCCCCTGCTTCAATGGCAGGCTCTTTTTGGCCGAACTTGACAACGCCCTCTCAGCCCACTCGCATGAAGATTATATCTGTGTTATAGGCGATGTTAACATAGATACCTTTCGCCCTTCTAGGGCTCTGGTCTCAGATTTTCTTGATCTGTTATCAAAATGGGGACTGCAACCAACTATCCAGAAAGCTACGCGAGAAGAATTTCTGTCAGGGCAACTTGTCGTCTCTTGCATCGACCACATAAATATAAGAGCTCCGAATTGTGCCCTACAATCTGCTATCGTCGAAGCAAAGCTGTCAGACCACTACTTTGTCTGTTGTTCTTTAGCCCGGAAATCGAACCCTCCAAGAGCAGATAGCGGCAAAAAAGAAATTTCCATCTGCGATCCCAAAATCTTTTACCGACTGGCATCGGAATACGATTGGGAAGTGTTCTTGGAAAACGTGCCCCCGAAAGACATTTATGATAAGCTTGTTGAGCTATTACAAGAGTTTAAGAAAGCGGCTACTCGCGTGGTTGAAATCAGGCAGCGCAATAAGGAAAACTCATGGATGACCTTAAATATACTATCAGATAAAAGAAAAAGATTTGCTCTGGGCCCAGTCGAAAAGGGCACCTGCATCTATCCTGCTACGGTCCAAGTTTAAGGTTGCAAGAAATAAAGTAAACGCAATGATTCGTCAGGCTAAAAGAGTACATTTTCGTAACAAGTTCAAGAATGCAGGCTCTGATACTAGAAAAACGTGGTCTTTGATTAACAATCTACGAGGCGTCAAAAGGCGTGGCAATGATGGCAAAGATTTTGTGTCGTATTTCGGCACTGATGAAGAAAAAATAGCTAATGAATTCCACAGGTTCTTCTCGCAAGTTTCGGGCAGTGCGCAACAGAATCCCTTATTTTGTACTCTGAAGAACAGCACAGTTGAATCTGCACACCTACCTTTGCTAAGTGAGGATGACCTCTGTTCAATTATTTTTGGTCTTAAACGCAATAGATCTGTGGGAATAGATGGCATTTCAGTTGATGATTTGCGAACCTTGTTCGACATACTTAAAGGCGTGTTGCTGTCGCTGTTCAACAGCATTATCTCAAGCGGCATGATCCCGGTGAACATGAAAGCGGATATAGTTACCCCAATTCACAAAGGTGGTGCACGTAATAGGTATGAGAATTATCGCCCTATTTCAGTCTTGCCCTGTTTGACTCAAATATTAGAAAAACATCTGCTGTTTACAATGACAAGTTTTTTAGATAAGCACAAAATCCTGTCACCATGTCAATATGGTTTTGTACAAGGTAAAGGGACGGAAATGCTTTTGGAGGATTTTTCTGACATGTTAAATCGATCTTTTGAACGTAACCAAGTGGTGTGTGCACTGTTTCTGGATGTCAGCAAGGCTTTTGACAGCGTGTGTCACAGTGTGTTATTGTGTAAACTGTCCAAGTTAGGCTTCCGTGGAGCGTTTCTTTCGCTTTTGGAAAATTTTTTACTGCGGAGAACGCAATATATCTCCATTGGCCGGGCAAAGAGCGCTTCTTTGTTAATTAAAGCTGGCGTCCCGCAAGGTTCTATAATTAGTCCCCTGTTATTTAACGTCTACGTGAATGACCTTTCAAACTTTGTTCCTGTAGGCCTGTACCAGTACGCTGACGATACTGTACTTGTAACCCAGTCACCGAACTACTCTGACTCAATTTCTTCTCTTCAAGCTGCAGCAATAATTTCTATGGACTGGTTCTCAAACAACCTAATTAAAGTTAACAGCTCTAAGACTCAGCTTATATGCTTTCACAGCCCGATGAAGAAGGTAGATTTAAACCATCACCTTTTCTTGCACGGATCTGATTGTTCCCAATGTCAATGTATACCCTTGAGCTATACAAATACAGTGAAATACCTAGGATTATACTTTGACAGTGCTCTTTCATGGAATGATCACTTGTCCCACGTTTGTAAAAAGCTCCGAACTGTCTCCTGTGTGCTTTACAACATCAGGTACTACATGCCGCTTTCAATACGCAAAGTTATCGTAAACGCCCTTGGTTATAGCATACTGCGCTATGGCATAACGATTTATGGTCACTGTGCAGTTCGCTGGAAGTGCAGGATTAATTCTCTCCTACGATCTTTATTAAAAAATATCGGCTATGATTTAGGCCTTCCCTCCAATTCTGATCTCTTTAAGGTATTTTCTCTACCTGATTTTGATCGCCTTTTGATGGAAACGATCGTCCTAAAACATTTTTGGCTTAGTGACTATAAGATTCCGTATGTTCCCACACGGTCTCTTCGACCGAAGGAACCTTTTTGTATTCCCCGACGGTCTACAAGATATGGAAGGCGTTTAAGAGATTATTACGTTCCCTTTCACTTTAACAGATTACCTCCAAGTGTTCGCCGGGCAAAAACTAAATACAAAATAAAAAAGATGCTGCGATACATTAATTAGAGGGTTTACGACATCATGCATGTGCTTTACCACCTGTCAAGTAAATCTTGTGATGTCATTGGTTGCTGCTGTATTTATTGCACTGATCTGAGGTATTGTTATGCCACTTTGGTTTTTCTTCCTTGCGATTTAATCTGATGAGGATTTTTTTTCCTTCATGTAACATGAGTCTTGTGTCTATTTTGTTCTCACCGTCATACTAATTTGATGTCCGTTATTTTGAATGTGTTTTTTTTTGCCTGTGTGTATGTCTGCGCGGTTCCGCTGCCTGTCGGGCTCTGCTGCTCAAGCCCTATGAGGCTTTGGCAGGCCGGATTTCTGTACATTTTTTTAAATATTTGGCGCAATAAAGAATTATTATTATTATTATTATTATTAGAGCACTGGAGGCTTCACACGTGCAATTCCGTTATGTAGCGTACTGTAGCCGAAAACGGCGACAAGCCAGTATCTTGTAGCGCCGCAGGCGCCCGTGGAGGAGCAAAAGTGAGCAGAGATTCAGCGACGATGGTAATCAAGAGGTCTTCACTCACAGCCGTTATCAGACGACTGACCATAAGTGGACGGCACGCTAGGTGGCGGGGCGGATTGCACAATATGGTGGTTTTTTACTGCATTTCGGCGCTGGTGGAATATTTGGCAGAATTAACTCCCTTTCTGGACTGGAGTAAAAGCATCAGGTAAATCCTTTTTTTTACTCCATCATTCCCTGAAGGGAGTAAAATGAAGGACAGTCCACCTTTTTACTCCCCACACATGGAGTAAATGTTCTCACAAATGGAGTAAAAAGTGTGGCCGCCACCATTTATGCACAATGACGTAAGCCTGGCTGTCTCCTGGAGGGCAGTATTATGGGCGCAGATCACGCAGGGCAGAATGATGTCCCAGTTGTCCTCCGATGGCTTGTCTGACGGTAGTTCAAAATGGCTTGCGTCAGCTCCGCTGTAAACGCCGTTCCTCTGTCTCTGTTGAGCACTTTGGGGGCGCCGTGTCGTAGGAGAACTCCTTCGACAAACTATTTGGAGACTTCTGTTTCGGTGCCATTAGGAAACCCTTTTGCTTCGGCGCAGCGGGTCATGTAGTCGGTTGCTGGGATCATGCATTTGTTACCTGATCATCAAGTCGGAAAGAGAGCGAGGAGGTCCATTCCTATTTGCTGAAAACGCTTAGTTGGAGGTGGTATGGGGTTCAGGAGTCCGGGTGGTTTAATTGAAGGCCTTTTGCGTCGCTGACACTCACGGCACGCTTTCGTAATGGCAACCATAGGCACCTAGCCACGGCCAATAGTACTTCTCCTGGATACGGTGCAACGTGCGAGCAATCCCAAGATGCCCTGCAGTCGGCTCATCATGACATGAGTTAAAATTCGAAGCCTTTGCGCCGCTCTCACCCGCCGTGCTCGTCTCAAGAGGCGACGGTCTGTTTTGCTTCAGGCCTTCGAAGAGGTCCTCCCCTCACCCGCCGTGTTCGAACTCGCTGACCGGCGGTCTGTTGGGGTGTGCCTGCCGGGCACCTTGGAGGACTGCTAGGACGACCGACCAACAGTTTCAATCGTTTATTGCATCTCGATCTCTCTCTTAAAACACCAAGGCCAGCGATTAAATAGCCTGGCCAGACAAAGAACGTGCAACCTCGCCAATCAGGCGCGAGGTTGATACGTCTGGGCGGAACCAAACGTTTCGTCACAGTTTCTCCTCGCAATCGCACGCACTGCACCAATCACGACTCTCTTCGCACTCTCCCGCGGTCGTCACGCACTACGCAGTGTTCGGAGTCCGCGGCTCGCATCACGCGCACCACTGCCGAAGACAGGCGATTCTTGCATCCCAAGGAACGGGGCTCTTGTTACCCGCCGCTCATCTCCAGCGCGAAGTCCCGCCGCCGGAAGCTGTTGTTGATCGCACTTGCCGCCGCGTGGAGAACACGGCGTCGCCTTACATCCGGGCGGCGTAGGTTGCTTCGAAGTTCGTAAACGGCCGCAGAGAGATGCGCTTCAGCGTTCGGAGTCCGCGGCTTGCATCCCGTGCGCCAGTGTCAGCGACGCGCGAGATTCGCATTCCGGGGAACGAGGTCCTTACCCGCCGCTCATCTCACGTGGGAGGTCCCACCGCCGGAAGCTATTGTTGATCGCACTCGCCGCCACGCGGAGAGCGTGTCGTCGCCTTACGCCCGGGCCACACACGTTGCGTCGAAGAGTGTAAACGGCCGCAGCAAGATGCACTCGAACCACTTGAGCCACGCGTGTCGACGCCGCCGACGCTCCAAGGTTCGCGGGAAGCGCTGCCGGCCCAAACGAACTGCAAGACGCGCACCACAACAACCGCTCTCGAGTAAACCGAGTCGCAGCGACGCTCGCCGGAATGTGCGGCTGGCCCAGCTGCTTGCGTCTACCCTTGACCGCCGCCGGTGCATTCGAAGAGGAACTCGCAGTCTTCTCAGGTTCCGATGATGCACGTCGCGCTGAGCAGCATAACACCTTCCCGCCAAGTGTGCTGCATAGCCTTCATAATGCAGCCACACCATCAATAAGCGAAACAACGCGACGGAGAGGCGTCAGGCATAATACCCCCCGGCCCCCGCAAACACACGAAATGACAAAGCCCCGTCAGAGTTTCCAAAGCCCCTTACCTCTGCCCCTGGTGAAGCCCCATCAGTTGGCAGCCACCAGCCTTGACATGGCATCGGCGTTAGCATTTTGGGTGCCTCTTTTGTGTTCGATTGTCAGATTGAACCTTTGCAGAGCGAGAGCCCAGCGAGTTAGCTTGGCACTGTGCGGGCTGGTGAGGGTGAGATACTTAAGCGGATTATGATCCGTCACCACCCGTACCTGTGCACCAAACAACCAAGCCTCAAGCTTAGTCAGCGCCCAGATGATTGCGTAGGCCTCCTTCTCGATTGTGGCCCACCGAATCTGGATCGGACTGAGTTTCCTGCTTAGAAAGGCGATCGGGCATTCCCTGCCTTCGTCGTCGCACTGTGCGAGACATGCTCCTACGGCGTAATCAGGGGCATCGGTGGCTAGGATAAATTCCTTGTTAGGGTCTGGTGCATAGAGCGAAGTTGCGCGCCCCAAACACTCTTTAATGCTTTGGAAAGCCCTCTGCGCCTCTTCATCCCAAGGAAGTCGTTGAGGGGTCCGTCTTTTTGTCAGATTAATCAAAGGGAGCACGACCCGCGAATACTCTGGAACATACTGCCTGTAGTAGTTCGCCAACCCCTGAAAGCTTCTTAGCTGCCGCTTCGTTTGGGGCGATGGAATCTTCTCAATAGCACGTATCTTTGTCGGATTGACGCTATGCTTACCCGACCCCACGTTGTGACCGAGGAACTCTACCTCACATCTCGCGAACCGGCACTTTGCTGCATTTGCGGTGAATCCCGCAGCCGCTACTGATTTGAGGACGTTGTCAATGCGCCTCAGATGCTACTCCCATGTCTCGGAGAAGATGACCAGGTCATCGATGTAAGCGCAAGAATAGTCTCTGTGTGGCGCTAACACCTCACTAATGATTCGCTGGAACGTGGAGCTGGCGTTCCGGAGCCCAAAAGGCATTACTTTCCACGCGTATTGCCCGACCGGCGTTACGAACGCAGTAAGAGCTTGGGACTCGTCATCTAATGGTATCTGCCAATACCCCCTCAGCATATCGATTAGGGTGATGTAACGCGCCTTTGCAACCTGAAGTAAAAGCTCCGATGGTATGTTCATGGGGAATGCGTCCGGTTCCGTAATACTGTTGAGCCTACGGTAGTCGCAGCACAGCCTTATGCCACCATCATTCTTAGACACGCATACCACGGGATGTGCGTGGGCGCTCTCTACCGGGAATATCAGTCCCCACTGTCGCAGATCGCCGACCTGCCTTTCTACCTCCTTCCGAAACACCATTGGCACCTTGTAAGCGTGTCCGGCCACCACCTCCGCTCCTCCTTTCAGCCGTATCCTGTGCGTGCCGACGGTGCACTTACCCGGCTTAATACCAAACACTTGCCCGTTTTTAGCGAGCACTGCGGTCAGCTCTCTCCGTTGCGACGGGGTGAGATAGTCCAAAGCCTCAGCCGACACGGTGTTACCCTGACCAGATGGCATTGGGAATGTAGGAACGTCACCGAAGTCACTGTCCCCCTCGAAAACTGTCCCCACGACGCTAACGCGTGCATGATACGCTCTTAGTTTGCTGGCGTGCACAGATCGGCGTGTACCGCCTTCCAACTCGATCAGGTAACTGTAGGGCCGCAGCTTTTGTACAATTCTCGCCGGCCCTGTCCACTTTTCTATCTATTTACCTTGACCCTCCTTCTCGAGCCACAACACTTCGTCTCCGTCAGCGAAGTGTTTATCTGTGGCACGGAGATTGTAGCGACTGGCGTACTTTCTCTGCGCCTCGGCACAGTGGCCTTCGGCTCTCGCATTTACCTCAGCTAATTTATTCCGTAGCTTCAAAAGGTATTCCTCGGCTGGAATTGTTAAAGAGTCGGGAACGGAACAGTCTCCACTCCATGCCTTTTGCAAAATGGAGAGTGGCCCCACTGGCACCCTTCCATACATTAGCTCGAACGGAGAGCGGCCCGTCGTTTCGTTAGGCACCTCTCTGTACGCCCATAGCAGGAACGGGACAAATCGATCCCAATCCCTGCCGTGCTCCTCAACAATATGGAATAGCATGGACTTGAACGTCCCGTTCCACCGCTCGACCAGTCCGTTGCTTTGTGGGTGGTCGGGCGTGGAGAATCTCGGGCATGCTCCTAGCCTGCACAGCAGCTCCCTAGTCAACAGAGCCGTGAAGTTTGTGCCTTGATCAGAGCACACCGTTTCCGGCACCCCCATTCGTGCAAAGATCTGTAGCAACGCCTCGCACGTTGCCTTCGCCGTCAGCGCGCGCAAGCAAACTACCTCGGGCCACCGGGTGTTTACATCGACCACGCACAGCGCGTACCGGTGCCCGCGCGTGGATGGTGGTTCAATTGGCCCTATGCAATCGATGTTGACAACTTGAAACGGACTGTCTGGTCTAGACAGGGGCGTGATTGGCACTCTGTCGAGAGTGCGCGCAGGGGCCTTCACCTGGCACGAGCGGCACGTACGGCAGTACTGCTTCACATCTCTCGCTATGCTTGGCCAGTGGAACGACCCCTTTATTCCCTGCAGTGTTTTTCGTTCACCCAGGTGCCCTGCCCACACCGAATCATGCGCCAACCTTAAAACCTCTGAGCGCCGTTCTGATGGTAGCACCAACTGACAGCACTGGCGTCCGGCAACTGGCTCTCGGTGGAAGAGCAGCTCGTCCTGTATAAGCATGCCGTGTGAGCCCTCTTTTGCCTGCGCCCAAGACTCGCTTAGCGATTTGTCAGCCAGCTGTGCGTTGCGGAACTGCTGCCTCGCCGTCTGGTTCATTTCGGTTTGGCTGATAGCGGCCTCAGCCTCTACTGCGAACGCTATTTTATCATCGCCACGAAGGCTCGTATCCGGCCTCTCTTGTTCGTCGGTGGTTAATTCCTCCGCTCTTATCCCGGCTGAATGACTCTCTTCCCGAGTTACTCTCTTCCCGAGGAGCTCCTCATAGTCACCTGGCGCAATCAGGGCGTCTACGCCTGCGACTAGCTCATCGGTAAGAGCACACAGCACTCCACGTTCAGAGGGATTAAACGAAACTAGGGGTGCACCTTCAATTGCCTTCAATGGCACGTAAGCTAGTTCGGCGACTACCTGACTCCCAAACGCTCCTGTCAGCTTCAGTGTTGACCCCGCGCTTTCATACTCCCGGCACAGCGACTTACGGACTACCGTCACGTCGGCACCTGAGTCAACCAAGGCTTTGAGCTCCTGACCCGCGCTTTCTCTATGCGACAGTTCTTTCTTCACCTGTTTCTTTGTGTCGCCTGCTAGCCTCCGCCTCGCGCTGCTTAATAAATGGAACGCCTACACGAGCAACTCTGTGCCTCTCGCCTTTGCGACCGGTGCTTCCATCTTGTGCTGCGGCCATTCCTCTTCTCGGGCGTTCTCTCGAAAAGTGGCCCCTCTCGTGGCACCGGTAGCACTGTCGCCCAGGACGCCCCCCAGCTGTGCTGCTTCCCGATTGAAACAACGTAGCGGACCGCTTCTCGGCAGAGTGTTTTCCCGTTGCCCCCGGAGCTGATCCTACTGATGATCTATACTTCCGACTTTCTTCGAAGTTCTCTGCGAGCTCGACAAGGTCGCTAGGCTTAAGGAATTCCCTTTTCTCATTCAGGGCAACGTATGCCCTCGCATCGGCGCCTAAGCATTCCTTCAGTCGGTCTGCCACCGTCAGTTGCTTGAAGTCCTCCATCGTGCACACTTTAGAGCTGTCTAGGTAATAGTCGAGGTAATTCTCCAGTCGTACAGAGAAGTGCTCCCAAGTTTCTCCGGCTGCCTTGCTGCTTGACGAGAATAGTCTCTTGTATTCTGCAGCTGACAGTCTCAGGCCATTAAGAATTTTATCTTTCAGAGAGGCAAAATTTTTCGTTTCCTCTGCTG
This sequence comes from Amblyomma mixtum, assembly GCF_055824585.1. Classification (NCBI taxonomy): domain Eukaryota; kingdom Metazoa; phylum Arthropoda; class Arachnida; order Ixodida; family Ixodidae; genus Amblyomma; species Amblyomma mixtum. Next base: position 188,028,664 of record NC_143021.1, read on the forward strand.
ACAACAGCACGAGGAGCCCCCGCGCCCTTTCGCTCAGCCTCGGAAACACCAGTCCGGCCCACCACTCGGTCGGGACGTCGTATGAGTATAAGGTAGCTTCCACCTCCTCAAATCATCCAGGCACTAACCGCTCGTGACTCGGCATAGGTGCCAAGACACCCTTCAATAGGCTGGCATATTTTAGCCTCCTATCTTCGTCAGCGCCGGTGCTCATTGCCGCGGTGCTTCCGCTAGTGCTAGCCTCCGTGCTCTGCATCCGTCGCAATCGCTCTGTTTCTATAATCAATTTTTGATTCTCCGTCTGCGCTTCTACAATCTTTAATTGCAACTGCAGCAATGCGAGCTGCTCCGACGTCGCTACTAGTGCGGCGTCTACATTGCCCTCGCCTGTCTTGCCCGCGGCTGCCAACTCTTCAGACTGGTCCCCTTCTTCCATATCGGCCACTTCCTTAGCGCTATCACTTCTCAAAACCCAGGGCCTTGGCATTGCATGCGCCCACAGACGCCAAAGGGGTACTCGCCTGATCACCGCAGCATCCATTGGCGTGGCTCACCGTGTCTCGGCTTGATCCGGCCTTCCAGGCGGCTGTCCAGGTCCAGTGTTGTCGTCGTTCCCGCAGACCCCAGATCTGCCACAGAGTGTCCTGTCCGACTGCGCCAGTTAAAATTCGAAGCCTTTGCCCCGCTCTCACCCGCCGTGCTCGTCTCAAGAGGCGACGGTCTGTTGAGCTTCAGGCCTTCGAAGAGGTCCTCCCCTCACCCGCCGTGCTCGAACTCGCTGACCGGCGGTGTGTTGGGGTGTGCCTGCCGGGCACCTTGGAGGACTGCTAGGACGACCGACCAACAGTTTCAATCGTTTATTGCATCTCGATCTCTCTCTTAAAACACCAAGGCCAGCGATTAAATAGCCTGGCCAGACAAAGAACGTGCAACCTCGCCAATCAGGCGCGAGGTTGATACATCTGGGCGGAACCAAACGTTTCGTCACAGTTTCTCCTCGCAATCGCACGCACTGCACCAATCACGACTCTCTTCGCACTCTCCCGCGGTCGTCACGCACTACGCAGTGTTCGGAGTCCGCGGCTCGCATCCCGCGCACCACTGCCGAAGACAGGCGATTCTTGCATCCCAAGAAACGGGGTTCTTGTTACCCGCCGCTCATCTCCAGCGCGAAGTCCCGCCGCCGGAAGCTGTTGTTGATCGCACTTGCCGCCGCGTGGAGAACACGGCGTCGCCTTACATCCGGGCGGCGTAGGTTGCTTCGAAGTTCGTAAACGGCCGCAGAGAGATGCGCTTCAGCGTTCGGAGTCCGCGGCTTGCATCCCGTGCGCCAGTGTCAGCGACGCGCGAGATTCGCATTCCGGGGAGCGAGGTCCTTACCCGCCGCTCATCTCACGTGGGAGGTCCCGCCGCCGGAAGCTATTGTTGATCGCACTCGCCGCGACGCGGAGAGCGTGTCGTCGCCTTACGCCCGGGCCGCACACGTTGCGTCGCAGAGTGTAAACGGCCGCAGCAAGATGCACTCGAACCACTTGAGCCACGCGTGTCGACGCCGCCGACGCTCCAAGGTTCGCGGGAAGCGCTGCCGGCCCAAACGAACTGCAAGACGCGCACCACAACATCCGCTCTCGAGTAAACCGAGTCGCAGCGACGCTCGCCGGAATGTGCGGCTGGCCCAGCTGCTTGCGTCTACCCTTGACCGCCGCCGGTGCATTCGAAGAGGAACTCGCAGTCTTCTCAGGTTCCGATGATGCACGTCGCGCTGAGGAGCATAACAACATGCCTGCATAATTTCTTGTCTGAGATTTTTGGGCAGGACAAAGATGCACTGTCCTGTTGGCCGCGGAGTTCCTCTTGAGGAGGACATTATTGTGAAAGAAGAAGAACGACAATTGGCGCTTGAACCCTCAGGGAGGCGATGCGGTCTTGCCTTTCAGGTAATGAACTAGGCTTTGGAACTCAGGATCCTAGCGCTGCTGCTGCGCGAAGCTGCTGGCGCTTACCGTTCCTAAGAAAGCGTCGCCGTATTCCTCTTCCGATGCTGCGTCGACGGGGGCTCGCGACAAGTATTCTGCGTCGGAATGCTTGTGGCCAGATTGGTAGACCCCAGTTATGTCGGATTCTTGAAGACGCAGGCTTCCACGAGCAAGGCGGCCGGAGGGAGGTTTCAGAATGGCTACCCGGCACTCAGTATGGTGATCGCTCACAACGTTGAATGGTCGTCCGTACAGGTAGGGGCGAAATTTCGACGTGGCCCAAATAATGGCGAGGCATTCTTTCTCGGTGGTCGAATAGTTGGCCTCGGCATTCGACAGTGAATGGCTAGCGTACGCGATAACTTTCTCCTGCCCAGCATTTTTCTGAACGAGGACCGCTCTTACGCCCACACTGCTTGCCTCGGTATGGATTTCGGTTTCGGCGTTTTTATCAAAGTGCCCGAGCGCAGGAGGGGACTGTAAGCGGCGCTCCAGCTCTTTGAAAGCTTCCACTTGCGGGGTTTCCTATTTACAAGACACGTCAGCCATGGTAACCCTAGTGAAAAAACTCTGCGTGAGTTTGCACGAGAACAGTGATTTTTGTACGATCACGTTCATTTTGCACACGAATGCGCAGAGATTGTGCGTTACCTGTACGCATTCTGTGCGTCCTGTGTGTACATATGCGCGTGCTGTGAGCTGATAGACGTCCGCGCACACTCTTTGCGTGTAAAAAATCGTGGACTCTCGTGGAGAACTCTCGGTACGTGGACATTTGCGTGCTGAGAGGGGGCTTGCCGAAGCTGTGCGTGCTTATGTGCATACTGAGCAAGCTCAGTGAGGCTGCGTGTGGCCATGTGTGTGTTTGCAACTTGTCGAGACTGTAAAGGCCCATTTAGGGTGAAAGCAAACAAAGTTCGAGCATTCAGTTAATGATTACTTCTCAATAATGAGCAATAAGCTCATGTTTTGCTGTTTTATAATTTTCGTCTTGGCGTAAGTACCCATTAATCATTTTGAACTTCAGCAAACAAATAACCAAAAAATTATCTTTTAGTGCAAAATTGTTCCCTTCGATACTGCAGGGACCTGTACATGACAACATGCACACTGAGCAAGAACTTGTCAACATTGCAAGTTCATTGTAAAATAATGTAAAAAACAAGCTGCTAATGACTCTTACAGCATCCTTCAGTTCTTCCTTTAACCAATTCTGAAAGTTACAGATATCTTATAGATGCATGATGAAAGCCATCCAGAGCACTTATGTTTTTGCCCGTCATGCAGACAGCCATATTTCGAAATCAGAAGCAACACAACCATTTGTTGCTTGCACTCGAAAGGAGTCAATCAATGGAATAATTCTGAAAGGGCAACAGTGTTTGTTAGGTTCAATCAAACATGACGTGCAGAAAGCGAATTGTGAGCTGTAATAGGAATGTTACGAGGCAATTTCCAAAACCATTTCCAAAGCAATTTCCAAAGTCATTAGCATAAATTTACATACACGTAAAAAGGCCATGTAAGCCTACATGAAAAGACAGTTTTGAATTCACAGTTGGTGTCAAAAGTTCAGAAATAAGTGCCCTCTCTCAATTTCAGTGACAAATCACAGATCGATTAATTAATTCCCAGTATGGCTCCAGAACAAATCCAATGAATCTAAAATGTGCGAAGTATATATATACCACACATGTTGCCTGATTAGCACCAGCATTGCATGATGCATGACGAAGTATCATACTCTTCATTCTTCTTCAATCTGTTTTGAAATTTGCACTACCACAAAGACCATCTGGATGGACTATGATTCCATCATACTGCTGAGAGTCACATTCGGAGACCAAGAGCAACACAACAGTGTGCTGCACATGAGTGGATATAATGCACTGGGACAACTGTGCACAGTAAGGAACGCTTGTAAGGCGTCAGGTATTTGCTTGGGGAATGTAATCAAGTTCAGTCATGTTTCATGTGTAGAAAGGAAGATAAAAGTTGTAACAGAACTATGAAATCCAACATCCAATACTGAACTTCCCCAGGTGATCTACACACACATAAAAAGCACGAAAGGATAAGCTCAGCGGTACTGTTAAGTTTGATGCCCTTTGAGGTTTGACTTGCGCGTCTGTATGCAACCATCAGATACCATCTTGAAGTTACCAGAATGCCCAAAACAAGTTTGTTGAACTGTTCTACTCTAAACTGAAATACTTTTCCTTAAAACATTTTTTTTGGAACATGCTGTGTAGCTAATTATAAAATAAAGAAAAGAAGCTGAAAAAATTTTCTCATCTCGAACGTACTGATAAGTACACAAATCTGAGTGCTTTCAAGAGAGGTGACGCACCCGGTATTCAGTGTCCAGAAGCATACATAATGCTGCAGAATCCTATAGCAAGAAAATTTATTTTAGTTGACAGATGGCTATGTCTGGTCACAAAGTCAATACCAAGTAAGGCGCATATCCTAACCTGCAATTACATGAAGCTGCACGTGCTTCACAGGCTGTAACTCCGCCAAGAACTGCTACATATTTCCCACCTCTAGCACGAGTGCGGAATCAATATACAGCATGGAAACAGCAGTTTTGTTGCTTTAGCTTCTTTACTATGCTGTTTAGGCAAGAGACGAGTTGAAATATTTGCATGGGCAGTTCTCGATTGAAGTAACGTAAAAAACATCCGCACTCCTTTCTGCTGAAGCGACTGGTGGACCACTTTTGCATGTCGCATCTCGTATGACTTACTAAGGGTCCAGACTGACACACGCACTTCGTCAAACCTTCACACAAAACACTCTTCGCTTTTGCTATAAGCTCCGGCCACAGGCAGTAAGTGTCCCGTCACCGTTCACATCGCAAAAGAAGGCAGCGCTCGCAGGCGGTCAGTTTGAGCTGACAGCGACAGGCGTTGCAGGCACACCGCCGACTAAGTTTCCAAGGAAGCCACACTGTAGAAGGGCGGCGTCTTGTAATCGAAACACACCACAGAAACAATGGCCACTGTCGCTGCTTATGAGCCAGGCATTTTTGCAACGAAGTTAGCAGTGCAATAGGCCGAAAGGTTCGACTCATCAAACGACGGAACCGCACTGCTGACCTCATTATCGTTGCCGACCAGACATCCATAACACATATGCCCCGACGGATCGCTTAATTGGGAGCTGCTACTACTCTTGGATGAGAGCGCGCCCACCGGCAGCACACACCGGTAATCCTTCTTCTTTTGCGATTCCAGCACAGTAACAGCGGCGCGCAAGACCGCCCAGCAGCAGCACGAGAAAACAAGCGATGCTCACGGCGGTGATCTCAGAAACCATGCAGCATGTCGGGTAGGCTTCGGATTTGACGCGCTAGACCATGCCCACTCACGCACGCACGCACGCACGCATGTACCGACACGCATATTCTTGCGTCCACGCGTCACAAATTTCTCAAGTTTTTAATGCTAATATGTTTCATTTGGTTTTAGTGCTTTGCTATCGCACTGCCCAAAAGCATAGAGCCCGAGAGAGACGACCTGGAGGAATGCCTGGAGGCGATGCCTTTCTAAACGGGCCGAAGGAAGCCGGAACTGGCCGAAGCGCTAGCCAATGAACGCAGCGTCTGGGGAGGGACAGCATGGCGGTCAGCGTTACTACGTTTGTCGTGGTCCTCCTTTGTGGTGCCGAGGGCATGAACCATCGCTGGCATGAGCATTTGTCACTCTTCCGATATGTCATGTGCCGACAGCAGTGAAATTCGCTGGTGCGATGTACGAAAACGTGGTAAGGTGCTGAGTAAACCTGTGTTTATAGCGTGCGTCAGCGGGCTCGATGGATAGCGCGTCGTCCTTTGCGCGCCTTCACTGGAAACGCTATGCTGATGGCGGGGCTCATTTCCTCCATGGCGGAGCAGCTGGTGGGAGACCACTACCCTGGTGACATCTCGCATCTTCGGGGTAAGTTAATTTTCTTCGAACCTGTTCATTATTTCAAAGCCTTTGCGCACAACTGGCCACGTCAACACAGCTAGTACAGAGACGCGAAGACGCAGTGCCTATCGCGGCAGCACGCAGCGCTGAAAGGTTGTTTGCTGGCGGCACACGGGCATGAATGCGCGTGTAGTGTCAGTGGTCACACGGTCATGGTCAGTATGCCATGCAAATATGCACAGCTGATCCGATCGCGGGGTGCACGATATCGGCGCCGTACTGCCGCCGTACTGCCATTCATCTCTCACCGAGAATGGAATATGTGCCCGCCAATAGATCTTCGGCCTGGGCTTTACATTCTCGCCGCATGTTACGCTGTAATTGAAGTAACAGCGCTCGAGCAGTTTAACTACGTAGACTGCGATTCAGCTGCATGCGTTAGGATCGAAGTTCCTCCTCTTTCACTTGTATTTCACTTGTACTTTTATAAATTGTGTATTTAAGGTACGAAGCTCCGTATGATCCAGCTGCGTTCGTACTTATAGCCGAGCCAGTGTAGTCGAGCCTTGAATAGCAGAACGGTGAGATAAAAACAAATTGCTGTGAAGTTTTTCGCCTCTATTTTGGCATTCGCTTTTTCATACTTTGGCTCGGAGCTGAAATGGTACAAACAACTGCAAAATGCACACAGGTGCCCTAGCTCCATTTGCCCTAAATCCCGAAGTTGCAGCGAAATTTAAGGGTAATTGAGCCTTTCATATGTACGAAGAATAAACTTGATTGTTTCATGATTATAACCAATGGCGCAAATAAATCTGACTTTGACTTAAATATGCTGAGGTACCTCTCCAATACCTTATTTGATGTTAAAGGAAAAAGTGTGGTTTTTCTGCAATTGGCACTATTAATTCATCATACCTGTGAGAATGTGAAATCAGTGCTAATCATGCCAGATTTCAAATTGAGGGACGCATGCAGAATTTGAACCAAACCAGCCTTCTACTGAAAATATCGTTCTGCTGTGGTCTGTTCTTTTGAATGGTGGCATGTATTGTAGAAACGATGCTGGATATCGATATGCAAGTGATGTCTCGTCCGAGGCTAGCTTGTAAATGACTGCCGTGGTTATGAATTTCTTGTTGCCTGGCCCACTTCGAAATGTGGTTAAACAGTCGTGTTCCATTCTGCGACCGGCTCCTTTTTGTGCCTTGCATTTTGCCTTACATGCTTGATTCTAGTTCATTTTTTTGCACTCTCCTGCTGTTAAATGTGTCTTTTTACCTTGCAGCAAGCTCCGAAAAGCTTTACCAGCAATGCCTCTTCCAAGCTCTCCAGTATAGCTGTGCCAGCCTTTCACTTGGTGCTAGGATGCACAGCAAGCAAGCAGGCTTTTGAGGTAAGCACTGAAGACATCTTCCGACACAAGTAGCTTTTATTTTCCTAGTCCACTGCTACTTGTGTGACCCCTCGTTATGTTGATTTTGGCAAGTTAGGTTGCCTATTAAGGGCTCTCTTTTGTTTTTCACCTGCTGCTGTGGCCTACTGCATTGGTGTTCGGCTACTGAGCCCAAAGACGAGGGATTGAATTGTGGTGGCTTCGTTTCGACAAGGCGAAATGCATATTTGCTCGTGTGTTATGCAATGTCAGTGCATGTTAAAGAATCTTTGGTGGTCGAAATTTATGCACAGCCCTCCTCTATGAATGGAGCTATTGTTCAACTTTGAGGCATTAAAGGGACACTGATGGCAAGCTGAAGTTGACCTGTGATGATGAAGTTCCGCATCCTAACCACAAAGACGACACTTTTTCTGAAAGTGGAGCTTTATAAGCCAGAGAAAGCAAAACATACAATTGTCATCAGCACCGGCTGATTTCGGAAGTAAATTGCGATGCGGTGACTCCGTTTTTTTGGCACAGATTCCAGAGGCTAGGCTGAACTGCCATTCACCTCAGAACGGTTATCATGGAGTCCTTTGTGTAGACTTCATGAGTTCAAATCGAGTGGCGGGAAAATTTTTAAATGTAATTTTTGCGCCAATCATTGTCTTGATGGCCTTTGCGCTGCTGTTAAAAACCGGGATAGCAGTATGGTATCCCATAAAACTAGGTTCAGGACTTGCAGGAAGTGGTTATCACATTCCGCTAGCTTGTGCAAGAAACTACTTCAGGGATATGTGCAGGTGTCTTTAATGTGTTCCCGAGTGAGCACTAACTCGTTAGGGGGAAGGCAGCTTCTAATCTGGCACTAGAGTGCCAATGTCGTGAGTGTAAATTATAAGATGGCCCATCAGTGTGCACGCCTGATTTCTGGGACACTTCAGTGGTGTATACAAGTGGTAAACAAATATGTAAGGTATTTGATGCATATCTCCAAGGCAACGGTTCCATGAATAGCGAAGCCATTAGTCAATCTTCAACATAAAGAATTTTCTCTTTTAGATGACGTGCTTGTATATCAGTGACAGTTATTTGTTGACCTGCCTTTCGCTGGTGTGGGTCATGTGTGTGCGCATCTTCATGCGAGCCTTCTTTTCCTTCAAAAAAAATTAATTGATAGTCCAACCTGTTTTCTTCTCTTTTCCTGTGTTGCATCTTTTGGCTTGTTTTAAATCTGTAACTGAGCTCAGACCGTGATAATTACAGCCGGAAAACAGGGCTACTGAATGTGAGCTTGGCATACATGCGTACTGTATGTGTGAAAGTGCAGTTTACAATATTCAGAAATGCTTGATAACCTTACAAGAATCTAAAATTTTGTTGGAATTCCTATTTGTTCTCTGTTCAAGTGTCGAGAGTTTTTCCGCTTCATCGTGTGATTAGAGCCACTTTGGTACTTAAGCTGAAATCTTTTCTTTAGCCTGCATGTTTCTCACTTTTGGGACAGAAACGTGGAGGCTAATTAAAAGAGTTCAGCTTAAAAGAGTATAGACACCTAATCTTGGTGGCATGTTTTCTTCTCTATAATGATGCGGAAGACACTACTATGCATGAATCACCATCTGGTATTCGCGTGAGACCGCTAAATAATTTATAATAAACTTTTTCTGCAATCCTGTTTCGGTGAACAATTTGACTATGGCTATGACATCAAAGAGAGGTTATAGGTCACGTGAGGCGTGGAAAAACTGCACTTATAATCGCTGCTTCATCATTTTAATTCGCTACAGCGCTGACGCCAGCATTCCTTAAGAGCCAGAAGTACCAATTGTATTGCAGTTTTTCATGCCTCGCGTGACCAATAACCTCGCTTTGACGTCACAGCCATCATTCAGCTGTCGAAACCGAAACAAATACAGCAGGAGAAAGAAATTTGATTATAAATTATTTAGCGGTCATAGGAGGATGCCATTTGGTAATCCGTGTATAATACTTTATGCGTTATTACAAAGAAAAAAACACATGCCAAACGATAAGGACACCAAAGTGAGCTATGGAAAGAAAAATGATAAGTCTAACCTTAAAAGACCAAAAGGGGGCGGAGTGGGTGAGGGAACAAACGCGGGTTAATGACATGCTACTTGAAATTAAGAGGAAGAAATGGGCCTGGGCGGGGCTAGGAATGGGAAGACAACATAACCGCTGGTCCTTAAGGGTAATGGAGTGGATTCCAAAAGAATGCAAGCATAGCAGGAGGCGGCAGAAAGTTAGGTCGGCGGATGAGATTAAGAAGTTTGCGGGGATATGGTGGCCACACCTAGCAAAGGACAGGGTTAATGTGGAGGCATGGGTGAGTCCTTTGCCCTGCAGTGGACCTAGTCAGGCTAATGATGATGGTATGTGTCGCACCTGCTGCTTCGTGCTATCAGCTGGCCCATGCTTCGCCGACCAGACTAGCCAAATTTGTGATGTGGGTTTTCTATTGCACCTGCATTTGTGTACACAGAGGACTTGAATGGTAGCAGATGATCCTGTGCATGTGTTCACGCCACAGCACACATGACCCACACTGAAAGCTTCTCTGCCTTTAGTAAGACAGCTGCATCAGTCTGGGGCATAACGTATCCCAGTGCTAGAGTATGAGTAAATTCCTCTGGAATTTTAATCTGGTATCAGGTAGCATAGCGCAAAAGAAGGCTAGCGCGGCTGCCTAATATTCTCTTGGGCAGCTGTGTTGGATTTTCAGTGCCTGTTAGTGTAATCCGTGAAAGTTCACTGTAACCCATTCGTTTCGATGTAAATTAGAAAGCCCTTAGAGCCCTCTACTTTTTAATGATAATAATGCAGCAATTCAATTGCACCTGTTCTCTTTTAACACAGTAAAATGCTGCTGGGTCGAGGTCACAGTTTTACTTTGTAGGTGTGCTCAGGCTGTCATCATCATCAGCAGCAGCAGCAGCCTGACTACGCCCACTGCAGGGCAAAGGCCTCTCCCATGTCTCTCCAATTAACCCTGTCCTTTGCCAGTTGCGGCCACTGTATCCCCACAAACTTCTTAATCTCATCCACCCACCATTATCATTACCAAGCTCATACAAATGGATTGATGCATGTAGTGTCAGGTGCATAATGTGATACCACCAGCTCACCCAAAGCTGTACTCAGATTTGCCTCATTGCTGCAGGAGCAATAAGGCAGGCTTGAGGCTGAGTGGTGCAAAAACATGATTTTTCAAGAATGTCTTTGTGGAAATTGCAATTAATCATTGAATTTGCTTTCATTTTAGGAGCTGCACACAAGCTGTGCGCCTATCCATGCTGATCATGCTGGCCAGGTACGCTTATGGTTACATTACTAGGTTTCATTTCATTTCATTTATTTTACCCTCAGGGCTTTCGCATTACAGAGGGGGTGGGACAGTGAAGAAAACACTACATAGATCAAAAACAGGGCTATGTATAAGAACAATATTGAAAGATCCTAGAGACAGAGGACGAAAACATTGAGAACAAAAGTACAGGAGTAAAAAGAAATAAATAAAAAGATTACAAAAAAAAGAAACCTTATGTAGTCTATATATGAGTAAACAACATATCACAATTGGTCTGATTCTAATAGTGCGAGTAATTTGCTTTTAAAACGCGCAGTGTCGCTAACACAGGTGGCTGTGGGTGAAAGATTATTCCAGTCACGACATGTTTTAGGGAGGAAGGAATTAGAGCAGGTCACTGTGCGGCAGTGTGGAACAGCTACTTTTTGATTGTGGTCTATGCGAGGCGAGATGAAAGATGGTGCCTTTACACAGATGGCTTTCAGGCAAGGATTGTGATAGTAAATTTTATGGAAGAGGCAAATGCGTGAAAGCTTACGGCGAGTGGAGAGTAAGGGGAGTTTAAGATTAGATTTCATTTTTGTTACACTGGCAGTGCGATGGTAGTTTCCAACGATGAAACGGACGCTTCGATTCTGCACGGCCTCGAGTTCATTTGTTAATATGATGGTGTCAGGATCCCAAATTGAACATGCGTACTCTAGTTGCGGACGAATGAGTGTAGTATACAGTAGCATTTTCAATGAAGGTGGAGAGGATGAAAAATTCCTGCGGACGTACCCTAGCATGCGGTTAGCCTTTGAAATAATGAACCTGATATGAGCTTTCCAAGAAAGGTTAGAACAAACATTAACGCCAAGATACTTGTAAGACGAGACTGGATTCAGCTGAGTGTCGTTAATAAAATAATCTGGGCTCGTTTGCTCGTTACGGGTTACGCGCATGCATTTGCATTTAGATATGTTTAATTCCATTTTCCACAATTGACACCAGTCATAAGTTTCATTTAAGTCTGTCTGTAGCTGAATAATATCATCAGTGTTATTAATTACTCTGTAAATTACGCAGTCGTCAGCAAACAAGCACATGTTAGATGAAATCTTTAAAGGTAAGTCATTGATGTATATTAGAAATAATAACGGGCCAAGAACCGACCCTTGGGGCACACCTGAATGTACTGGCACTGGTGATGAGTCGTGGTTATTTGCGAAGACGAACTGAGTACGGTTACTAAGAAAGGCACGAATCCAATTGAGTACATTAGGGTCAATGTTAAGTTGGCTCAGTTTTAAAAGTAAAAGAGAATGACTGACTTTATCGAAGGCTTTTGAAAAATCTAAAAATAAGCAATCAGTAATGAGTCCAGAGTCTAAAGAAACATGCAAGTCGTTAGTGAAAATCATTAACTGCGTTTCACACGAGAAGAATTTGCGAAAACCATGCTGTTTCGGAGTAAAGAACTGGTTTGATTCTAGGAAATTAACAAGATGACTAAATATGATGTGCTCTAGAACTTTACATGGAACGGAAGTAAGTGAGATGGGACGATAATTACGTGGATCTTGCGTTTCCCCTGATTTGTGCACTGGGATTACTTTGCCGGTGAGCCAGTCATTTGGAAGGGTGTGATGGTTTAAAGACTGCGAAAAAATACAATGTAGAATAATGGAAGAATATTCTACGGTATTTTTCAAGAATTTAGTACTGAGGCCATCGATACCACAAGAGGATGACGTTTTAAGTTGGTTAATAATGCCACGAATTCCTTCTAAGGAGATGACGATGGGATCCATTGGTAAAAAGTGATATTCTATGAGCGAAGGTAGGAGGGAAGTGCCGGTGGGGCTAGAGAAGGCTTTGATAAAAGTGCTATTGAGAAGCGATGCGCACAGGTGGTCAGGAACTGGATCCCCATCCGGGGTAAATAGTTGTATGGTGGTATTTTCTTTGCCTTTCACTGTGTTCCAAAACTGCTTCGGGTCATTGCTTAGCATAGCTGGAAGAGTCTGATTAAAGAAGGTAAATTTGCTTGATTTTAATGCCTGTGAATAAGCGACTGCAGCGGCTTTATACGCGGACCACCTGACAGCAGAGTGTGTGAAGCGAGCTGTCCTGAAAAGCCTTTTTTTCTTATTGGAAAGCCTATTAAGATACCTGTTGTACCAGGGTGCAGCACTGTTGCTATATACCTTTTTGATTGGTATGTATTTATTTACGAGGTCAGAAACTTTAGATTTGAAGATCTCCCAGTTACGATGTACGCTACGGTCGAGATAAACACTCAAAAATTCATCTAAAAATAAAGACATATTGTTATTAATAGCCTGGAAGTCAGCCTTGCTGTAATCTCTGATGTATTTGAACTGCTTACGTGAGCGTGATAGGGGTAGAGAGAGGTTGAAGTTGATTATCACGTGATCGCTTAACCCAGGCAAATGAATGATAGAAGACACGATGTCTGGAGATGATGTGAGGATGAGATCAAGAAGGGATGAGGCAGTGGGAGTGACACGTGTGGGGAGCTCAATAAGTTGCGATAATCCGAAATCGGAACATATGTGAAGGAAGTGGTTAGAATTGGAACACGAAGAAAGAAAGACTGGACTACCATGATTCCACTCAATGTCTGGGAAGTTGAAATCTCCTAAAAGAAAAACGCTCACATCCGGAAAGCGCACAGAAATTGTATTGAGGCAGTCGTGTAAATCTTCACAGAAACTAATGGGGCTTGACGGTGGTCGATAGCAGACACCAATAACAAGTTTCTTAAAACGGAAAGTTATACAGCACCACACAATTTCTAAACTAGTCACTACGGCAACACGAAAGCATTCAATTCGGTCGTTGACAGCAAGTAAAACACCACCACCTTGCCTTTCATATCTGTCACATCGAAATATGTTGTAATTTTTTTCACAAAAAAATAGTTCACTGTTGGACACGTTATCAGACAGCCATGTCTCTGTTAAGGCAATAATATCAGCGCTACAATCATTTATCAATGCACTCAAGTCATCTCTTTTGGGCAAAAGACTTCTTATGTTAGTAAAAACCACACTCAGACCAATGTTCTCAATGGCAGTACCACCACCCCTGGCGGGCCCCTACGTTCCAGTACCAGCTAGAGTTCGACCAGAGCGAAGGGAGCGCGGAGACTGAATGGGTTCACTGTTTAGAGCAGGTCCAATTTCAAACACTAGGTCAGTTTCCGCATTATATCCATAGCATTTGCCATTGGCAATTAGTTTGTTGTGCCTTAAATTGACTTTTAAACCAAACTCTTTCGCATAGTCAATTAGCCGCTTTCTCGCCTTACGTGTCGCCGCAGAAAAATCTTCACTCATAGATACTTCCTTTTCCATCAGCATCGATCGCTTTGAGTGCACCTGCACCTTGGTTTTATGCGCGGCGAATTTTACTATCACGGGCCTGGTTTTGTTCTCGTCGAATCTACCGATTCGGTGCGCACGAGCAATGCAGTCACTCGTTAAAGAGAGTTCTAATGTTTCGGCAATTAGGTTAAGAACTTTTTCTTCACATTGCTCGTTAGTCTCGGTAGAGCTATCATCAAATCCATAAAAGATAAGGTTGTCACGCCGTGAGCGGTCCTCGCTATCATCTAAACGAGCACGCAAAGCATGTGTTTCCTTTTGCACAAGTTCAAGTGCTTTACGTGTATTGCAAAGATCCCGTTGCAAGTTTTCAAAACCAGTCGCTACGTTTTCTACAGCTTCGAGACGCTTTCTGATATCGGCAATATCGCGTGTTGCCGCCTGTTGGTCTCGCTTCAACTCGGATAAGTCGTCAGACATTGTAGCCTGGGCTGCTTCTATGCGAATGGACCTTTGACGTATGTCATCCAGGATTTTCGAAATTTCCGGGAGCGAAGCATTTCCAGGACCAGGGTTACTTTCTATATCACCACATATCAACAAAAGAAGAACACTGAAGGGTTGCAGCACTGCTTCTGGGCGTGGAAGCACAACTAAACACCGGTCATCAGATTTAAAACATTCATAAGGAAGTTGACTGACCTGCACAAGGAACAGAGGCCAGCGTGAGGCCATTGCTGCTGCGGTGCTTCCACGCCCACTGACAACAGTGCTCGGGTTGCTCGGTTTTGTTGCCGACGTCAGCGCCGCACTTGTCGTTGTCGATGTTCCTCCGGATGCCTTGTTTGCAGCGAAGTCTCCCAGCGCCACCACTTGATTCAAGCAGACGACGCAACTTGGCAACGAAGAGTTGAAGGCTAGCGCGTCAGGATTGTTGGGAAACAGATCCAAGGACGGGTCTGCGACGACGCTCCCGCAGGCCGGAGCCGATGAAGGGCCATACCCGCAGGGGTCCAAGAAAGCGCCGAGAAACTGCACAAGGAACAGAGGCCAGCGTGAGGCCATTGCTGCTGCGGTGCTTCCACGCCCACTCATGTTTTCATAATGGCAGTTGTGGATTTCTGTGTGGTTTTAAAACATAAATTGTATAAGTATTTGGCCTGCCACAAAAGTATAGTGGTGCATTCAAGGCCAGTGTTACAAAGGGATGTTTTGATTGCTGCAAGAACTTGAAGGCCCCTGTGTGGTCACTGTGGAAGGCCCCCTCCCTACTTAGGAATTCCTATTTGTGTTACTCAGTCATTTGGCAGAGAAATAGTGTATAGAGATAAGGGATGGAAGAATGCTTCCAACTAAAGAAAAAAATCCAGCAAGCAGTCATAGAAGCAGAAGTACAAAAATGGCAAGGCTTTCTCTAATTTACATCGAATCTTTTTCACTTAGACTTCTTCTTGCATAGAACGGCTGATGCTTGGCTTACACACATATTTTCTTTAGGTATACAGTAGGTCTCACATTCTTATATGATATGGTCACGGTGCCAAAAATGATGGTGGTGTTAGAAAACTCGGAATATAGAGGAATGTCTTACAATCAGCAGCGAGACGTGAGGCCAGTGTTCCTCGAACTTTCATGTCTGGCTGATGCAGCAGCTGTTCTGGTTATACAACTTCAAGTAGAAGTTAGATACAGAGCACGAATTGTACTATCTATACAACTCGCAGCGTGCTCGACATTGCACTCGTTTCGCTTACATGCTCCCATATTTCATTTGTTAAAAAGTGGCCAAAAGTGCTCAATAAGCTGAGTAGGCATCAGAAAGGCACTTCGACCTCGTATATAGCAGTAGAGTTCTTACAGAATAATATAGCTTGTGTAAGTATGGAATGACCACAATTGAAAGGCCACATTTCTTTTCAACTAAAGTGGCTGTTTGGACTTGTTGGTCAGTGATCATGGTTAAAGAATGCAGTGTGAAAAAACAAGGACAAATGAAAAAGTGGACAGGACTGGCGGGTGTCCATTTCATCGCATGTTTTTGTCTTTTCGCACTGCATTCTTTAACCGTGATCACATTTCTTTGTCCTTTACATTTTTTTACAAAGCTCATGCTTGCAAATGTTAGAACATACGAAAAAAAAATGAAGCCTGGCTGATAACCGCCAGAAATTTTGACCTGCCAAATGTACTCACGAATGCAACAGTGAGACAGGTGGGCAAAAAACAGCAGTACAACTTTTTTTAGATTTTTGTCAGTAGTGGTGCTTGTACTATAGCTACTGCTAGGATAACATGTCTTGCCTCTGCAGCTCTGTTGCCTTCATGCATATATTTTGTAAATGAAAGGTTTTTGTGACTTGTAGCCGGCCTTCAAGGTGCTGGTGTTTTGGCATCTGTTTTAACCTCTGTATGCAAAAGCCTTGCCAAAAATAGCTATCAGGAAATGCGTCCATTGGAAGAAAAGTGACATAGGATTGCGATCATTCTGTACATACACCAGTTATCTCATTCTTTGAAGAATGCTGGAGCCAGGTGCAAGGTTGTGAGGGCCTTTTGGCCCCTAATAAGCTTGAGCACCTTTGCCCACTCATTTACTAATGGAAGCCAGGCATTAGTAAGTGAAAAAAGCACAATGTCAAGCACAGCTTAACAAATGTAAACTGTGCTCGGTTGTGTTTTTTCTCATTTCTTTGCTACATGATTGAAGATAAAGGTGCTATCAAAGTAAATAGAAGGCAGTATTAGTGAAAATTTTTGATTTCATAGCCTAATTTAGATTGTCCAAATTATATAGTGCACCAATAAATTTCGCACATTACGGTTTGAAGGCAGGTGTACTTTGTCCAGGCCGGCTGTTGCATCAACCCAATATTAAGGGAGTAGAACTTGCATACCTAGCTGCCTCATCTCCACAATCTTGTGGGTCATTGTAACTTGTCCATCTGGACAGGGGAATGTTTCCAATGCTGCCTTTGTTTTTCGGCACCATGTCTAGCAGATGCAAGGAACTGCCAAGCTCCCGACCGCTCAGCTAAAAACAGTGTCAGGCGCAATGCAAGCATCAACCTTCCTACATGATTACAATTGCAATTACGATTGAAATGAGGTTTCTGGCAGTAAATTCAGTTGTGAGTCATTGCTCATGCTGTGTACTTCCTTTGCCCCTCATCTCTGGGTCCTATTCCTTCTTGATAGTCTTCCTGGTCTCAGCTTCTGTGATAGCCTGTTGACATGCTCATGCTGTGTACTTCCTTTGCCCCGCATCTCTGGGTCCTATTCCTTCTTGATAGTCTTCCTGGTCTGAGCTTCTGTGATAGCCTGTTGACATACACGAGAGATGGCATCTATGAATTTAGAGTGTTATTGGCTTTGACTGAAAAACATGCACTTTCCAGGACTACTACCTGCAGATGTGCCATATCTGTTTTCATAGCCACTGTTGTGCTGTAGCTTTGCTATCCACTTCCCTATTTTGTAATCGAAGATTTCTAGGCTGTAGCAGGCCAGACACATATAACTGTAATGCATAGAGTGCTGTATACATTAGTTAAAATTCATCGTCATCAGCCTGACTACACCCAATGCAGGGCAAAGGCCTCTCCCATGTCTCTCCAATTAACCCTGTCCTCTGCCAATTGTGGCCACCGTATCCCCGCAAAACTTCTTAATCTCATCCGCCCACCTAATTTTCTGCCGCCCCCTGCTACATTTACCTTCTCATGGAATCCACTCTGTTACCCTCAAGGACCAGCATTTGTCTTGCCTTCGCCTTACATTCCCTGCCCGAGCCCATTTCTTCCTCTTGATTTCAAATAGGATTTCATTAACCCGCGTTTTTTCCCTCATCCATTCCGCCCGCGTCCGGTCTCTTAACGTTACACCTATCATTTTTCTTTCTATAGCTCGCTGCGTTGTCCTTGAATTAAGCTGAACCCTCATTGTTAGCCTCCACATTTCTGCCCCATAGGTGAGTACCAGTAAGATACAGCTGTGTTAGACTTTTCTCTTGGGGGATATTGGCAAACTGGCTTTCACGATCTGAGAGAACCTGCCATATGCGCTCCACCCCGTTCTTATTTTTCTAGTTATTTCCCTCTCATGATCCGGATCAGCGGTCACTACCTGCCCTAAGTATATATATCCTCTTACTACTTCTAGCACCTCGCTACCAATTGTGAACTGCTGCTCCCTTGCTAGACTGTTGAGCATTACTTTGGTTTTCTGCATGTTCATTTCTAGCCCCACAATTCTGCTCTGCCTCTCTAACTCATTCATCATGCTTTGCAGTTCATATCCTGAGTGGCTTAGCAAGGCAATGCCATCAGGGAATCTCAAATTACTTAGGTATTCTCCAGTAACTCTTCTCCCCAACTGTTCCCATTTCAGGCCCCGGAACACCTCGTGTAAACAGGCGGTGAATAGCATTGGTGAAATCGTGTCTCCCTGCCTGACACCTTGCCTTATTGGAATTTTATTGCTGACCTTATGGAGAACTATGGTAGCTGTGCAGTCGTTATAAATATCTTCCAATATTTTCACATAACACTCTTCTACACCCTGATTCCACAATGCCTGCATGACAGCTGTGGTTCCACCGAGTCAATTGCTGTCTGGTAGTCAATGAAGGCTATATATTGGGGTTGGTTGTATTCTGCCCATTTCTCTATCACCTGATTGATTGCATGAATGTGGTCTCTTGTTGAGTATCCTTTATGAAAGCCTGCCTGATCATTTGATTGATTGAATTCGAAGGTTGTCCTGAGTCTATTAGTGATTACCTTAGTAAATACCTTGTAGACAATGGATAGTAAGCTGATCGGTCTGTAAATCTTCAAGTCCTTGACATCTTCTTTCTTATGAATTAAAATAATGTTCGCATTCTTTCAAGCTCCTGATACGCTCGTGGTCACGAGGCAAGCGTATGCAGGGTGGCTAGTTTCTCTAGCATAATCTCTCCTCCATCCTTCAACAAATCTGCTGTTACCTGATCCTCACCAGCTGCTTTACCCCTTTGCATTGCTCCTGAGGCTTTCTTTACTTCCTCCCTCGTTACTGGCGGGATGTCCCATTGCTGTGCTCTACTGCCTCTCTCTGTAACGTTCTGATTACATTCACTACTGTAGAGATTTGTGTAGAACTCTTCGGCTACTTTAACTATCTTATCCATATTGCTTATGACATTGCCCGCTTTGTCTTTTAGCGCATACATCTGGTTTTTACCAGTGATTAGTTTTCTCTTCACTGATTTTAGGCTATCTCCATGCTTTAGAGCATGCCAGGTTTTCTCCATGTTAAACTTTCTTATGTTGGCTACCTTGCACTTATAAATAACTTCGATAGCTCCCCTAGTCCTATTCTATCTCTGAAGTTAGACGTCCTCATGCTTTGGCGTTTCTTCATCAGATCTTTCGTCTCCTGAGATAGCTTGCAGGTATCCTCTCGAATGATCTGACCACCTACTTCTGCAGCACGCTGCAATGAATTTAAATATGTATTTAAAGATAACAGTTAAGGTGGGAGATTGAGCTTTGAGATTTGCACTTCAACTCTGGAGTTATGCCGCTGCTACACAGAATACTTGATCGCCGTAGAGATATTTCATCATCTCGCACCAAACTGCTGTGGCGCCACTGTCACAGTTGATAATTTTGCTGGGAAGCTGTTGTAGCACTCACGCAGTTTTGAAAAGGTGGTATTCATTGTTTTTGTGCTATTGGCAACAGTAATAATACGCTTGCTGCAGTGTTTTCTGGCCAGCCTTCTTTTTTTTCAGTGAAATAATTTGTACATTTCATGTTGAGTATTCTTTCAGCGATTAAATTGCTTTGATTTTATTCCTTAGTGTATAGTTGCGAGTGCTCCATGTCTGAGTGCAAATTTCTACCACTGAAAAGCCTTCAAAATCTTGATAGATGTCCACACTGTTCTAGGGACTCTGTGGCTATTGGAAATGCCCATTTAGCTGCATTCAAGTGCCACTGAGTTGATAGCCATTTGAAAGCCTTCAAAATGCCTGTGTGACACGGTTATTAGATTTTGTGCAGGTTTGATGCTGAGCAGCCTGCGTGCTTGAGTCGGGTTTTCCAATGTCTGTATTTCAAACCTGAAACTTTTCGAAATCATCATTAGTTCATTAATGGAAGAACTACTTGTGCCCTTTTCTGGAATTTCCAGAAAACAGATGAACTGAATTTTTTTGCATATACTGCTACCTTTTTGCAGGTGCTGCAGTGAGAACCTGTATCAAGACGCCAACCTGCTGGATTTGGAGAAACTGAAGAAATTGTTTAGCCACTGTGTGGCACCCATCATGAGGGATGTGGCATTAATAAAGCCAGTTAAGGTGACCTTATCTTTGTCCTTTTGCAAGCATGCTACACACATGAGAGGCATCCCACGAAGCACCGTTTCTGCAAAGCTTGTTATCTCACAACATGCATGCTGAATGAGGCAGTGACAGACAGATCAGGAGACCTTAAGGTAGGGCATTGGCGTAACGTGTTGAGCAGTGATGTAGGAGCCTTGCAGCCATGCAAGGCATTATCGCTATCATGATGGTAACTCCATTTGACACTGTCTAGTGCTCTGTGAGCCAGACTCGGCTCTTGAACATTCTGAGACTCGCCCTTGGCTCTCGGACATTCTGGAAGCCTCACCCGGCTTGCGCATATTACGCGAGGATGTCTCCTGCTGTACGAGCCTTACGCGGCTTGCGCACTTTATGTGAGAGATGTCTCGCGTTTGCGAGCTTGCTCGGCTTGCGCAAATTATGTGAATTATGTCTCGCGTTCTGCGACCTCATTCAATCGTCGCATTTTGCGTGGCAATAAACACGCAAAGATAGGCACGCAAAATTCACGCTCAATATTTTCAATAGGGAAGTTGTGTCAAAGGTTCAACGATGCGCCAAAAGTTCTTGACGAATCGGCGATGAAAATCGCACAGTCCAAGGAATATGCGTATATCTATCTCGTGATTAGGCTGTGGTAATTCTGCGATCGGAGCTATCTTCTGAGAGTCTGGGCGAACACCATCCTTGCTTACGACGTGACCAAGTAACAGTAGCTCCTCGTAGGCGAAGTGGCACTTTTCTGGTTTTAGTGTTAGGCCTGAAGACTTGATTGTCTCCAGCACTATTCGAAAGCTTCTGAGGCGGTCTTCAAAGCTTGAGCAGAAGACAACAACGTCATCTAAGTACAATGTTCAGATTTGCCACATCAAGCCTGCGAGCACCGTATCCATTATTCGCTGGAACGTCGCTGGGGCAGAGCAGAGGCCGAATGGCATCACCTTGAACACGAGGAGTCATTCTGGTGTAATGAATGCAGTCTTCTCGTGATCTCTTTCGTTGACTTCAGTTTGCCAGTAGCCGCTCCTCAGGACCATCGATCAAAAGTACTTAGCGTTGCATAGCTGATCGAATTTATCGTCGATGCGGGGGAGCGGGTAGACATCCTTCTTCGTAACGCTGTTCAGGCGGCGGTAATCGACGTAAAAGCGAAGGGTGCCGTCTTTCTTTTTCACTAGGACGACTGGTGCGACCCAGGGGCTCTTTGATGGCTGGATGGCGTCGTCACGAAGCATTTCCTCAACTTGCTTGCTGATAGCTCGGCGTTCTAGCGGCGTTCTAGAAGGTATGGCTTTGTCTGTGGAAAGCTTGATCGACTTCGATCGAAGGTCGATGATCGCCCGATGTTCATTCAGGAAGTCGATCCCCAAAATCACGTCTCGCGATCAGTGCTGGAGGACCAGGAAGGCAGTGCGCGAGTGTGACTCTTCCTGATTTGTGCTTATTCTGCATTCTAAACTTTTGTGTGCGCACGGTAAGGTCGTTGATGCCACCACCTCGCATAATTTGTACTGGTAATGCGCCATAAGCTTAAACCTGAGTGCGTGATTTACGGCCAGCACGCTCTGATAGCTCTGTCTGGATTATGGAATTAATCAAATTGACTATGAAGCTTTTTTATTTTTCGAGTGCGCATAATTTTGACAAGCGACGCCTGCACATGCACCGTACGATGAATGTAGCAACATATGCGAGCTTCTATTCATTTTCTTAGCAATTGCTACTTCCCCTTATGAACTGCGGGTAGCAGCCGTTACTAACTCATTGGTAAGTAAATGTTACTAACTGCAGTCACTAACAAGGTAGTAACATATGTGACATTCAGGTACTACCCCAAAGTTAGTAAGTACTACTACCTTTTTTCTAAGAGTGTATACTTCATGCCTTTTGAGGCGAGGGTAGAAACATTACGAGCAGCGTGACGCAAATATATAGCTGTTGAGAAAATGTCCTCCTCCACCATTTTATTTCAAACAGGGTAGTTTCATCGTTTGCCCACATAATCATCATCATCCATTTATGTATGCTAGGCACTGTGGTAGAAATGAAAATGAAAGCGGACAAAAAGGAAGACACTTTTTTACTCTTCTAGAGCAGAGAGGTCGTTATTATGGTTGATTTCGTTTCTGATGTTAAGATAGCAGGAAAAGACATAAAAAACGTATTAAATAGCGCGCACGAACTGGCAAACGATGATGATGACCATAGCAGACGACCAGGGAAACCGAGGGTCCTCCACGGACGAAAAGGTAGCGAAAGTTGGCGCACGCTGCTCCACAGGACCCCACTATATGTGCACTTGCACCTTGACTGCAACATCCCCTCAACGCTTTTTTCTCGCCTTTGTAAAAGCATGTGTTAGAATACCTCACTTATGTATGGCTGATTTTTTCATGCCGTTACTTGCATGAATAACTCTAAACTGGATCCAAGTTTTAACAAGCAGCCATCAGCAGATTTCACCCAGCTTTCTTTCTGCAATCTCGCGCGTCCCCCATTTCATTGCCCTTGGGCACCAGCTTTTTAATAAACACATTATAACCCTCCTTACAGTGTTTCGTAACAGGCTATCATTGATGACTATGAAGTCTGCAATCAGTACCAGCACTGAAATCCTCTAGAACAATATTTTGGATGCTCCTAAATGGCCTGCTTCTAATGTTATTGAGAATTCACACCATAACCTAAAATATTCACACCGTCTTGCATGTTTGTTGCATTCAAAAACCCTGCTCCATATCAGGAGGGTATTCTAATGGCACAAATATAATTTTTCTAAGATCGTGGGATGAATTCAGACCTTAGCCGCTTGTTTTATTCTCTCGGACTATTGTTGAAGCTCCAGTGTTGCGTCAGTAGAGGTGAATCGTCAAATTTCATCGCCTCATGTAGAAACATCATGATGAATATAGCGCCAAAAATGAGGACGAATGTGGGAGAAAGACACAACATGAGTGCTTTTTCGGAACTAAAATTTTAATGGCAAAACACATCATATATACCCATCTCGTGAAAGTAAATAAAAAGAAACATACATGGCATCATCAAGAAAAACCTTAAGGGGCAATACATCTGAACAGTGCGAGTAACCTAAATGGTGCGAAGGCAGGAAATTTCATGGTCACAATTACGAAGGGCAAAAACTAAAAAAACACAAAAGAAAAAAAGGAGCGAAGGGACGGAAATGAGTTGCACGTGTGGTCCAGCTATACCAGTTCTTTTGCTGTTAAATGAATTGACAGTGCGCTTATGCATATATTTCCCTGTCGCGAAATATAAAGCCTGATTTCGCACTGGAGTCGTTCCGTATAAAGGGCTGAAATTTCAGCTTGCACATAAAGGGGATTACAGTTTTTTCCTACATACTGGCCTACATTCCGACATTTCGCGACAGTGATGTTCCGGCGTCCAATAAGGAACACGCAGAGTGGAAGCAGAAGAAGAAGAAGAGCGTTTATTAGCGATTGCGTCATCATCATTGCGTGCCGGTATATATAGCCTACAGGCGGCTCCGTGATAACTGCCACGTGTTACATATAGCGGGCTGGCCAGATCCCACGCAGGTAGCGCATGCGCAACTGATACAATACATCTCCCTCGATGCAATGTTAAAAGTCTGAGAGCAAAATACGAGACACTTGGAAACCCTGGTCGTTGCGGAGACGACTGGGCTGTCGCTTTTGTCGGGTGGACCGCCCTGGCACTTATTGCGGGGGCTGTGTTGAAGGTTGTGACGTTCCCGCATTTCCCTGAAAAATGTCTTCGCTGTCAGAGTCCTCTTCTGTTAAGTCACTGCGGAATGGCTTACGTGGGACTAGAAGATGTTGTCGTTTCCGACGAAGCACTTTGTTGTCCTCCGTAAGGACGCGATAAGACCATGGCGCCACCAGACCCATGACTCGAGCAGAGGTTTTCCTTT
This sequence comes from Amblyomma mixtum, assembly GCF_055824585.1. Lineage (NCBI taxonomy): Eukaryota > Metazoa > Arthropoda > Arachnida > Ixodida > Ixodidae > Amblyomma > Amblyomma mixtum. The sequence continues at coordinate 188,052,863 of NC_143021.1, forward strand.
GGAGAGTCTTTCCTGACGTGGTTTGCGCCGAACCGTCTGTGGGCTGGAGGGCGACGCGAAGTCTGGTAACCGAGTGCGTAACCTCCTACCTTGAAGGAGCTCTCCGGGGGACCGCTCTTCGGCTAGCGGAGTCAAGCGATAGTTGAGCAGACCCAACCAGAAGTCCTCTTTGCGCTCGCCAGTCGTGTTCATTATTCGTTTGAGGATTTGGACTCCTTTCTTGGGGAGGCCATTGCACCATGGAAATCTCGGACTCGACGTCACAAGCTTCAAGTCCCATCTGGATGCGAACAACGCAACTTCATGGGATGAGAACTCAGGACCGTTGTCAGTGCAGACATCCAATGGAATGCCATATCTCGTAAATATTTAGCTATGTTTAGCAATGACAGAGCATCTCGTTGTGTCAGAGAGCTTTTCGACTTCATGGAAGTTTGGAAACGCATCGAACACGCATAGGTAAGGTTTCCATCGTACATGAAGTTGTCTACACCCACTCTGTACGAGGCATGGTCTGGAATCGGCTTAAGCACCAGAGGTTCGATTTGTTGTTTGTACGCCTATCGTTGACAAAGAGAACAGATTTTGGCCATGTTTGCATTGTCCGCATTCTGTCCCGGCCAGAATACTAAGCGACGGGCTGTCGCTTCGCACTTATTGATGCCCATGTGACCTTCATGAATGCGACCGAGTATGTGTTGAAGCTCCAGTGTTGCGGCAGTAAAGGTGAATCGTCAAATTTCATCGTCTCATGTAGAAATATCATGATGAATTTAGCGCGAGTATTTCAACTTTCAAAGCTTCTGGGATGACGACCTTTGTCCCCTTCATAAGAATGCCTTTAACTTCTGGTAACTCAGGACCGAACGGTTTTACCCATCCTTTAATTTCTTCTCCATTCCTTACTTGCCGCAAAACTGCCTGCAAATCTGGATTATTGGCTGTCGCTTCTGCCAGTAGATCAAACATTTTCTTGCCTACCAATGCAAAAGTCAAGCCCACTGCATGAATGCGACGTCATCAGAGAAGTAATCTTTGTCATTTGGAACGGCTGACGACGAACTTGATAGCATATCGGCCAGGAAGAGACGCTTGCCAGGGACAAAGTGAACAACATTATCGTGCCTTAGCAAGCGCAGAAAAAACCGCTGCAGTATTCGTGGCATGTCACCAATGGCTTTCGAAGCAATGGCTATCTGTGGTTTGTAGTCGGTTTCGATAGTGAACGTGCGGCCGTAAGCAAAATGAAAAAAACTTCTCACAGCCGAAAGTAATGGCCATCGTCTCTTTTTCTATTTGCGCGTGCCTGTGTTCTGCCTCCGTCATTGTGCGCGGTTCATAAGTGACCGGCCGTCAACTATCGCCATACTTCTGAAGGGCAGAACCAATCCCATTTTTGAAGCATCTGCTAAAGTCTAAAATGGTTTCTCTAGGAGGATTGAAAATGGCTAGTAAAGGTGGACCTCTCAATGACTTACAGAGAGCATGCCATTCTTCACAGGGATTTGCGGACCATTAAAACATGGCGTCTTTTTTAATGATGCTCCGTAGAAGCGTCGTCCTTGCCCCTAGGTGCGGTATGTATTTCCCGAAGTAGTTGACGACCCCGAGAACTCTGTGAACTCCGGCTGTCTTTCGGCCGAGACATTTCACTAAACGGTGCGATCAGTGCGGGGCTAAGTCTTATGTCTTTATTTATGATGTCGCCCAAGAAATCAATCTCGATGACACCGAATTTGCACTTCTCCGCATTGAGCGTCCGGCCAGCCTTTTTAGCTACTTTCAAGGCTGTGCGGAGGCGAGTATCGCGCTCTTTCCTTGGGCTACCCCATATCAATATATCATCTATGTAAATTCTTATCCCTGGGGCCTGGTCAAATATTACATTCATAGTTCTCTGGAAAACCTCAGGCGTCGAAGCAATGCCAAAGGGAAGTCTCAAGAATCAGTAGCGCCCAAAGGGCGTTCTAATTGTGCACAGGTTTGACAATGGAGTGCATATTGCAACCGCGCAAAACAACGCAGGAGGAAGAGAGGAAAGCACGGGACCTGTGCTTTCCTGTGCTGTGCTTTCCTGTGCTTTCCCCTCTTCGTCCTGCGTCGTTTTTCGCGGTGGCAAAATGCAGTCCATTGTCAACCACCAACTAGCCCGCCTTCACTTGTTACATGCACACCTTTGATCCAGCTTCGTCGAAGGGAATTTGGTGGAAGCTAGAGTACGCATCGATAAGAGAGAAAAAAGCGGCCCGGGCAAGCTCAGCCTCAATGTTTTCTCGTTTAGGCATTTGATAATGTTCTCGCTTCAGGCACTCGTCAATTCTCCTGGGGTCAGTGCATGCGCGCAGTTTGCAATCTTTTTTCCTTGCTGCAACAAAGAGGCTCAGCCAATCCGTCGGTTCGCTTACTTTGGCGACGACGCCGGCGCGTTCCATTCGATCCAGCTCTTCTGCCAGGGACTCGAGAAACGGCAATGGCGTCCGTCGCACGGGGTGGACTATCGGTGTTGCATCCTCCCGCAGCACCATGTGGTATTTGTCGTGCTAGACAGCGGATTCCCTGAAACAGCTCGGTAAATTTATTAATCACTTGGTCAGTGCTGTTCGTGTGCACAGCGTTCACAGAACGGGACGCGAGTCCTACCGCTTCGCCTGCAGACAGCCCAAGCATGGCCTGGCTGCTCTCCTTTACAATGAAGAAGTCGAAGAACCCTCTCTGGTCGTTCGCAACCACTTGAAGCGTAGCCACGCCGATGTGCTTTATAACGTCATCGCTGTGTGAGCGGAGCCCGGAGGGGCTTGCTCTTAAACCAGGCTTCGCTTTGAGCCTTTGCAAAATAGAGTAAAGCAACAAACTCGCTTGCGAGGGTGTGTCTACTTTAAGAGACACTAGTTCGGAAGCCACCCTCGCGCTGATGACCCAATCGGCGCCGTTGCCTGATCTGACGTCGAGGATTTCAAAGCTTTCCTGCTCGTCGCGTACCTCGCTTTCCTGCTTTCCTGGTACTCTTTTTTTCCAGCACGTCGAAGAGCGGTTTGCGCCATGGCACCGAAAACATGTTTTTCCGAAGGCTGGGCATCTGCCTCGTTCGTGGAAGCGGTTGCACATATACCATTTCAGTCTGCCCGTTTTGATCTGAGCCACTTCCTGTTTTCAATGAGGTTCGTTAAGCTCCGAACATTCTGCACATTGTGCACATTATTCAGAAGTTGAACATTTCATTTGCTGGCGCGGTACGATTTCTGTTATTTTCCTCTCTGCGTGAGCCCATGCATTGTTTTGCTCGGCGCATACCTCTTCAGCTTTGCAAATTTGTTCCACCCTCAATAACGTTAGGTCTTTAACTTTCAGCATCTTTTCGCGCAGTTTCAGATTGTTTGCGCCAAACACAACCTGGTCACAGGCCATGCAGTCATTTAAGGTTCCAGAACTGCAACTTCGCGCAAGTCTTTTCAGGTCCCGTGAACAATGTTCGAAAGGTTCGCCCTCACCTTGGGTTCTTGAATGGAAGACATACTGTTCGTACATTTCGTACTGCTGCTGTTTGCACTATTCCTCGAACTTCTTGGTAACTCTTTCATAATCTTCCTTTCATTCGCTCTCCGAAAACGAAAATTTGTTAAATACCTCTAGGGCATCCTCCCCGGCTGCCGTGAACAGCAGTGCGGTCTCAGCTCCATCCTCCGTGGTTCTTTCGTCGGCCCCGTGGCCGGCAGGAAACGCTCGAACCGCTGCTTGAGGAGGCTCCAGTTCATTGCGCTTCTACCGGACAGCACCAACGGCTGCGGTGGCTTCGTTAAATCTATCCTGTACTGCACAGCGATTCCCCTTCTATCAGAGCGTTACTGCGTACGTTAACACGATCACACTCCTGACACTATGTTCCGGCGTCCAACAACGATCACGCAGATTGGAAGCAGCGATAAGAAGAACGTTTATTAGCGATTGCGTGTCGGGATGTATACCCTAGAGGCTACTCCATGAGGACCACGACGTGTTACAGATAGCATGCTGGCCAGAGCCCACACAGAGAGCGCATGCACAACTGACACAATACAAGGGAAATACGTGCATAAGTGCACCGTCAATTGATTTATCGGCAGAACAACTGGCATACGTGCACAACGCGTGGAATTGATTTCCATTTCTTCCCTCCTTTTTGTTTCTTTTGAGTTTTTTTTTTGCTCTTCGTGATTGTGACCATGAAGTTTCCTGCTTTTGCTCCATTGATGTTAGCAGTCTTCAAATCTATCGCCACCTAAGGTTCTTCTTGATGTTATCATGTATGTTTTTTTTTATTTACTTTCACGAGATGAGTATGTATCATGTGTTTTTCCATTAAATATTTAGTACGAAAAAGCGCTCGTGTTGTGTTTTCCTCCCACTTTGGTCCCCGTTTTTGACGCTGACTAAATCATGAATAACATTCAACTTGCCCAACTTTCCACCTTATTCATGCAGGAACTCCGGGTCTTTTTACCGCTTACCGTCACATAACCAACTATAACCCATGGTTCCTTCTGCAATAGCTGCGCAAACTCTGTTGCGCAGCTGCGCTTAGCTCATTGCAGTGCTTCTCAAGATTCATTCTCTTTTTGCCGCTAAAATCTGGAATAATCTTCCCCTCACTAGCCTATGCTTACTAACCTCTTTTCTCTTGAACTGGTCACAACAAAAATCTATGCAGTAAATCACAATGTTAGTCTAATGTTTTCGGGGAAGCAGCCAGTGTGGAGAACGTTTGGAATAAGGGAGTAATTACTCATTAGCACCGACCTAAGCGCTATCATATGGCTACAAAAAGAAAAGCTACACAGGTTCCACAGAAACTTAGTAGATCAAGGAAAATTTTCCCTGGTCTCGGGTTTGAAACCGGAACCGCTGCCTCACTGAGGTAGGGCTGCAAACCAGGGCGGTTAGCATATGATGGGGCGAGCTTCGAAGTGGTAGCGGGTTTGTTCCAATATTTTCGCAGAATTCCTCAAGGTTCAAATGGGACCCTCATCAATCCAACCTTCCAATCGACTCCGTGCACCACTCCGATCCACAGCACTTCAAGGATGCCATCCAATCTCTCATTAGTGCAACATTCAGCCCATCCCTCATGTAATACCCCATTCTTGGGGCCTTTGAGTAATTGATAATAAATAAAGAAATTTGTTATAATGAATTCCTCAATACCATCCACCCATGTGCCGCCGTACAGCTTCAAAATAAAGCTTCAAAACTTTCCTTTCTAGCTCTATGGTTGCGATTAAATGCGAATGCTCTAATTATTCCCTTATTAGTAAGTAGAGAATTCATCAAGCTTCCTTGCTAAAACATTGTCCGTAGGAAAATATTAATTTTTAATTCATGCACACTTCAGATACCCGCACACATATTATACATTAAATGCATGCCCATATGTCTCTTGCAGTGCTGCAAGTAGGGAGACAGGGAGGAGGCCTGTATACATATTACGGTGACCATTGCTGTAGATTGCTTGGAAAGCTTCAAGTACACTTTTTTTCTCTGTCAGATGTGCAAATCCACTGAAGGGTTCTATTTTCAATTGCTGACAAATAATTTAAAGTATGTGGTCTTAGCGATTTGAAAATTTTGAATTTGTAATTATGATGGTTTTTAGCCCCTTGTACTCCAGCCTTGCTTGTTCCAATAAATGTGTTCGGCCCGATGGAAAATTCGCGATAAGAATCGCTTAGTCATTCTGAAACCGTTAATGGATGTTTAGCGGCAGCATAAATTTCAGTGCAGGCAGGGCAACTTGCAGTAAGATTTCAAGCTCAGTACCAAAACCTGTGATGGATACGAAGCAGAAACAACGTCGTGTGCCTCACAAATCGGTCGCGAACACTGCAACCAACGCCACGAGTACAACTACCTGCAAAATGCCAAGCTCATTTCAGCATTCGGAAAACAGGGTGTACATAGCGAGCTTCCGCAGGGGCACATTTCTCTGCCTTGACGGAAAAGCGCTCACTCCGACCCTCCTTCTCCCACTACGCGAGAATTTTTCACGTGCTTTACCGCTTATGCAGGCGCAGTAAATTCACCGTAAGCACTTGTTACTCGCCGCTGTCCTTTGTGATCATTTCAGCAATTAGGAACGCTTCCGATGACCACAAACAGCTCCAACTAAACGCTTTTTGACACCGCCATAGCGTAGGTTTTGTGTTTGGTTGGTTGATTGGTTGTTATTTAATGACCCAAATTCAAGCGACTCGGGGTATCAGGGACGCCCTAGTGAAGGGCTCCGGAAATTTCGTCCAAATGGGGTTCTATAAACGTGCACTGACATTGCACAGGCGCTTTGCAGACGCCAAAAGCAGCGCCATAGAAACGCGTTCAAGAGCAGACAGGAGCAGCGGCGCTTCGTTCGCCATTGACAGGGACAGAGTCCTTCCCGCGCTCTGCACAGTCTCCTCTGATGCACTGTAACTATGGTAAGGCGACCATAGCGTAATCCTGGGAGCATAGTATACTGACTCTATCAGGGAGATACCCTTCATGATGTGCCCCAGCAGCGTAACCAGTAGCGGCCCGCTTTCTAGAGTATTCGATCGCATCGCCAGCACCATCGCACTGTGTTTGAGTTGATCTTTCGCAAGCAGACGCATTTTTTCAACAGTCACCACTGGTGTCTGCCAACAAAAAAGTGTAACTTTTTGTCCTTTGATGCACCAGGTACACGACGGTCTGGCAAATCTAATTGCCGATGAACTCAGCAACGCGTTGAAGACTGGGCAACTACAGCTGGCTTCAACGCCACTTCTTTCACCAGCAGCGCGGAATGACTTAATTGCTAAGTACCTACAACGATCGGTTGACAATCACAGAAGCGCAAAGAACACCTCTGACCCAATTGTAATGTTTGATTTTCTCCGATTGCCTGGATATGGCTTACCAACTTAGAAAACGATGACAGGGCTCATCATTGACAGGGCTCAGCATATGTGTGTGATTGTTGTTAACAGATGGTTTTGCCCTGGCTACAAAGAGGAGGACGAAAACTGCACACATTTCGCGTGCCATGCAGTAGACCCGTAGCCTGGTGATGGTTTCGTTCGTTCTGCTTTAAGGGCCGATCATGAGCGGTTGCCAGTCGCACACCATGCTATCCTACCAGTGATCCAAGATGACGATATCCAGGGCAGCGCCGGCGAGTACCGACAGAACGGTCCATCACCCTGCCGTGGACGCTGATCGAACTGTCGAGGGAACTGCGCAGGTTGGTCCGCACAGAGAAGAGATGCCTGCCTTGTCACCATTCTCTCTTAACCTACCCGACGAGCTGGTCCTACCCCGAATTGCAGTGTCTTTTCTCGACGGGCCGACAACGCGGCAAGGAGCAGAAACCCGTCCATCAATCTCCTTTGGGGATCCTCGCGTGGTAGTGGAGAGCCTGGATACGGTGGAATTTTCGCACACTGGTTACGCGGTTCAAGAGTCCGACTACGTTTCACATCGTCATCCTTTCGAAGCCAGTGCTCCATGGGCGCAGACCTTGCCGGTGAGTTCTACACTGGAGTCTGTACTTGGGGGGTGGGGTGGGTGGCAGGTTACGGTCGCTCCCAGTGTGCCCCAAGAAGAAGGGTGGCAAAGCGGCGAGGGGAAGTTGTGTTAATGAAATACTGCGATGCTGGCTCAAAGCGGGGCTCATCATGCGCTGAAATGCAGTGACGGCGCGAAAGGTACGCGAAGGGCAGCGGCAAAAATAGTCAAGCAGGCACCATGCCTACTCATAAGTTAATCCTCGGCGCCTTCCCAAGCAAAAATTTTCTCCCGCCGTTCCCACTTAGCTATTGTTAAGGAGACTATTCTTTGCCTCTTTGCGCACCTTTTGATCTGAAAAGCTTTGCATTTCTGCTATCACGGAAATAGTTACATAACGTGATCATGTGATCGCAGGAGGACGGTGCTGAGTACGTTCAGTATTTTGACTGCAGCAAAATTTGGTCATCGTGGGTACTACATACTGACACTATAGTTTGGAGAACATAATTGAGTACGCACTATATGTGGTCTGCATAGTAATATTTGGCCATTCTGCCTATAATACACTGTCACTATAATTTGGCTACTAAGATGCGTTGCCATAATGGTTGCCCCAGCTGTTTCCAGAATGCAGAGCTCTCAAACTAGAGTGGGCATATTTACTGTACGCAGGAGTACCCTGGCCTCAGGACGTCTACCCCGCAATATGCTTGGACCCAGGGCAACACGAGAGCTGAATTAGAGTCTGATTGGAATATGGTTGATGACGAGCAAGTGCAGAATCTCGTGGAGAATCTAGCGCTGCTTGCTGCCGAAAGGCCTCGCGGCTGGACGGTTCCGGAGGCTGTTGCCTACATCTCGGAAACGCCAAGCTACGCTGGATGTGTGGAAGAACTGAGTCAACAACTATCTGACAGGGAAGGTTTGCTCATGCTCAATGAGTATTACCTAACCAATGTCCTGGGCATGAGGTTCGAGGTGGCCTTCAAGGTATTGGACGTGATCAGGTCGCTGGTAGAAAACCTGGCATGAGTAGTGTAACATCATCTGCATCAGAACCTGGCCGCCGACCAGATGGAGCAGCACATCAGCATGCCTTCATGTGTCATCAACGGAGATTGGGATGGCGCAGGACATCAACATGCCTTCATCTCTGACCCACGGAGACTGGAGGGCCCCAAAATTCATCAGCGTTGCGTCTCGAGTGATTGTGCTCATTGCAGTATGTCAGGTCTTGCTTCAGTGTTTCTTCAAAATAAAAAGGTTTTTTTTTTATTTCTTCTCTTCATATCACTGCTCGTCGATATTTCCTAGTATACCCAGTCCCAAAGCAACTGGAAGTGAGTAACCAGGTGGCATATCTGATAAATTAAGTAGTGTTCATGTGAACGCAGGGCAACTGGCAATGGGTGCTTGGTACTAACTAGCTGGATACTGGGAGGTAAGTGCAGCTTGTATCAAACGTCGAGTTCTGGGTCATTAAAGGGACTGACATTAATTACTGACCGAAACACGTGTTATGAGATGATATTCGAAAAAAAAAGTACGATAATGTAAGAATGTCGAAGTGCGATGTAGGAGGAAACAAAAATATAAAATTTTAATTTGGCATTGAAAAACGCCTGAGATGCAATAGCTTGCCGTGAAACCTTGGCATTTATTGGTGTACCCACCCTCTGCGGTAAAGAAGATGCCCTAAAATGCATTTCTAACATATTGTATCAATTTCGTATTTATTTGGCAATTTTTTTTTCTTTGCCTATCTTTAAACCCCAATACGAATGCTTTCTGAGTGTAGCAGGAATGATATTTTGAAAGTTCTAAAGAGTACGTTAAAAATACACTTTTCTATGGTTAGAGCACTGGAGGCTTCACATGAGCAATTAAATTACCTAGCGTACTGTAGCCGAAAACGGCGACAAGCCAGTATCTTGTACCGCCGCAGGCGCCCGTGGAGGAACAGAAGTTAGGCGAGATCCAGTGACCATGGTAATCAAGCGGTCTTCACTCACCGCCATTATCAGACGACTGACCAGAAGCAGACGAGACGCTAGGTGGTGGGGCGGATTGCGCAATATGGTGCTTTCTTTACTCCATTTCGGCACTGGTGGAGTATTTGGGACAATTAACTCGCTTTTTGGACTGGAGTAAAAGCAGGTAAATCCTTATTTTTACTCCATCATTCCCTCAAGGGAGTAATATGGAGGACAGTCCACCTTTTTACTCCACACTCATGGAGTAAAGGTTTTCACAAATAGAATAAAAAGGATGGCCGGCACCATTTATACACCCTTTTTTTGGGTTTATTTCTGTTTACAGTGTAGATGAGAGCTGGTGTCCCGCTGTCAATGTTGTGAATAAAGCCATGCACTTTAGCCAAACGATGCACGTCTCGCCCCCTTTGCAGTCATAGAGTTTTATTTATATTTTGGTTTTTATAATGGCCAGAAAAACATAACAAAAGCAAACCAGTATTGTTGCATTGTCACTGTTCTGTGAAATGCAGAACTGCTTTAGTTACAGCTGATTGTACAGGCTCCAAATGGTTGGAAAAGTCATAATTCTCTCATCTCCATTTGCATTTGTGATTGACAGCAGTGGGTTAAAATGTGAAAGCCTCTTTACATATTACAATGACAACTACTGAGCACTGCTTGGGAAACCCTGAAAGTACGATTATTTTTTTTCTCTCTCAGCGATGCAGTGTGTTATTTTTAATAACTAATAATTTAAAGTATGTAATCTTAGCAATCTCAAAAATGTGATTTTGTAATTATGATGGTTGTTGGTAGCTTGTACTACAGCCTTACTTCTTCCAGTTTCGCGATAAGAATTCGCAATAAGAATCACGTAGTCATTCTGAAACCGTTATTGCAGGTTTTGCGGCAACCTAACTTTCAGTGGAGGCAGTGTAACTAGGAGTGAGTTTTCAAGCGCAGTATAAAAATCAGTGGTGGATACGTAACAGCAACAACCTCGTGTGCCTCGCGAATCGGTCACGATCACTGCAGCGAACGCCACGAATGCGACTACCTGCCTAACGGCAAGCTCATTTCAGCATTCGGAAAACACGGTGTACGTAGTGAGCTTTTGCAGGGGCACATTTCTCTCCTCGTTTCCGAAAAAGCACTCGCTCCATTCACATTCACTTTCGCTACGCGAACACTTGCCACGTGCTGTGCGAATTATGCGCGCAAAACAAATTCACCGTAGGCAGCTGTTACTCGCCGCTGTCTAATGTGATCGTTGTGTAAGGGGCTTTACTGGCAAAAGGCGCTTGACCGGGGCGACCAGGCGTAGCAGCAAAATCGGACGCGCAGGTTCGAACAGTCGGCGCTCTCGTCTCGCGCTGGGCTTTGGCGCTCCCACTGCGGGCGCTGATCGTCTTCTTCTTTGCTGTTGCAAGAATTAGGAACCCTTCCGCCGACCGAAAACAGCTCTAAATAAACCCTAAGTGACATCGCCAAAGCAAAGCTTTTCCGGGTGGTTGGTTTATGGGATTTAATGTCCCAAAGCGACTCAGGTTATAAGGGACGCCAAAGTGAAGGGCTCCGGAAAATTCAACCACGTGGGGTTCTATAAACGTGTACTGACATCGCACAGTACATAGGCTTCTAGAATTTCGCCTGCTTCGAAATTTGACCGTCGCGGCCGGGATCGAACCGGCGGCTTTTGGTTCTCCGTCGGTTCGAAGAACGTTCGACCACGCATAACGAGCATCCAACCGCGCGGCTCGCATAGCAAGTTCGAATCGACGCAGTTTAAGCATTCATAGGCAAGTACCAGAATCCAACGAGGCGGCTTGTATACACCCTTGGTCCTGGAACAACTAATTTACAATGGTGTGAAAACACCACTGCCACCGTGGCCACACATGAAGCGACTATTTCTGTGTCATGCCATATGATGACGCTCCTGGTTATTGTCTGCTTGAGTGCGCCTACGGGATACGGATTGGCATGGGCAGCCATGCGGCACCGCCCGCTTACAAGAGTCTTGAATCGCAGCGCCGTCAGAAACGGGTGTTCGAGCGTTTTCCACGGCGTTCAAGCGTTTTCGAACGGTTCACTTTTTTCGCCGAAATCGTTATCGCCAGACTCGTTCAGTAACCGAAAACAAATATTTTGGCAGCAGGCAATCGGTGCACCGCAAGTTGCCAATTCCGTTTTGCATACGCCAAAGCCGCGCCATAGCAACGCGTTCAAGAGCAGACGACAGGAGCGCCGGCGCTTCGTTCGCCATTGGCAGGGAGAAAGTCCCTCCCGCGCTCTGCACAGTCTCTTCCGATGCACTGTAACTATGCTAACGCGACCATAGCGTCACCCTAGGAGCATAGTATACTGACTTTATGAGGAAGATACTCAACATGTTGGGCCCCCGGCAGCGTAACCAGTAGCGGCCCACTTTCTAAAGTATTCGATCGCATCGCCAGCAACATCGCCACTGCGTTTGAGTTAATGTTTCGCTAGCAGACGGATTTTTGTTGCGAAAGCAATATTGCTAGCACTTTTCTGCTGTCTCCGGAGGTCGTTCCATCGCTGTCACGTGGCACGACCACGTGACAGCGTGACGTCACGACCAGAGGAGAGCAGGGGCCCCAATTCGTCTCTTCGGCCGTAGTCGTTCCATCGCTCGGCGCGGCGGCTACCACGTGACGACCTCCTCGGCCCGCCGCGTGAGGGCGCTCTCTAGGAGAGGATACCATGCATAACGTATTTAAATAAGGTATTTAAATATTTATACAGAAAGAGCGTTGACTCACAGTGGCGGAAAAGAACTAGAAAACTAGCTAGTAAATATGCAGGTCATGAGGACGTAGAAAGAAAGAGCATTAAACGGCAGGTTAAAAACGCGGAAAATAAAAATTGGATGAATTCAATGGAAAACAAACATAGTGTGGAACTATATCGATACTGGAAAAGGCAGGTCAGGAAAGAATTTTTCGATGATAAATCAAGAGGCAGTGCACTACTTTTTGAAGCTAGGTCAGGGTGTCTTAGAACGCGCAGCTACAAAAAGAAATTTAACGAAGAAGATGACACATGTGCAGTGTGTGGTAGATCTGTGGAAACAATTGAACGCCTCATAATCAAATGTGATGGTATCCATCCGGATGTCGATACAGGCGCAGTCACTCTTCCTGAGGCCCTAGGGTTTAAAGATAACAATGGTCATGTAAATAAATCTGCAGTGGAAGTTAGCAATAAGTGATTGGAGGATTGGTGGCTGAAAAGCAGAGATGTGGCATAAGGTTAGAATTGTGGGAAACCGTAGGTAAAGATGATGGCGATTCTTGGTGAGAATTGCCAACACAGTAAACAGGAAAAAAATAAAAAAAGAAGGGCTGAGCATGGTGGCGGTTGCCACCGCCCCGTTTCAAAGGGGGCGCTCCTGTCCGTCCGTCCGTCCGTCCGTCCGTCCGTCCGTCCGCCCGCCCGTCCGCCCGCCCGCCCGCCCGCCCGCCCGCCCGCCCGCCCGCCCGCCCGTCCGTCCGTCCGTCCGTCCGTCCGTCCGTCCGTCCGTCCGTCCGTCCGTCCGTCCGTCCGTCCGTCCATCCATCCATCCATCCATCCATCCATCCATCCATCCATCCAGCCATCCATCCATACACGGGGTGGTGGTGGTGAAAACTTTTATTTTGTGAAAAAGAGTTTGGGAGCCACAGAGTGGCCCCGCTACATGGTCGGCGTCTCTAGTCCGGGACACCGCACGACGAGGCCCCGTCTCTCGCCCGTTTCACCAGAGCCCTTTGGGACTCAAGCGAGGAGCAGTTGAGGAGGGCAGTCTCCCATGCCTCTCTGGAAGGGGTAGGGGAAGGGGGGAGGTGGGGATTTTGAGTACATGCCCACACCATGTGGAAGATATCACAGGTCTCCCCACAATGTGGGCATCGCCCATCCGTGTTAGGATCGTAATGTTTTATTATTGCAAGACAGAGTAGAGTACCTGTCTGCAGGTGCCTTAAAGTTCGCTCCTCCGTCTTACTCAGCCCTTTTGCAGGGGCCGGGAAAAGGCGGTGGTTGTCGCTATAATGTGTTAATATTTCCCTGAATCGCAGCAGCGGCTGGTTAGTCTCCGAGCCAGAAGAGCTGGGATGAGGAGCCCGGTGAGTAAGCGCTCGGGCAGCCGCGTCAGCGGCCTCATTACCTCGTAAGCCCTGGTGGCCAGGAGCCCAAATGATTCGTTTGGGTGTTGGATCAGTGGCAGTCCGTCGTAGAATACAAGCAGCTAAGGGGGAGATCTCCCCTGCCAAGTAATGTTCACATGCTTTTCGGGAGTCCGTGATGATTATTCTCGAATTGGCGTGGGCGGCAGCAAGCGCTATCGCTACTTCCTCGGCCCGCATTGAATTCGGGGCTCGAAAGGAGAGTCCATAAACGTGCATTTCCTGGTGAACGACAGCGGCCGAGTAAAATCCCGTGGGCGATGGCCCTGCTACGTCTACATAATATACACCGGGTCGGGAGCCCTGTTGTCTCTCAAGAGCCCGAGCCCGCACTTGTCGTCGCAGGCGCGCTCCGCTTAGTCATGTCTGAGGAGTTGTACAAGGCGTCGCTGGGGCGACGTGCTGCGCGCAAACGCCGGCACCGTGCCGAGGGGACAGATGAAGAAAGAGAAAGGCAAGAGCGGTTGGCTAAGCTACGCGCCTATTGCGCAGAATGGCGAGCCCGGGGGCGTACTACAAGTTCTCTTTCTTTCAGTCGCAACAACAAGGCATCGGGCCGAATGGGTGGTGGCGTTCCTCCCTTCCTTTACGGTGCGGTTAGGGTGTCCTCCGAGATGACAGAGAATTACTGCGCCATTTCCTTTCCTCAAAAAGCCGGTAGCCACGCGTGACCTGTAGACGCGGCGCACTGCTTTCCTTCAGTTGGAGGCGCTGCGCTCTTTCTTAACCTACCGGGCTTAACCAAAGCTAAGCCCCGCAATTTTTTTGCAACTGTCACCACTGTTTGTACAAACAAAAAAGTGTAATTTTTTGTCTTTTGATGCATCAGGTATACGTCGACCTCGGCAACGCGTTGAAGAGTGGGCAACTACAGATGGCTTCAACGCCACTTCTTTCACCAGCAGCGCGGAATGACCTTGTTGCTGAGTACCTACACCGATCGGTTGACAATCACAGATGCGAAAAGGACACCTCTGACCCAGTTCTAATGTTTAATTTTTTCCGATTGCCTGGATTTGGTGTAACAACTCAGAAAACGGTAACAGGGCTCATCGTCGGGCTTATTGCGCTTGAGCCGTCATATGTGTGTCATTGTTGTTAACAGATGGATTTGCCCTGGCTACGAAGAGGAGGACGAAAACTGCATACATTGCGCGTGCCATGCTGCCGACACGTGCCCTTGTGATGGCTCTATTCATCCTGCTTCAAGGGCTGATCGTGAGCGGTTGCCAGTCGCACATCATGTTATCCTATCAATGATCCAAGATGACGATATCAAGGGCAGCGCAGGCGAGTAGGGGCAGAACGGTACATCACCCTGCCATGGACGCTGATCGAACTGTCGAAGGCACTCCGCAGGTTGGTCAGCACAGAGAAGAGATGTCTTCCCCATCAGCATTGTTTCTTCGCCTACCCGATCAGCTGATCCTACCCCGAGTTTCCGTGCCTGTTCTCGACGGGCAGACAACGCCGCAAGGCGCAGAAACCCATCCATCAATCTCCTTTGGGGATCCTCGCCTGGAAGTGCTGAGCCTGGACACCATGGAATTTTCGAACACTGCTCATGGGGTTCAAGTCACCGACTACGGTTCACATGCTTCCACTTTCGAAGCCAGTGCTCCAGGGGCCCAGACCAGGCCGGTGAGTTCTACACTGGAGTCGGTACTTGGGGGGGTGGGGTGGGTGGAAGGTTACGGTCGCTACCAGTGTGCCCCAGGAAGAAGGGTGGCAAAGCGCCGAGGGGAAGTTTTGTTAATGAAATACTGCGATGCTTTCTCAAAACGGGGATCATCAAGCGCTGAAATGTAGTGACGGCGCGAAAGGTACGCGACCGGCTGCGGCAAAAATAGTCACGTGCGCACCATGCCTACGAATAAATTAATCCTCCTGCGCGTTCCCAGTAAATTTTCTGCCGCCGTTCCCACTTAAGTGTTATTAAGGAGAATATTCTTTTCACATTTGAGCACCTTTTGATCTTAAAAGCGTTGCATTCCTGCTATCCCAGAAATAGTTACATAACGTGATCATGTGATCGGAGGAGGACGCGGCTGAGTACGTTCAGTATTTTGCCTGCAGTGAAATTTGGTCATAGTGCTTACTCTATACTGACACTATAATTTGAATAACACTATTGAGTACGACTTGCATTTAGTCTGCAAAGTAATATTTGGCCATTGAGCCTACACTGTAAATATAATTTTGATAGTAAGATGTGTTGCCATAATTGCTGCCACAGCTGTTTCCAGAATGTGGAGCTCTCGATCAAAAGTCGGCATAATTACTCCGCGCAGGAGTACCCCGGTTTCAGGACTCCTACCACGACAGGCGCCAGGATGCCGGAGAACACGGCTGCTGACTATGATTCTGAATGGAACATGGTTGACGAGGAGAAAGTGGAAAACCTGCTGAAGCATCTAGCGCTGCTGGCTGCCGAGAGGCCTCGCGGCGGGACGGTTCCGGAGGCTGTTGCCTACATCGAGGAAATTCCAAGCTGCACAGGATGCGCCGATGAACTCAGGGCACAGCTGTCTGACAGGGAAGGTTTGCTCATGCTCACTGAGCACTACCTGACAAATGTCATGGCAATGATGTTCGAGATGGTTTTCTAGGTATGGGACGTGGTCTGGTCACTGATATAGAAAACCTGTCATGGGTAGTGTAAGATCATCTGCATCAGCACATGATTGCCGACCAGATGGAGCAAGACATCAACGTGCCTTCATGTGTCAGCCACGGAGATTGGTCGGCCAGAACATTCTGACCAACGGCACTGTGTCAGCTTTGAGGCCTCGAGTGACTGTGCCTCTTGCAGTATGTCAGGGCTTCCTCTCCAATTTTTGTTTATTTTATTTAATTTCTTGAGTGTTTACAATAAAAGGGCTTGCTCCAGTGTTTTCTTCAAAATAAACAGGGTTTTTTTTGCATTTTTGTTCTTTCTGGCACTGCTAGTCGATATTTGGGTGTATACCCAGTCCCAGAGCACTGAAACTGAATCACCAGATGCAATATCTGATAAATGAAGCAGTGTTCATAAGAACGCAGGGCTACTGGCAATGGGTGTTTGGTACTAGGTCGCTGGATACTCGGAGGTAAGTGCAGCGTATATGGGTTTGGCTGCACCGCAGCTATGTCAGCCACAACTCATCTGCGACGTTTGTTCGTCCTGCAGGTATCCGTCTACCTCCTGCGATGCAGGGACTCTCACTCTAGAGAACCCTGGAATCCAGCTAGGACCACAGCTCCGCTGCCAATAGACCGTCCGACCCCGGTACCACTGCACCGCATCCGTGCTGCTGAAGACATGCCAACAGCAAAGGCCCATCAGTTCGCAGCAACGCCCCTTCAAGAACAAGCTTCGAGATTATCGCTGCCACTGTCAGCTTCAGCGATAGCTAACCACCGGAAATCAACCTCCTCACCGCATCATCCCTTTATAAGCCCGGAATCACCCTGCGCCGCGTTCAACGGGCTTGGCAGCACCGCAGCTATGTCAGCCTGCGACGTTTGCTCGTCCCGCAGGTAAACACTTCATGTTTTTATTTGTACGCCGCATCACTATGCTGGTTTAGTGGTGCTGCCAAGACAAATGTGTTATATTGGTATTGCCTGGGATTGCTATCAAGTTATCATGCGTTTACTAATTTAGGTCAGGTGACGTAGAACTCAACTCTGGTCCCAGCACTCGCCACGGCGATGGTCAGTCACCTAACGATGTACTTCAGGCCATGAATGAAATCCAATCCAGTCAAACCACGCTAATAGCAGTGACTTGGCAGCAGTGACAGCACAGCAAGCAGCAGCTAACGCCTGTTTTCTGCATATTGCAGTCATACCTACCGCAAATCCGCAACCTCCGGATCAACGATTGCACTGCCTGCGCACCTGCCTGTCTGACGTAGTCATCGCCCGACGCCACAAGCCAGGCCACGAAGATATCGCCACGACATCGATTTACAATCACGTGACCCAATCACGTGACCCAATCTTCGGCATATAAGCCGGCACAGAACCCGTGTGCAGCACTTGGCAGCAGTGACAGCACAGCAAGCAGCAGCTAACGCCTGTTTTCTGACGTGCTGAGTGCAGCGGCACTGTGCATGTGCATGTGACATCAGACATTTGAGTTCAGCCGTTATGTTTTGTACTTTTGTTGACATTAGAAAAAATAAACTTCTCTTTCTACGCCTGTTTTCTGAATATTGCAGGTTAGTACACTTTTTGTGCACAATAATTAGGTTTTTTCCTTTTTGCTGTCGCTGCTGCCTTCGGTGACTTTTTGAGTGTGCCTGCCTCAGACTACTGTGTGAAATGTCTAAGGAAGTTGCGCAGGCCATCAGAGAGCTGAAAGAGGAACTGAAATTAGAACTTAATGCCTTCAAAGAGGGAATGGAACGAAGCCTACGCACAGAAGAGCGTGGCCTTCGCACAAAACTAGAAGACATGAAACAGAGCGTAGAGTTCATTAGAAAAAGCTTAGACGAGGCAAAAAAACGCCTCGAAACCACTCTGAACGAAAAAAGCTTGCGAAAAAATGAAACGAAAAATTGAAGCAGCAAGTCTACACAGTTGAAAAAGAACTTGCAGATTGACAGAACAACCTTGTTAAGTCTGACCAATATACACGAAATAGAAATATTGAAATCAAAGGAATCACCGAAGAACCAAATGAAAACCTTCTTGGCATCTTGGAAAAGATTGGAAACGCTACCGGTGAGCCTATATCATCGAGTGATGTGGACGTATGCCACCGTGTGCGAACGAAGGAAATATTCAGAAAAACATAGTAGTCCAGTTTCAGCGACGAGAGAAACGCGATCAGGTCCTTGATAAGTCGCGCAAGAAAAGGCTCACGACGTCTACCATAGCGGCAGAATCAGAGGAAAATTCCGAAGAAGACCACAAACCAATTTATATTGTTACGTGCTTAGCACGCACGGGGGGTTATTCACAGAGGGGATCGGTCGGAGCAGGATGGAAGCAGGAAGCCTACCATCGTCCTTCAGCTCTTTCTCTTCCTTTCTCTCTGCTGGTCCTTCATCTTCTGCTTCTTCCGTCGAGGTTCTATGGAAGCACGTTACATTTCCCTCCTCGCAGACGAAGCCCGTCGGGCGAGTTAAATAGACCGTCTGGGATGGAATCGCTTGAGGCGGGCTACATGCACCACCTGAGACTGGCGTGACCGTCGACCACTAGCAGTTAGTCGTGATATAACGTAATTAACGTCACTAGTGCACTCCAACACAACAAACGGTCCAGTGTAGTGGGATAGCAGTTTCTGACACAGACCACGCTTGCGTAGAGGGGTCCACAACCACACAATGTCACCAGGAACATAAGAAACTTCTTGGTGTTGGACGTCGTAGCGGTTCTTGGAACGCTCTTGCGAAGATAAAATTCGAACGCGGGCAAGCTGGCGAGCTTCTTCAGCTCTGCAGAGTGTGGTCGCAAGAGAAGGTTCGTCGTGGATGAAAAATGGTAGAATGGTGTCAAGGCCCTAGCGAGGCGAGCGAGAATAGAGCAGGTAAAAGGGGCTGTAGCCAGTTGTCTCATGTTGCGCTGTGTTGTATGCATGAGTAACGAACGGGAGGACGCCATCCCAGTCTGTATGATCTGCAGCGACGTACATAGCAAGCATGGTGGTGAGCGTCCGATTAGTGCGTTCTACCACACCGTTCGTTTGGGGATGACATGGCGTGGAGTGGCGAAAACTGCAGCTGCTGAGGCGGAGTTCTTCAACAACGTCCGCTGTAAATTGGCGTCCACGGTCGCTAATGAGAACTGCAGGAGGGCCGTGCCGAAGAATGACGAATCGAAGTAAGAAGTTAGATACTTCACTTATAAATGAACATCTTTGTCCGTACGTGAAAAAGCTCCTAGGAAAGGCAGCTGTGCGCAAGCGCGACTTCAGCTGGCGGTTGGTATCGATTAAGAATGGCAGCATTTTCGCGCGCCAGACAGAGTCATCTTCGGTTGTATCGATTCAATACGAAAGTGACCTCCAAAAGATTTGCGACAGTAGTTGAAGTGATCGTATACGGGGATTTGGGATACTACCTTTTTCTTTTGTATAAATGATGGGTACGGAGAGCATTTGCCCTGAGGCTATTGCTGGTCTTTTAAGTGCGACAGAGACAAAGAAATGGATAAAGCTGATTCATTTGAACGCGAGATCTGTTAACCGAAAGCATGATGATTTGTTGTTGCTACTAGAGGCATGTGCTATACCATTCGATGTATTGACGCTGACCGAGACGTGGTGCACTGACGACAGCGACTATATTGTGCTAGAGGGCTACAATCATTACTTTTTAAATCGAAAAAATACTAGAGGAGGTGGTGCGTCTATTCAAACTTGTCTAACTGGTTTTGAAATCGTACCGGAGCACAGCTGTATTACCGGCGACTACGAAACTCTTTGTATTAGGAAAGGCACAAATAAGTTCTCTGTTATCTACAGACCTCCAAATGGAAGTATTTCCGCGTTCCTGCAATTTTTTGATGGGCTACTCTCTCACACAAACTGTAGTGGTTGCTTACTAACAATAGGCGGCGATTTAAATATTGACATTCTGAAGAACACAGAACCCACTACAGACTTTTTACTTGTTTTACAGTGCAATGCCTTTCAGAATGTCATTGCCACTCCAACAAGAGTCACTCCTTTATCGTCATCACTGTTAGATTTGTTCGCGACAAATTCATCGTGTAATATTAGGTCAGGTGTCATAAGCTCTGACATCAGTTATCATATGCCAATTTTTTTATTGATAAAGCGACACACAATAACTTGAACAAAAAATGCCATACAGTCACGTACCGCGAAATAACACCGCATACTTTGGAAGAGTTCCGGCATGCAATTATTCAGACGAAATGGAGTGAAATTTTTGCAATTGAAGATTCTAATGCGTCATACAAGTTTATAGAAATTTTCAAGCAGCACTATTTTTCTTGCTTCAAACTAAAAACACATTGTAGTTTCAAGCGCTCCCGTAAGCCTTGGATTACCCGCCACATAGACAAACTTATAGATTAAAAACACAAGCTCTATCAATCTTTTGTAGACTCTCGTGACGTTAGCAAACTGAGGGAATTCAAGCGTTTTGGAAGTAAATTAAATAAAGCTATCAAAAAATCTAAGCGCGAGTATTACGCTCGCCTTTTTGATAGTCATTGTCTGCAAAATAGTGACCTAGTTTGGAAAAATCTAAATGGAGTACTAAAGAGGAACGTACAGGCAATTTCATTATCAAACCTCGTAATTGATAATTAAGGAGTAAGCGGAACAGTGCTTGCGGACCGCTTCAACAAATTTTTCGTAGAAATAGGAAGCACGGCTTACTGTTCCGAGGCCTCCTCTTCTGTGCGTTCAGTAACGCAAAGCTTATTTTTTCACCCTAATTGTCAGTCAGAAGTAATATTTGTTTTTCAAGGACTCAAGAACAGCCACAGCGTTGATGCGAACGATATGGAAGTAAGACCGATAAAATATGTTCTGGATATAATTGCGCCCACGTTAACACACATATTTAATTCTTCCCTATCTACTGGCGTTTTTCCCACGAATATGCAAGTCGCCCGTGTCAAGGTCCTACACAAAGGGGGAGACAAAAATAATTTAAGCAATTACCGACCAGTATCCATCCTTCCGATATTTTCTAAAGGACTCGAAAAAGTTGTTAATATACGCATTGAAAGCTTTTCACGAAAACATAACCTCATAACGGATCACCAGTTCGGTTTCAGAAAACACCGCTCCACAGAAGACGCACTATTAAGACAAAAAGAAGTAATTTTGGAAAATTTCGAGAAAAAACTTACAACTTTAGGTATTTACTTAGATTTTAGCAAGACAATTGACCGTGTAAATCATCCAATATGACTAGAAAAATTAGAGCACTATGGATTTCGGGGTATTTCACTTAAGCTCATTCGGTCATACTTGACTGGCCGGCATCAATATGTTGAGATAAACCGAAATAAATCGCACTTACAAGAAATTCAATCGGGTTTCCCATAGGGAAACATTCTAGGACCGATTGTTCTTCTTTTCTACATCAACGATATTGTAGAAATTTACAGAGATTGCACAATTGTCATATATGCAGACGATTGCACAGTATTGATATCTAGACAAAACTTAGAAGAAATAAAAACAGATGCCAGTTTATTCTGTAACAATCTACAGGAATGGTGCCGAAAAAATAGCCTGATACTAAATGAATCCAAAACAAAATGTATTCTTTTTCGTGCACCCGGAGTCCTACCTGGAATATCTCCCACCATTACTTTCGGTCCGTATACATTTGGGCTGGAAACGTGTGTGAAAACGCTTGGCGTGTTCTTTTCCGAGCACATGTCGTGGAACGAGCATGTTCAACATCTGTCGACAAAGCTAAGTAAGATTGTAGGTACAATAAACAAACACCGTCACAGCCTCCCCCTAGCTACAAGAAAGCTCTTATATAATGCCCTTTTCTATCCACAACTCCGCTACTGTATACTGCTTTGGGGAAATACCACCAAGTCAAACATCAATAAACTTGCCTTAATACAAAAAAGGATCATCCGCATTATTGAAAACAGATCATTTTTAGAACGCACAGGACCCCTTTTTCTCAAACATTGCATTCTAAAAATGGAAGATATGTACTCTTATAACCTGTTAAGTAAGTACAAGAATGCAATACAAGGGAAATCTGAGACATTTCTGACCTTAGCTAGACTGCAAAAAACAACAAATACCTATTCATTTCGCTATCAGTCACCATGACTCATTCCATTTTCCCGTACAATGTACGGAAAACGACTAAAACACGCCGTACCACATGCGCTCAATGAATTGGATGAAAAACAAATAGACATTCGGCAAATGTCGCACAAGGTAATTTTTAAAATTGTTGTTGAACCTGTACCTCGGACTTTTTTTTGTTTAATCTTGTTTCAAGTGTCTATTTTGTTCATTATTCTGCACGTGACAATTGACAATTGACTGCTCTTTTCAGATGACTGTTTATCAATTTTTGTAAAACTATGCGCTGTGCAAGTGCTTGCTGTCTGGGTGGCGGGAGCTTTGTCAAGCTGCAACTAAGCAGCTTCTTCTTCCGTCACCTTTTTTGCTGAAGCAAATAAAGAAACTTCTGCTTCTTCTCTAAATGAAATCCATCCGCCTTATGTTCTCCGAAAATGTCTAAACCTTTGCAGAAATCAAGAATCGAGTGACCAAAATTGAAACCGACTCTCATCACTATTAGCAATAAAGGAACAGGTGGACGACATCCAGGCGCTGTCTGAGTGAAGCGCGAAACACATTGCTACTATCACAGCTTGACTTGATATCTCCGAATATCAGTCCCGAAGATGAAACCTACTCTTCTTTGGCCACGAAGATAACGAACAGGAAACATGGGCCTAGTCAGAGGTCACAATTATTGAAGACTGCAGCGCAAAATTAAGGATGACTATTCTTTCTGTGGACTCTGAAAGAGCCCACAGATTAGGAAAGTTAGGGCTGATAGGAATAGGTCAATCATCGGTAAATTTGAACATTTTAAAGTGAAGGAAAAGGTTCTTACATGCGCCAAAATGTTAAAAGGTACAGAGTTTAGAGTATCTGAGGACTACTGCCCAAACACCATCAAGGCCAGGAACCATCTTGTAGAATTATGTAAAGCACAAGACGAAAAAAATTCAAACTCCGACATGACAAGCTAATCATCGGGAAGAAAACGTACACGTTTGATCACAGTACTCACAAGGTAGTGTCACACCCTTTAAACCCGTAGAAGCCAATCGTCGCCGCTCTACGCCTTCCAACACTTCCTTTTTATGCACTAATATTAGAAGCCTTCCGCCTAAACTTGATGCTCTTCATAACCTGATTCACACCAAAGAGTCTAATCTCGTTATTCTCACAGAAACATGGTTAAACTCTTCGATTTCCGACTCAGAGATTCTTTCTCTCTTCTGATTTAATTGTTTTTCGCCGTGACATAACTAACGAAACGGGTGGTGGCGTTCTAAATGCTGCCCATAGAAGCCTTCAATGCATCGAAATTAAAACTTCATCCGCACTGGAAATAATATTCGTTCTTAGTAACGCCTCTTATCCCCCCTTAGTAATTGGAGCTTGTTATTGTCCCCTAGATTCAAGTAGTTATTTTGTCGCTGAATTTCACGAGGTGCTTCTTTCCGTTACCGCAACCTATCATCAATCGCCCATTCTGATTTTCGGCGACTTTCACTTCCCTTCCATTAGCTGGTGAATTCTTGGCTCAACCCTCTCCAAAACCAATACTGAAAGCCACTTCGTAAACACATGCCTTAACTATGGACTAACACGAATAGTTTCGCCAACGACGCGGTCTGGCATAAATTCATCCAATACGTTAGACCTGATACTTACAACTCATTCTGATAAGCTACCTCCAATCACATACTTGCTTGGTCTTAGCGACCATTCTGGTGTTCATGGTTCTTTATATTGTAACTTACTGCATCCATCGAAAATGACAAAAACGATAACGCTATATGGTGGTGGTGTGGCACTTTTTATTAACAGACTTTATGTTAGGCGTTCAATAGGTCCTAGGCCAAGGGGCCGAGGGCGCGTTGCAGGTTCAGGTCCCGGGAGGCAAGCCAGATGGGCCACGGTGGGGGTAGCGGGAAAGGATAGGCGGGGGACTTGAAGGCTACGTGGCACTGTGTAAGGCAGTGTTCTATGTCTGCATATGTTTGTGGACAGTTTGGGCACTGAGGTGTGGAAGTGTGTCGGTGCAGATAAAGTTTGGCTGGTGTGCGTGGGAGATTAAACTGTATTCGGCAAAGAATGCGAGCTTCACGGATCGATAAGGATGAGTGTGGTGGTGGTATATCAGCTAAGTCCAATTTTTGCTGCGTGTAGTATTCATCGACAGTGTGTCTGTAAGCCCTGACCACCTGCTCCGTCGGCGGGCTCGTCCATGGGATCCCCAGCGCCCGGTGTATAGTTTCGTAGGCAAGCTGGTGAGCCGCAGCCTGGTGAGCATTGCCGGGGGTGCCCTTGTGACCAGGGATCCATCGAACGACGTGGGCTGGATGCTAAGAGGGCGGCATCTAAGGCCGATCGGGTAGGGAAAAGAAGGGGTCTTTCAGGAAAGGCACGCAGAGCTGCCTGCGAGTATGTATAGACAACCTATTGGGGGGCGGGGTGTAGGGTGGCAAAGTATGTGATGGCATCGGCGATCGCGTGTATTTCTAGGGCGAGCGTGGAGGTTGGCGATGTGTGTGGACCGGTTGTGTGAGTGCTGGTTGTAGAGAGGCAAGGGTGGAGGAAGAAGGCTGCTGTGGAGCCCGCGGTTTCCGTGAGACAGGCGTCTGTGTAAGTCACCTCCGCAGCGTCCAAGGGTAGCTTGTGGTTGTATGCGTATGCCTGGCGGCGGCCTGCGTGTGTGTGGGTGGACATGTTGCGTGGAATGGGTGCGAGGCGGAGGTTAGTGGGGTAGAAGAGAGACTGCGGTAGATCTGGGAAAGAGATGGGTGCGTAGGGAGTCTGTGATAGTATCCGCCGCCCAGCTGATGAACTGGACAGGCGGATGACTTGTCTCTCTCGGTGCAGGTTAAGGAGGGCTGGAAGGGGAAGGAAAACACGTGGTCTGTACAGGGTGTCTGTAGAAGTCTGGCCTGAGGGGGGAGCCCTACTGTTGCTTTGTATAGTGTATTGAGGGCCCGGATTAGTTCGTCTCGTTGTGTACTTCTAAGGGGGCAGTAAGTGATATAGTATGAAATTTGTTCACGGCCAGCCTTGAGGAAGGCGGCTGGCATGTGTCTCGAAGAGGCCAGCATGTTTTAAGACTACGCGGATGATTAAGTGCGTGATTGAGTGGCATGTGCGTATGGACTGTTTGATGGCAGAGGTGAAAGTGTTGGAGGTCAGTGGCATACCCAGGATGCGACAAGAGTCGACACGGGGGATGCGTTGTCCGGCTAGGGTGAGGGAGATAGAGGGGTTCATCGTACGTTGACATTTACTGCGTGTTATAGGTATAAGTTCAGATTTGTCCGGAGCGGGTTGCAGGCCCGCTTGTGAGAGGTGTGAAGAAATGGTGTTAAGAGCCTTTTGGAGTGTAGTTTGGACCTCTGCCGGTGAGCCAGTGGTGATCCACAAGGTGAGATCGTCTGCATAGAAGAGGAAATGAAGGTCGGGAATATCGGCTAGGGCCCGAGCGAGCGGGACGATTCCTAGGTTAAATAGAATGGGAGAGAGGACGGCACCCTCTGGAGTGCCACGAGTGAGTGGTATGGGGTGAGGCAGTTTTTCGAGATAGCGGATAGCGAGCGGAGCGGTGGGAGAGGAAAGCTCTTATGTAGTTGTACATGTTGTGCCCGCATTGCGCGTCAGCTAGTATGGCGAGGATGTGGTCGTGTGATATGTAGTCGAAAGCCTTGCGCATGTCAACTGTTACTAAGGCTTCGACCTGCGCAGCGTCTGAAGCATTTGTGTTAAAGAAGGTGTGTTGAAGGAGAAGGAAAAGGTCTTGGGTGGATAGTGCTCGGCGAAAGCCAATGGAGGTGGGGGGTGGGAGATAGTCGGTGGCCTCAAGATGGGAAGTGAGGCCGGCACGCACCATGAACTCGCCCGCGCAGGAGGTGAGGGAAATAGGACGGAGGTCATTGATGGTGGAGAGTTTATTGGGTTTCGATATGAAGGAGACCAGGGACGATGTTCAGTCCACTGGCAGGGTGCCAGGAGTCCAGGCGTCGTTGATGACAGTAAGAAGAAATGTTTGGGCTTCGGGAAGAGGGTTCTTGAGAGTTGTGTATGTGATTTTACCTGCACCGGGGGCAGAGTGTATGTTACAATGTGTGAGTGCTGTGTCAAGTTCTGTGTGCGTGAAAGGGATGTCTAGTGCAGGAAGGGCTGGGCCACGATATGGTGAGTTTAAAGAGGATTGTGAGGGTGGGAAATAGAGTTGTTGGAGGTAAGTGAAAACCTCTCTTGGAGTATGAGAGGCGAAGAGGCGTTCGAGAGTGGGTGGGGGATGAATTTGAGGTCCGAGAAGGGAGCGGAGAAGGTACCATGATGATTTTTGATGTAAAGTTCCGTCTAAGCGATGGCATGTTCCTGTCCAGTGTTCGGTGTCGAGTGTCTTGCAGTTGGAGATTATGTTGTTGCGGAGTGCTTGTATTCTGTCGCTGAGCTATGTGTTGTGTGGTTGTGTAGCTAGTCCGCGTTGGAGACGTTTTCTCCGCTTCCACAGTCGTAGAGGTTGAGGACCAGGGTTGTCACGGGGGGTAGGATTGGAAATTTCACGTGTGGCCCGCAACTGGGTCTTTCTTAGATCGGTGACCCATGAAGTGTAGTCGGAGGGGTGAGACGGTGGGGGGGGGGGGGTAAGAACCGGCGAAGTCTGACCACGAAGTGTGTCGCACCGTCGCCCTGCGTCGGGGGTGTTTTATGGGTATGTTGATAACACGGATGGAATGGTCGCTAAGTAGATATGTGTCAGTATTGTGCCAAGTAACATGTGGAATGCATAGAGCGAAGGTCAGGCCGGGTGTGGTGTCTCTGCGATGGAAGGAATCCTACCTAGGGGAAGAAGCAATCTATTGTTTCTAACATCATCGAAGGTGTACAAAATCGTGCTGCCAGGTTTATTTTCTCACACTACTCCTATCATTCCAGTGTCACTGCACTCAAATCATGCCCTAATCTTTCTAATCTCGAAAAGCGACGCTGCATCTTCAGCTTGTGCTTTTTTCACAAGTTCTACCATACGCCACTTTATGTTGCAGCAATCTTACCAGTTCATCGACAGTCAGGCCACACCAGCCATCCTAAAGCCGTCTATCCGCCCCCAGCACACCGCGGCACATCTGCGTCCGATTTCGTTCAGACCGCTCGGGACTGGAGTAAACTGCCTGTCGACGCTGTGGACCACTCCGACCCACATTCCTTCAAGACTTCCATTGAACCACTCTTCACTTGACCATTATGCCCATCCCTCATGTAATACCCCACACCAAGGGGCATTTGAGGTACTAATAATAAAATAAAAATAAATAAAATCGAGGTTTGTGCTCATTAAAGCGACTGATATACTAATTACTGTCCGAAAAACGTGTCACGAGATGTTATTCGAGAAGAAAGTACCATAATTTAATGACGACGCATTGCGATATTGGAGGAAACAAAAATATATAATTTTAATCTGGCACTGACAAACCTATAAGATGCGATATCTTGCACTGAAACATTGCCATTATTGGTGTACTCAACGCGTGAACGAATCTCTGTGAAGTGTATTTTCTGAAGCGGTAACCACGGCTTTCTAGAACATCACTGTCCTCACGACGGACCGCAGAGCGGACAAAAAGTAAACGTGAGTTATTTGATGAGCGTGACAACACAACGATAGCGACTGCTGTCCTATTCGCTCAATTCGCGCAACCCTCTGTTCGCGAGCACACCTAGAGTCAAGGTGTGCTGTGACCTCAGGCGGCTTGCAACAACGTGACCACCCGTTCCAAAGGGGTGGGAATATGGACATGATCGTCATCATCATAAATATATTGCTACACTGGGCAAGATGGCGTATTTGAGAAGGTCTGTACGTGGTCTGTGGATGTTTCCATGCGTGTAATTGGCAGCTTTTAAATCGCTCTGCTGTTCATTGCTTGCGGCGAAATTCGCGCTGGTTAGTGGAAAGCGGTCACGTTCTTGACGGTAAGCACTTAACTCTGACGAGCTCTAGAATCGCCATGGGCATGAAGCCGAAGTTACGGCATTATCTGCGTGACAGATCGGCATATGAGATAGCGGTCTGACTGAGGGATGCAGTTACGGAGTCAGGAGTAATAAGGGAGTAATTACTCGTTGGCATCCACCCGAGCGCCGCCATACGGCTACAAAGGAATGCTATACAGTTTTCTCAGAAACTTCGTAGTTGAACAAAAATTCTACCTGGTACGGGGTTCGAACCCCGGAAAAAGCTATATAGCTTTCCTTTGTAGCCGTATGGCTGCGCTCGGGTTGATGTCAATGAGTAATTACTCCCTTATTACAAATATACTCCACCTTGGGGGATTTGCCTAAAACATTTGAGCAACACAGTCAACAGTAGAGTAACAAAGGTGCTCCCATGTCTCCGAAGGATTCACGTACGTCACGACGATGTTCATTCATTCCCACAGATAAGGACCTCGGTAAATTTGCCATCAATCAGCGTTAATGCTAATGCACCGCGTTCGCCAGATGTTCCTCCGGTCTTCGCGCTCTGTTATGTGCCGCGCTTGTTGCCGCCAGCATTTTCGTGGCAATCAGCAGTAGAAACATTCTTCGGAGTCGATTCCTAGTTATGCTCTCATGAGCGAATATGAAGCTACGATTGGCGAGAAGGCCAGCAAAGTAAGTCGAAGATGTGCATGTGCATCTCGCGTCGTGCACGAATAGATCGTTTTAATTTAGAGCGCACTTTCTCCCAAGCAGTGCGACAAAACTTCTGCTTGCTCGACCTTGTCGGTTGTCTGCGCTGCAGATGTGGTCGTTTGCCGCGTGCTAACGCATGTGGAAAGCGGAGGTAGCGGAGATAAAACAGTCGGCACCCTAGCCCATGGACGCATAGCATGACAACGCGAGCGAAATAAGTGGTACTAACCAAACGTCAGCATGCTGCGTTGGCTCTTTTTTTTTCAAACCTACGTATACCAGAGCTAACGGACACAATAATTCGTTCTTGAGCAGTTGGGCAGCTGGACTGTTTCTACATGCATTCTGTGAGACGCCCGCAAGTAAATAGGTTGTGGTCACGCGCGGAATGGCCCCTCTGCCCAGTCCACGTTTCGATGACATTCGCCGAAACATCTGTCGAAAGACGCTTAGGGTTCGTTCGTTTCGCATGCACCTCGTGAATTGGCTATCGCGGTGCTGCACTTCGCCATTAGTTTCAGCAGTGCAAGATGGCACAGTCTGCATGACGCCATTCGTTTCCACAAAAAAACTGCAGACGTTGTTCAGGTCTAGTTCAGGAAAGTTCATGCAAACTGTGCACCTCCTGGTCGGTGCCGAAACCGTGCAGCTGGAGCCGCCATGGAAGCAGACGACGCCTTGCGCGAGAAGGGCTTGCGCTTTGAGATAAACGGCGGGGATACTCAAATTATTCACGTCGTCGATGTGAACGGTGCCCCGCACCGGCCCTACTCTGATGGAAAGTGATTGCCCATCCGAGAAGGCGGCGTCGGAGCTGGGGATGGGGGCCCTCGCTGGCACGTACCTCACACCTCTCGACCACGGTGTTCTTGACGGACCCGTAAAGTTATAACAGTACTTGAAGTCGTTTATGTCTGTCACACGGGCACTTCGGACCGCGATCGGTCTGGAACGCGGTTGAAGTTTGAAGCGCGAACGAGGTCGATAGCTGCTACACGTATTCACTCGATTACACGTATCCACTCGAGTTAGATTGCTGCATAGGAGATGGCGCTGCGCATATTATCATAATCGCCATTTATTTTTAACAAGTTAAAAATAACAATTGCTAGTGAAAATTTCAAACTGTGAGCAGAAAAGCAGTTTAATTACTTTGTGCTGCAACCAGCAGTGGACTCGATAGAAAACAGCAGCAAAACCACGCTCGGGGCACGCGTAAACGGCAGCGCCATCTAATGACAAGGCGACAAAGCAGATTAACTCTCTGATGAAGATATTTTCTTCCGTAATTGCTGATAACTAGGGCCTGTGCATTACGAGCCTTTTTTTCGTTCCAAGAAGAAAAACTGCAAATAGTAGAAAATGTTACAATTGACTAGAAGAAAGACACCTGCTTCGCCAGGTGTCGTTCTTGCGAGGTAAACACACTGGATGTAGTTGGGCCTAACAGTTAGAAAATCGCAAAATTATCTGAAAAACAGGAGG
The DNA here is from genome assembly GCF_055824585.1 of Amblyomma mixtum. NCBI lineage: Eukaryota > Metazoa > Arthropoda > Arachnida > Ixodida > Ixodidae > Amblyomma > Amblyomma mixtum. The sequence continues at coordinate 188,083,414 of NC_143021.1, forward strand.
TAGTTATCGCTTAAAGCTCTACGCATGGGCGAGAGTGGGCGAAATAAAAGCGAACCGCTACCATTTGAGCGAGCTATCGCGCCGAAGGATCCAGCGGTGACATGTATTTATTCCGAAGCGGGCGAGCAGGGCGCCGCCATCTTGCCAACTAGGCTGGACGCGGCCCCTCCATCGTGCTCCAAGTGGTTGAGCAGGATCGCGGTCGATCGCGATTGAATTCGCCGTGTAGCAACGCCGGATCTGCATCGAGTTCGATTTCGATCGACTTGATCGCGATGGAAAGTGCCAGTGTGAGAGCAGTATACACGTGCATCCATCATTATGCACGTTGTTGCTACAACCGCTTAACATGCAAGTTGGCGCGCGCACACCTCAGCCGTGTTCAGTGAAAGAATCTATGTTCTCGTCGCTTACCTGCCGCGAGGCTGCATCGAGGCTGATGCATGACAACACCTCGCTGCGATGTTCTGTTTGAAAGTTGTTCACACGGTTCGCGATGTGGACAGCCGTTGGTATACGGGAGCCATTGTGCTGGCTGAAATTTGGTGGCGATGCCAAGGCCAGCAGACGACCAGGCCTGCAAGCGACCATTCGTTTTCGAAGCAGCCAGTGCCAAGATGCAGTTGAACTGCATGAACCGACGTTGCACACTCGCGGCGCCACAGCGGAATATGACAGAACTAGTGCAGGGAGTGCAGGCGAATCGAACGGATCTAAAGATATGCAGCAGAAGAACTCTAGTTTGGGCTAGTTGGTTCATGATTCAACAGGAAAACGGCGCAAAAGACGTGGACAAAAGAGACAAACAAGACAGGACCAGCGCCATATGCAGCAGCCGGCCGTCCTCATCGTGTTGTGTGAACACATCTCTGTTGCTTGAACACATCTCTGAACTGTCATATATTTTAGTGAAGAAATTGAAGAGAATGTTTTCACAGATTTCACTTGCCAAACCCCCTTTTGCAGTTACTGGATTTTTATCCACTTTTTTATTTATCATTAAAGCAGTCATGTTAGACACCTTGATACTTTGGTGAGACTTTGTTCACCCAGAGGTTTATTTTTACACAGTTTCTGCGACCCCTAGAGATGTTTCATTGATTGCTAATATTTTTCACTCTACTCATTGTGTGTCTTTCTTTTTTCAACAATCCAGCTGAAAAAGGTCCGCCGCTCATGCAAACCTCTAGTTCGCTGTAGCTGCCTAGGCACCAAGCTAAAGAGGTCGTGGAGAAGACTGAACGAAGTCATGCTGATTCATGTGCGTTAAATATATAGTAGCACACAGAAAATGGCAGGAAACAAACTAAATCTGTGACACGCAGTGTTCTATGTAGTGGCTCAGATATCAAAAGGACCGGGCCCCCTCACAAGTACTGCACATATATTCATAGGAATGCTTAGGTGTTTCCATAAAGGGGGTGCAGGTTTATGATAGTGCTTTTTAAGTCTAGGCAGCAGGGAACAAAAGCGGACAAAACTTCATCTTCATCATCATTTATTTAACACTTAAAGATCCCGTCTGGGACATTACATAAGGGGGGGGGGGGGAGGGAAAGGCAGAGGTGTGAATCGGTCATACAAAGGCATCTGAACATAAAAAAGCATAACAAAAATAACAAGAATAACAAGTTTGACGTGAAATTAACTTCCGGTAATCCAAAAGAATACAGATAATATTGTCGCGAGTGGAAGAAAAAGACGAGTAGCGATTGCGGCGCGCCGACGACGACGTTGCTGCTGGTGGACCTGCCTGTTTTGTTCTGTGCTCTCTGTCTTCACCCGTTCTCGCCGCCGGCCTGTACGTCAAGCCGTGACATTTGGTGGAGGTGCTGGGTAACGCATCTCATGCAGCGCACCCCGCCTCGTAGTTCGAGCCCCGTCCTAAGTCCTGGCCGTCGAGTTTTCTTGGAGGAGCCCTCGGCAGAAACTGAGACTCGCGCTAGCCGACGTCAGCAAGGCCAAGCGCCGAAATTCGGACTCTTGCCCGAGGGATCGCGGACATCTAGGACAGTCAACGTCACCATGGCGTCCCAGTCGCAACAAACCGACCCCGCGATTGCGTCGAGGATCGTCTACGTGCCTGTCACTCCAAGATCCGTCGTCCCGTTCCGTGGCGATGGCCTCGACGATGTTGAAGACTGGGTACAGCACTATGAAAGAGTAGCTCGACATAACGGGTGGACTCCCGACCAATGCCTGCAGAATCTGTACTTCTCCCTGGAAGCCACAGCAAAGTATTGGTTTGAGAACCATGAGGCTTCTTTAACATCATGGGAGACATGCAAGAGCGAACTGGTGCGCACGTTCGCGAACCAACACCGGCGACAGCAAGCAGAAGATCTGCTCCACGCTCACATCCAGGGACCCACCGAAAGTGTCAGGAGCTTCGTCGAAGACGTGCTGCGTCTGAGTGCCCGCGCCGACCCGCGGGCTACTGAGGAGAAAAAGGTACGGGCGTTGATGAGGGGTGTCCGGAATGACATCTTTGGAGGCCTCATACGCAATCCTCCGACCACAGTAGCCGGATTTGTCGCCGAAGCTACAAATATCGAGCACGCATTGGCGACAAGAACCAGTCACTTTCAGAGACTGAGCGCCCTTCCTGCCGTCTCAAGTCTTGCCTCGTCTGGCCTGGGCGGAGTTGGTCTAGCCGATGTTCGAGAAATAATTCGCGACGTCATCCGCGAGGAGCTGAAAAAGCTCTTCCCTTCTCCTGAGCAGCCCGCCTCTGTCTCCATCGCGTCGGCCGTTCGCGAGGAACTGCGACACACGCTGGCGCCAGAAAACGTCCCAATTGTAGCTGCAGCCGACCCACCAACTCTCAGCTACGCCGCCGCAGTTCGTCGTCCGCCTCCCGCCCATCGCCAAGTCCAGAGCGCTCCCGATTCTGGCCTTCAACGCCGCGAGTTCCTGCACCCGTCTGATGCCCGCCTGGGACCGCCGAGACGCAGGAAGACCGACATCTGGAGGACTGCGGACCGGCGACCATTGTGTTTTCACTGCGGTGAGCCTGACCACATGTATCGCTCCTGTCCATACCGCGAGCTTGGCCTAAGGGGTTTTAACCGGGCTGATCCGTGCCCCCGCTACGGTGAACAGCCCCGCGACATACAAGACTACCTTCGACGTTCTCCATCACCGGTTATAGCTTCTCCTCGCACCTCCCGGTCGCCGCCACCTCGCCGCCCACCATCCCCTTCTCGCGGGTCTCGCCGTGAGAGCCTTTCGCCACTTCGGGAAAACTGAGTACGGCGACGCCTGGAGGTGGCGTTGCCGGAGTCGCACGAAGTAAAGAACCTCCGCCTACGTTGGAATGTCCCAGCTCGACCGATGGCATCCTTGGAAGCGCGAATCGTTTTGTAACCTCTAGCAATGTGCACATTCTGATCGACGGACGCGACGTAACGGCGCTTGTGGACACCGGCGCCGATTACTCGGTCTTCAGCGGAAGTTTCTCTCGGCGTCTTCGCAAGGTTACCACCCAGTGGGACGGACCGCCCATACGTACCGCGGGAGGCCACATCGTAAACCCTGTTGGCAAGTGCACTGCCCGCGTCGAGATCCACGGTGAGACATGCCCCGCCACATTCATGATATTGGAGAATTGCTCTAAAGATGTTATTCTGGGCATGGATTTTCTCCGTGAATATGGCGCCGTAATCGACATAGGGCAGAACAGGTTGACCCTCCGCGCACGTTCTTCATCGCCAGTACCGCCTCGGGCCACAGGCTTTGCGATGAAAGTTGATGCCGACCATGTCCACTTGCCGCCGTTGTCGACAGTTTTCCTGCCGGTCCGAGCCGATACAACAGCATGTGGAGAAGGCGTTCTGGAAGGCAGTGTCCAGCTGTTACTTACACGTGGCATTGGTGTTGCGCGAGGGGTCGCAAATGTTCGACGAGGGTGTGCCAACATCTTCGTGACCAACTTCAGGAACGAGCCGCAGCGCCTGACAAAAGGGTCAGTTATAGTCCAAATGGAAGAACTTAGCGGCGTTCGTGAAGCTGTTGCGCTGCCTACAGAGGCGGCCCCGCCCGAGTCTCGAGACCCTGCAACGTTGCCCCTGGATATCGACCCCAAACTTGAGCCTTCCCAAACACGTGAACTGCTCTCTCTTTTGCATCGGTACAATAACTGTTTCGCGACGACATCCCGAGTTCGCCAGACACCCGTCGCCAAGCATCGAATTATTGTCGACACCGCAACGCACCCGATTCGTCAGCCGCCGTACCGCGTTTCCTTGAAGGAAAGGGAAACCATACAGGAGCAAGTGCGCGAAATGATAAAGGACGACGTCATCCAACCATCCAACAGTCCGTGGTCCGCACCTGTAGTACTAGTGAAGAAAAAAGACGGGACCCTACGATTTTGCGTCGACTACCGGCGACTCAACAAGGTGACCAAGAAGGACGTGTATCCACTACCACGCATCGACGACACCCTAGACCGTCTTCGTCATGCCCGCTATTTTTCGTCCATCGACTTGAAGAGTGGATACTGGCAAATTGAAGTGGATGAGCGCGACCGCGAAAAGACTGCATTTATAACCCCGGATGGCCTCTACGAGTTTAAGGTGATGCCGTTTGGCCTGTGTACAGCGCCCGCGACATTTCAACGAGTCATGGATACTGTGCTCGCCGGTCTAAAGTGGCAGACATGTCTCGTGTATCTGGATGACGTTGTCATCTTCTCAAGCACTTTCGCGGACCATCTGGTGCGTCTTGAAGCGGTTCTTCAAGCTCTTCTGAACGCCGGACTCACGCTCAAGCCTTCGAAGTGCCGGTTCGCATACAGTGAACTAAAGTTCCTTGGTCACATCGTCAGCCAAGTGGGTGTGAAGCCAGAACCCGAGAAAACGGCCGCCGTCGCATCCTTCCCTCCACCGTCGGACAAGAAGACCGTCAGAAGCTTTCTTGGTCTCTGCGCATACTTCCGACATTTCGTACGGAACTTTGCCCAGATCGCGGCGCCACTTTACCGCCTGACGAAGGATAACGTTGTCTTTGAGTGGACCGAGGAGCAACAATCAGCATTCCGCCAATTAAAACACGCCCTTGCAACATCCCCCATACTAGTCCATTTTGATCAAGACGCCGACACTGAACTCCACACGGACGCCAGCAACAAAGGACTAGGAGCAGTGCTGGTGCAATTCCAGGACGGCGCTGAGAGGGTTATTGCGTATGCCAGCCGAGCTCTTTCGCAGGCGGAGGGCAATTACTCGACAACTGAGAAAGAGTGCCTCGCTGTCATCTGGGCCATCACCAAATTCCGGCCCTATCTGTACGGTCGCCCTTTTCGTGTCGTCACCGATCACCATTCGCTGTGCTGGCTCGCCAATATTAAGGATCCAGCAGGCCGCCTTGCTCGGTGGAGCCTTCGGCTACAGGAGTACGACGTCACCATCACCTACAAGTCCGGCCGCAAACACCATGATGCTGACTGCTTGTCTCGAGCCCCCGTGGAGCCGGCACCGGGAGGCGAAAATGACGAAGAGGACGGCTTCCTTGGGGCATTGGACATGGCAGATATGGCTGCTCGGCAACGCAGTGATCCTCAGCTTGATCAGCTGATGGCGCACTTGGAAGGCCACGAAGCTGCGGTGCCTCGCATTTTCCAGCGCATACTGCCGACATTCAAGATAATGCATGGTGTATTGTACAAGCAGAACTTCGACAGCAGCCCGAGGTCGTGGCTCCTTGTTGTACCGGAAGACCTGCGCGCCGAGGTCGCCCAAGCTTGCCATGACGATCCTACAGCTGGTCACCTTGGCTACAGCCGAACACTTTCACGTATTCGAGAACGGTACTACTGGCCGTCAAAGGCGCAAAACACCGCCCATACGACCAGCTGGCCTTCTCCAACCACTCGAACCACCGCCTGTTCCGTTCCACACTGTCGGAATGGATTTTCTTGGTCCATTTCCAACGTCGCAGTCGGGCAACAGGTGCGTTATCATAGCGACGGACTACCTAACACGATACGCGGAGTCCCGAGCACTTCCGTCGGCGACAGCTGTTGAGGCAGCCCAATTTTTTATTGAGTGCATTGTGCTCCGTCACGGTGCCCCTGCCGTTTTGATCACTGACCGGGGTGCCGCGTTTCTGGCCAAGCTCACACAGGAGATCCTCCGTCTCAGCTGCACCAGCCACCGCCGAACTACTGCGTACCATCCGCAAACGAATGGGCTGACGGAGCGGCTGAACAAGACCATGGCCGACATGATCGCCATGTACGTGGATGTCACCCACCGCAGTTGGGACGCGGTACTGCCTTACGTTACATTCGCTTATAATACCGCTGTCCAGGAGACGACAGGTATGTCCCCTTTCCAGCTGGTACATGGAAGACAGGTCACCACGATGCTTGACGCTATGCTACCGCACGAGCCACCTGTCGACGTCGCCGATGATGCCCGACTAGTCTGCGAGCGCGCAGAAGAAGCTCGGCAACTCGCCAGACTTCGTACCCAACATCAACAACATGCCGACGCTCGTCGGTACAATCTCCGTCGACGCGACGTCCATTTTTACCCTGGAGACAAGGTCTGGGTGTGGACACCGGTGCGCCGTCGAGGTCTCTCCGAAAAACTCATGAAGCGCTACTTCGGCCCGTATACAGTTGTTCGCCGCCTCGGTGAACTTAATTACGAGGTGCTGCCCGAAGGAACCCGACCGTCATCACGTCGTTCACCCCGCCCTGAAATAGTGCACGTAGTGCGGCTTAAACCGTATTACGCGCGATGATCGCCTGGACCCGAACTGATTTTACCACTCCCTTTTACACTGGCCAGCAGGAGTTGCTGGGCGCGTGTGTGGTTTTCCTTCCTGTGCTCTTGCTTCCGTGCTAGCATCGGGACGATGCTTCTTTATAGGGGGAGGTAGTGTCGCGAGTGGAAGAAAAAGACGAGTAGCGATTGCGGCGCGCCGACGACGACGTTGCTGCTGGTGGACCTGCCTGTTTTGTTCTGTGCTCTCTGTCTTCACCCGTTCTCGCCGCCGGCCTGTACGTCAAGCCGTGACAATATACGGCGAAGCAGTAGTATATAAAATTAAACATTAAAATGTGCGGAAATTAAATAAGTGGGAAAACACTCGGGGGGGGGGGGGGAGGGGGGGGTGACGCAATGACACAAGCAGTTCAAATTGCAGTTAGAGCAGCGCGAGGGAAGTAGCTATAGTTGGTTGAAGTGGTCTGTGAGTAGCTGCCTAAATCTCGTGAGATTAGATTCGACGACAACGATTTCAGGAAGGTTCTTCATTAACACCTCTTTTTGGGCTAGTTGGTGCATACTTGAATTAGAGAAAATTATCTCAAACCATGCACACCACGAGAAGGACGACGACGAGACAAAAGCGCTTGTGTCTCGTCGTCGTCGTTCTCGTGGTGTGCATGGTTTGCGCTATTTTTTCTCTAATTCAGGTAGGTTGTTCCATTCTTCTATGGCGATGGGAAGGAAAAATTTGTTGAAAGCGTTCGATGAACCGTGCAACCGCTGAATGCTGAGGGAGTTTAATAATGGGCGAGATGAGCGTAAGGAAGCAGACAACAAAGTTTGTCGTAGTGCAGAGAAATTAAAGTATAGTTTGTGTAAAAGACAAAGAATTGATACTTTTCTGCGGAGTGCTAATGGCTCAAGGCCGAGAGAGGATTTTAGATTGGTAACGCTGTGTCGAGACGAATACTGCGACGTTATGAACCGAGCTGCCCGATTCTGGATAGCTTCGAGCAATTGTATTAAGTAGGCCGATGAGGGTTCCATATTTCTGAGGCATATTCCATTTTAGCGCGAATGAATGCTTCGTATGCTTGTTGTCTAATGGATGGAGGGGACATTGATAGCGATCTTCGGATAAAGCCAAGTACTCTGGAAGTGCTTGAGCAAAGTTTGATAATGTGGTCTGTCCATGTTAATTTGTTCGTTATTTCGACGCCAAGGTACTTGTATGAATTCGTTGCTGAAGCGCCACGGAGTTCGGGGAGTACTGGAAATTAGTAATGGAACATTTGCGTGATATGTGCACGCATTTACATTTCGAAATATTAAGCTGCATGAGCCTGTATTTCTGTATTTCTGTATTTTATTTAGGTCGTCCTGTAATAATTACTGGTGAGTGTTATCAGATATGCGGCGATAAACTACGCAATCATCTCCAAAAGACAGACGGATGACGAGTTTCCTGATGGCAGGTCGTTGATGAAGACTAGGAACAGAAGCGGAGCAAGGACGGAACCCTGGGGTACACCGGAGCTAACTACGGTAGTTGCAGATGCGTGATTTGCAATGACGGTGAACTGTGAGCGATTAATCAAAAAGCAGCGAATCCAGGAAAAGACTAGAGGGTCGAGTGACAGTCATGCGACTTTACAGATGAGACGTTGGTGAGGAACGCGATCAAATGCTTTTGAGAAATCCAAGTAAATCGCGTCTGTTTGAAATAAAGAACCTAGACTTAGATGAAGATCAGTTGTGAATTCGAAAAGTTGTGTTTCGCATGAGAAGCCTGCCCTGAAACTATCTTGTTTGGGAAAGATAACAGAGTTTTTATGGAGGTGATTTGCAATATTGGAATACATTATATGCTCAAAGAGTTTGCACGGGATGCATGTTAATGAAATGGGACGATAATTCGAGGGGTCAGAGCCGTCAACGGCATTAAAAACGGGCACAACTCTCCTTGTTTTCCAATCGTCCGGAATTCGGCCGGTCTTTAGAGATTGGTCGAAAATGAGCTGTAGGATTTGGCTTTACAATTCTTTGGTTCCTTTGAGGATTTTGGCAGGTATGTTGTCAGGTCCTGGTGAAGTAGACGGCTTGAGTTTTTCGATGAGCTTAGAAATTCCCTCAGATGTGATGGTAACAGATGGCATTCAAGCAAAATTAAGTTGCGGTAAAGTAATCCTGTTTTCCGGTGGTTCGTGGGTGAAGACTGAGGTGAAGTAGGAGTTCATTGCATCGGAGCGTTCGGAAAGCGGAACGTGTGTGCCATCTTGTCTTCTCAAAGATATGTTGTATGAGCTGTTTTTTTATGCGTTATCAGATTCCAGAATTTTTTTGGGTTAGAGCGCATTAAGTCTAGGAGATCATGATTGTAGAATTTTCTTTTAGATGACCGTAATAACTGAGTGTATTCGCGAAGACTGGCGAAGTATTTGTTCCATTTCACAGATGATGTAGAATTTTTGGCATTACGGAATAGGCGTTTTTTTTCCGAGATAATTTGCGCAATGCATTGGAATACCAAGGCTTAGTGGCGTCGCCGCGGATACATATGAGTGGTAGGTAAGTGTTAATGAGCGACAAGAGTTTGTGCTTAAAATGGCACCAGTTTTCATTCACGGATCTCGTAGGCATGGATAGGAGCAAAGCAGGGAAGAATTGTTCGAGGTCGGAGTTCACACTTGCTAAGTCGGCATTACGATTTTCGCGGATGTATTTGACGATGGTTAGTGGGCGGAGATTGCATTGGTTAGTTTGAAAAACAAGAGACTGTGGTCACTGAGTCCACTAGAATGCAGCTATTCAACATGTCTCCCTGTGTGCGTACATCTGTAGTTTGTGCAAACGCTTCTCGTGGAAAATTCACATCAAAAAATTTTTCCATTCCATATCTAATCCTGAGAAGGAAGCCTGTCTACACCCTAGCTCTTGTTGCTTAATTAACAAAAAAAAACATGCGTTCGTTCCATAGAAAAATGGCAACAGGCAGTGATCATTTTGCACCAGTTCTCTTTGATTGGATGCTCTCGTGATGGCACTGTCCAATTCTCATGCAAGTGCTGCTTGGCGCAAGAGATGCTTTAGAGAGTAATCGGTCCGAAGATGCTGAAATTTCTTTAAAACTTATGAAGCAATTGAACGGTGACACAACTCTCCTTCATGACACTGTCGTGGTGCACAGGCAATCTCGAACCGGGGATCCGTTTGGCAGCGTGTTGAGTCATCGGGGTGAGGAAAGTTGGGGAAAACGAAAACTAGCGAATTTAATGGCACTTTTAGGAAACTTGTTTATATACTAGAGAAAAAGAGCCAAAATTTAAGAGTTCTTAGGTTCCAGCGACTGGATGAGCCTTTTCGACAGGGCCCAGAGGGTCCATTCAAACTCAGCACCATCCTTAATTGCCCTCAGGTTCCGCCCTTCCATCACGAAGTGGCCAGTCCAACACAAGGCACATTTCTCCTAGATGGGCACCAAAAAAATTTGCACAGCACTCTAACAGGTGGAGTCACTCTTTGCAGAATCAACCCGTGGAAACGGGAGAGGAGTAATTGCAAGTCTGCTACTAATTCCTCTAGTGCAGGAACCGTGGTGCGAGCAGCTGGGTGTCACCGAAAACACTTGTGGCCCTTGTGACGCCACGGGCCTCAACTGCGGCGGGCTCTCTACTGTGGGGCCGTCTCCTGAAGGAAACGGGTCATCCCTTGATAGCTAAGTCCCTATATTCCCTGAACGGGCGCCCTTGGTTCCGTCCGTCGCAGGTCTCTGTCCCCGAGAGCCTCCTACGGTAAGGTCATCCTCACCCAGCGTAGCGTGAGAAAATCCTGCAGGCACTTTCTCAGCGCGGCATCCTTCTTTGCGGTGGTCGTCTGGTCAAACGCGGGTGGCAAGCTGAGTCATAACAGCCTCCTCCCCTGCCATACGTGTCTCAGTGGGTAGCAGTTGCTTCTGGTGCACGACAAGACGACTGTCGTGCTTTTCGAAGTATGCCAGGAGCTCTACGTGGCTCGCAACGTTGTCTTCTTTGACGTAGACCAAATTCTTTGAGGCCTCTTTGACACTTAAACAATATGCCCAAGCCAGCACTCAACTCCCCTCCGAATAATCCAGTTCAAAAGAGGGATTGCTACAATCTCGTTAGTATAGCCGTTCGAGAAAAGCTCACACTGAAAACTTCTTAGGACCCACGTGTACTGAGAGAACCAAACATGTTACGATACACATTACCCACAAGAACGCACGAATAAAAACTTAAATTGCAATTTTGGATACACGAAGGGCACCCCGGACAGCTTAGAAAGAACGGCTAAGTGCGTCCGCGTTTCCATTAAGTTTGCCTTTCTTGTACTTGACGTCAAAATGATACTGCTATAGAATCAGGCTCCGCATCAGAAGGCGACTTTTCTTTGATGTCATCGTTTGCATCCAGGAAAGAGAACAATGGTCCGAATCTACTGAAGAATCCGCACCATACAAAGCGGTGGGTGGGCCAAGACATCGTTTATTGTTTTGATGAGTGTTATTATAGGCGTGTTGCTAAACGGTTAGAGAAGGAGTGTGAGGAGGAGGGAAGCGGCGATGACTGTGTCCGTAAGTATGAGGAGGAGGACAGTTTCGATAACTGTTCCCGTATACTTGCGTAACGTCATTTTGATGTAGCATATCTTTCCCTCTCCGGTATTTAGCGGTCTGGGGGTTTTCGTGTCCGGCCCGACCAGCGCAGTGCTGGCGTCGGGGTGCTTGGGGCAGCCTCGCGTATTCCTGGCCCCTCTCTTGGTGTCCCAAATACTTGGGAATGGCGGTCCCATCTTGGCGCTCAGTGTCACAGGCTCTGTCGTCCAGGTAATGCTCCCCCACACGTGGCTTGACCTGGCCGGTGTCTCGACGAATGTGCTCCCCTTCTGGGCCATCGGTTTTCACCATGCGAGTGCCGTCCGATGACGTGATTCGGATTGGGATGCATGGCTCGCCTCACCCGAAATTTTCTACTCAGATATTTTCCCCCGGCCGCAACACACCAGGAACGCGCAGGTCAAATGGAGACTGCAGAGCGCGAGGCTCCGGTGGTACCACTGCGTTGTCCAGTCTGGAACAGCGCTCGTAGCCCACAAGGAACTTCGCTGCGGTATTTCCCGCGGCTGCGGCGTCCTTCGGTACCTGTGCAGAATCCTTGTCAAGCGTGTTTTCAAAGACCCATGGACGTTCTTCTTCAAAAACTCTCGGTTCGCCCGGCGCTTTCCGCGAGCTGCCGCCGCGGTGGCTCAGTGGTTATGGTGCTCGGCTGCTGACCCGAAAGACGCGGGTTCGATCCCGGCCAAGGCGGTTGAATTTCTTTGGAGGAGAAATTCCAGAGGGCCGTGTACTGTGCGATGTCAGTGCACGTTAAAGAACCCCAGGTGGTCGAAATTTCCGGAGCCCTCCACTACGGCGTCTCTCATAGCCTTAGTCACTTTGGGACATTAAACCCCGTCAACTAAACTAGCTTTCCGCGAGCCCGTTGGACTGCGGGTATTACGGTGTTGTCTGGAGGTGTGTTATGTTATTCAGCTTCATAAACTCCCCATATTCAGCACTTGTAAATGCGGGCCATTATCAGAAACCAGCTTACGGGGCAATCCGAACGTGGCGAACAAGGTGGAGAGGGATTCTATAGTGGTGTGGGCTGTGGTGTTTTTCAGGGGTACTGCTTCGATCCATTTACTATATTGTCACGTTGTAGTGACGGCAGTCCAGCGGTCAGGAAGACACCAGAAAGACTTTCAAACGAAGCTCTTTATTTGGGCTGACTTGCGCCCTCAAAAGAACTGAATCACTCGGCGGCGGCGTAAGCAACAGGCGTGCTCGGCGGTCGTCGAACTACGAATGCCCGCCGCTCGCGGCATCGCTCAATTTAAAGCCCGCAAAGAAACTTCCAGATAGCAGGACAAGATCATCTACAGTAATCTGGAAAAACCTAGATGCAGCCTTTCATGGCTGCGATCAATCGAGATTAGACTGGTCGCTTCTCGCGTCGCGAGCAGAAATGATAACAGCCCTTTCCTGCAGCCTTGAGCGTGAACGAACAAACACTACAATGATATGTGGCATTACCCCCTTCCAAAGAAGCATCGTCTCGATGCTTTAAAATGAAAATAAACACGGAAAAATGAAACTTCGAGTCCTTTAGCGTTCATAATATGGCTTCAGGCGTACGACATGTACGACTTCCGGGCGTGGGCGGCGTCGCTGAGATGCTGTCGTGGCGTCGGGGATGACTTCATAGTCGAGGTCACCGATGCGACGGAGAACCCTGTACGGGCCAAAGTAGCGTCGCAGCAACTTTTCGCTCAATCCACGGCGGCGAACTGGCGTCCATATCCAAACCCGATCACCTGGCTTGTAATGCGTGTCTTGTCGGCGCAGATTGTAGCGTCGGGCGTCGGTGTGCTGCTGGTCTTGAATGCGAAGCCGCGCAAGTCTTCGGGCTTCCTCGGCGCGATGAAGGTACGCGGCGACGTCGAGGTTGTCTTCGTCGGAAACGTGCGGGAGCATTGCGTCGAGTGTTGTCGTGGGCTTCCTGCCGTATACTAGCTGGAATGGGGTAAGCCTGGTTGTCTCCTGGACGGCAGTATTATAAGCGAAGATCACGTAGGGCAGAATGGAGTCCCACGTCTTGTGTTCGGCGTCGATGTACATGGAGAGCATGTCTGCGATGGTCTTGTTCAGGCGCTCTGTGAGTCCGTTGGTTTGTGGATGATAGGCAGTGGTCCTCCGATGGCTTGTCTGGCTATAGTTTAAAATGGCTTGCGTCAGCTCCGCTGTAAACGCCGTTCCTCTGTCTGTGATGAGCACTTCCGGGGCGCCGTGTCGCAGGAGAATTTGTTCGACAAAAAATTTTGCGACTTCTGTTGCGGTACCACTAGGCAACGCTTTTGCTTAGGCGTAGCGGGTCATGTAGTCGGTGGCCACGATCAGCCACTTGTTTCCTGATGAAGAGGTCGGAAAGGGGCCGAGGAGGTCCATCCCTATTTGCTGAAAGGGCTTAGTTGGCGGTGGTATGGGGTTCAGGAGTCCGGCTGGTCTAGTCGGAGGCGTCTTGCGTCGCTGACACTTACGGCATTTTTTGACGTAATGGGAAACGTCGATAGCTAGCCGTGGCCAATAGTACTCCTGGATGCGGTGCAACGTGCGAGCAATCCCGAGATGTCCTGCAGTCGGCTCATCATGACATGCCTGCATAATTTCTTGCCTAAGATTTTTGGGCACGACAAGAAGATGCACTGTCCTGTTCGGCGCGAAGTTCTTCTTCAGGAGGACATTATTGTGAAGGACGAAGGACGACAGTTGCCGCTTGAACCCTCGGGGAGGCGATGCAGTCTTGCCTTTCAGATAATCAACTAGGCTTTGAAAGTCAGGATCCGAGTGCTGCTGCTGCGCGAAACTGCTGGCGCTTACCGGTCCTAAGAAAGCGTCGTCGTCTTCTTCTTCGCCTGCTGCGTCGACGGGGGCTCGGGACAAGCAGTCTGCGTCGGAATGCTTGCGGCCAGATTTGTAGACTACAGTTATGTCAAATTCTTGAAGACGCAGGCTCCAACGGGCAAGGCGGCCGGAGGGATCTTTCAAATTGGCTAGCCAGCACAGAGCATGGTGATCGCTCAGAACCTTGAATGGTCGTCCGTACAGGTAGGGGCGAAATTTCGACGTGGCCCAAATAATGGCGAGACATTCTTTCTCGGTCGTCGAATAGTTGGCTTCGGCTTTCGACAGTGAACGGCTAGCGTACGCAATAACTTTTTCCTCTCCACCATTTTTCTGAACGAGCACCGCTCCTAAGCCCACACTGCTTGCATCGGTATGGATTTCGGTTTCGGCGTTTTCATCAAAGTGCCCGAGCACCGGAGGGGACTGTAATCGGCGCTTTAGCTCTTTGAAAGCCTCCTCTTGCGGCGTTTCCCATTTAAAAGGCACGTCCGCCTTGGTAAGTTGGGTCAAAGGCTCAGCGATGCGCGAAAAGTTCTTGACGAATCGCCGGTAATAAGCGCACAATCCAGGAAATCTGCGTATAGCTTTCTTGTCATTAGGCTGTGGAAACTGTGCGATCGCAGCCGTCTTCTGAGGGTCTGGGCGAACTCCATCCTTGCTTACGACGTGACCAAGGAACAGCAGCTCCTCGTAGGCGAAGTGGCACTTCTCTGGTTTCAGTGTTAGGCCCGAAGACTTGATTGTTTCCAGCACTGTCCGAAGCCTTCTGAGGTGGTCTTCAAAGCTTGTGGAGAAGACAACAACGTCATCTAAGTAGACTAGACAAATTTGCCACTTCAAGCCTGCGAGCACTGTATCCATTACTCGCTGGAACGTCGCTGGGGCAGAGCAGAGGCCGAATGGCATCACCTTGAACTCGAAGAGTCCGTCTGGCGTGATGAACGCAGTCTTCTCGCGATCTCTTTCGTCGACTTCAATTTGCCAGTAGCCGCTCTTCAGGTCCATCGATGAGAAGTACTTAGCGTTGCATAGCCGATCCAGTGTGTCGTCGATGCGGGGGAGGGGGTAGACATCCTTCTTCGTAATGCTGTTCAGGCGGCGGTAATCGACGCAGAAGCGAAGGGTGCCGTCTTTCTTTTTCACTAGGACAACTGGTGCTGCCCAGGGGCTCCTTGATGGCTGGATGACGTCGTCACGTAGCATTTCCTCTACTTGCTTGCGGATAGCTTGGCGTTCTATCGGCGATACGCGGTAGGGGCTCTGCCGCAGTGGTCGGGCGTGTTCGTCTGTGACAATGCGGTGCTTGGCAAGCCGGGTTCGTCGCACATTCGATGCTGATGAGAAACAATCGCTGTACCTTTGAAGAAGACTGCGTATTTGGTCTTGTCTGCTCCGGGGTAATGCCGGGTTGATGTCGAACGTGGGTTGACGGCCTTGGTCTGATGGTTCTGCGGGTTGGTCGGGTAGGGCAAATACGTCTCTGATGTCTGCCAGCTCGTCGAGGAAAGTGATCGTCGTGCCTTTGTTTAGATTCCGGTATTATTCGGTGAAGTTGGTTAGCAACACCTGGCCTTGGCCATTTCGGATTTGGGCGACTCCCCTTGCGACGGCCAGTCCTTGATCCAGGAGTAGCTGGGTGTTCCCCTCGATGACGCCTTCGGCAGTTTCGACGTCTCCAGTACCTATGCAGGCGAGGACACTCGATCGGGGCGGCACGCTCAATGCTTCGTCGAGGACGTTTAAGGCAACGTGATGAGTTGCGTTCGTCGCACCAGGTATGGCATTCTCCGTGGAAAGCTTCATCGACTGAGATCGAAGGTCGATGATCGCCCGATGTTCGTTCAGGAACTCCATTCTCAAAATCACGTCTCGCGAGCATTGCTGTAGGACCAGGAAGGTTGTAGCATAGGTTCTCCCATTTACAGTAACTCTCGTGGTGCAGCGTCCTGACGGCGTAATCAGGTTACCACCTGCGGTGCGGATCAACGGGCCATCCGAAATTGTTGTCACTTTCCTGAGTGGAACAGCGAATGGCCCGCTCATGACTGAGTAGTCAGCTCCCGTGTCGACCAAGGCAGTAACCGCGTGACCGTCGACCGTAACTTCAAGGTCACTTGTTCGCGTTTTCGTGCTACACGTGGTCTTCGGTGTACGATCTCCGCTTCGTCGGGTAGTGAGGCTGCGGTGGGCGTACTCCGACGTTACTTCTATGGGCAGCGGTAAAGGCGTCAAGTCTGGTCGCGTCGTCGTCGTCGTCGGTGTTGTCATCGAAGTTGTCGTCGAAGTTGTCGTCGAAGGTGTCGTCGGAGGTGTCGTCGGAGGTGTCGTCGGAGGTGTCGTCGGAGGTGTCGTCGGAGTTATCGTCGGTGGAGGATCTTTGTCCTTGCGCTTAGAAGCAACCTCACCTCCAGAGGCTGCTTTTTTCAGTTTAACCTTCGGGGGCTGGGGGAGCGTCCACGCACAGCGTAGCCTCGGCTCGGAGATACGAAGCGCGGAGACAAAGGTGACGGGGACCGTGATAGGCGGCTGGGTGGTGAGCATTCTTCCCGACGCAAAAATTCCTCAATTTCGGCTGGTCGCTGGCCGGGTCGGGGTCGTGGAGCGTCGTAAGAGAACCCTCGGATGCCCAGTCTTCTGTATGGGCAGTGCCGGAGGACGTGACCGGCTTCGCCACAGTGGAAGTATAGTGGGCGGCGCTGGTCGGGAGTTCTCCACTCGTCGCATTTCCTCGGCTGCGCGCGTCGCTCGTAGGACGGGCGGGTTGGGGCGAGTGGGCGGCGGTCCAACGCAGCTGGCTGAGGGCGATAGGGGCTTGGGTCCCGTCGTCGAGGGGCAGGACGGCGCACAGCTGCGGCGTAAATCATGGCTGGGGGCTGCAGAGGCTGCGTGGATGTCGGCGTCACACCCAAGGCCTGTTGAACTTCGTCCCGGATGACGTCAGTGAGCGATGAAATTTGCGGCTGCGTTCCCGTTGGCAGCAATCGTCGGAGCTCCTCTCGCACAACTTGACGTATAACATCCCGCAGGTCATTGCTGTTAGCGGTGTCCAGGCAGCTTGCTGAGAAAATGCGCTGCTGGCGGTCATACTGGCGGGCTCGAGCATCCAGAGTTTTTTCCATCGTGGATGCCTCTTCTACAAATTCCGCGACAGTTTTCGGTGGGTTGCGGACGAGGCCGGCAAAGAATTGCTCTTTAACTCCTCGCATGAGCAACCTTACTTTTTCTTCTTCCTTCATGTTTGCGTCGGCACGCCGGAAAAGACGCTTCATTTCCTCAGTGTACACAGCAACGGTCTCGTTTGGGTGTTGTATGCGAGACTGTAGCAGCTGCTGGGCTCTCTCCTTTCGCACAACGTTCGTGAAGGTCTTTAGAAGCTGTTCCTTGAAGGTTTCCCAGTTCGTGAGGTTAGCTTCCTTATTCTCAAACCAGACTTTTGCTGGTCCCTCCAAGGCGAAGAAGACGTACCTAAGCTTCGTAGCGTCATCCCAGTTGTTGAAGGCAGCCACACGGTCGAACTGTTCCAGCCATTCTTCGGGGTCGGCGCCAGGCGAAGCGTCGAAGGTTGGTGGCACCCGGGGCTGGTGAAGAATGATTGGAGCCGTCGGCTGGGGCAAGCTCATGGTGGACGTTCCTGCTGGCTTTCGTTTCCGGGTAGGGTCAGGCAGAATCCCGAACTCAGGTGCGTCTCCTAGCAGACGTCGGCTTGCGCGGTGGACTGGACTCAGGTCCTGCGCTGAATGACTCGAAGGGCTGGCGTCGCGACTTGCTGGGGGTGTCCGGTACATGGAATGCTACCCCGCACCTCCACCAGATGTCACGTTGTAGTGACGGCAGTCCAGCGGTCAGGAAGACACCAGAAAGACTTTTAAACGAAGCTCTTTATTTGGGCTGACTTGCGCCCTCAAAAGAACTGAATCACTCGGCGGCGGCGTAGAAAGAGAAGTTTATTTTTTTCTAATGTCAACAAAGTACCAAATAAAACGGCTGAACTCAAAGGTCTGATGTTACATGCGGCGTAAGCAACAGGCGTGCTCGGCGGTCGTCGAACTACGAATGCCCGCCGCTAGCGGCATCGCTCAATTTAAAGCCCGCAAAGAAACTTCCAGATAGCAGGACAATATCATCTACAGTAATCTGGAAAAACCTAGATGCAGCCTTTCATGGCTGCGATCAATCGAGATTAGACTGGTCGCTTCTCGCGTCACGAGCAGAAATGATAACAGCCCTTTCCTGCAGCCTTGAGCGTGAACGAACAAACACTACAATGATATGTGGCAATATCAATCCACAACGGTCAGTAGCATGTGTCCATCGATCGGCCCCTTAAAGTCAATATGCAGCCTAGACCAACGCCGACGCACCCCATCCCCGACATAGTGAGAAAGCACCGTACCGATCCCATCTGGGAAGGCATCGCATTGTAGGGCAAGAGGCTTGAATGGGTCAAAATGCTCCAAGAAATCGGCGGACTTAAGGAGGCCTTACACCTTCCTGAAGGCCCGTTGCTGACTGGGACCCCACTCCCACTTAGCCTCCTTGCGGAGCAGTTGATCAGTGGGGCTGTAGATGCATTGCGAAAACACTAGTGGTAGTATGTTACCATGCTCAGATACGACCTTAATTCTGCGAGGTTCCGCGGCACCTGCATTGGCAGAATGGCCTCCACGTTTTCTGACTTTGGTTTCCGTCCCTGAGCAGTAATTGTTTGTCCCAGGAAATCCACCTGTGCTCGACGGAACTTGCACTGGTCCGCATTCAAGCGCACGCCGTTTTTCCGAAACCGATGTAACACTTAATGCAGTGTGATGCAGTCATTGTGCTTCTCGGCAATGATGACGTCGTCTAAATAGACCTAAACCCCAGGAAGTCTTTGCAAGATGATCTCCATGCGCCGTTGGAAAACTGCTGGTGCAGAAGCCACTCGAAATGGCAGGCGAGTGAAACTAAACAGTCCGTTAAGCGTGTTTATGGTCATAAGTAGCATGGCTTCCGCGTCTAACAGTAGCTGATTGTAAGCCTCCCCAGTAGCACAAGGTGGCGGGCCCATGCGGCTCCGATATGGGCAATGAGGGTTGGTGGCTGCCCACAGTAAACCCACATGGGTCCCCCCTGGGTGCGGTGCTGGCACAAAACGCTTGGGCTGCCCGCTTCGTGCCTGAATGGGACCCTCGTCGGCTAAGCATGGGCTTAAACAGACTGGGCAGCCCACCTGGGTCCCACCGCGGATACATGTGGGCAAATGTCCGGGCTCTATCATGGTGAAGTGTGTGCAGCCCCTTTTAGGGCTGCCCACGCAGCACCCTGACGGATCCAAGGTGGCTGGGTGTGGGCAAACATCCAGTATTCCCGCCTGCAGCCTACAAGGCTCCGGCGTAGGAAATACATGGGCTGCGCATGGGCACATTTGTCGTTCCCCCATCTTCCCCACCTGTATCCTACATATCGGATATAGAATGGCTAAGTGTGGGCTACGCATTGGCAAAACATGCAGTGTGTGTATGAATGACCCGGGCTACATGACGGTGAAGTGTGGGCAACCCCAATAGAGGCTGCCCACGCAGCACCCTGACGGATTCAAGGCGGCTGGGTGTGGGCAAACATCCAGTATTCCCGCCTGCAGCCTACAAGTGTCCGGCGTAGGAAATACATGGGCTGCGCATGGGCACATCTGTCGTTCCCACATCTTCCCCACCCGTATCCTACATATCGGATATAAAAGGGCTAAGCGTGGGCTATGCAGTGGCGAAACATGCAGTGTGTGCATGAATGACCCGGGCTACACGACGGTGAAGTGCGGGCAACCCCAATAGGGACTTCCCTTGCATCACCATTACGATGCTGTGGAAACAGCTAGTATATTTCTGCCTGCAGGCTTCATAAGTCCTGTGTAGATTACTCTGGACTTCACAGTGCAGGAACATCACATGCAATTTTAGCGATCATTGCCCGGGCGACACCTATCGAAATATATAGTCCCACGTACATTAATTAGCTGTATGCGGGAAGCGTTGACATTATCACATTTAGCCTGGCTGCGTATTCTGCGTCACATGTAAAAGCTGCGTGGGTGCTAGTGGAGCATGGGCGCATGAAAGATAATGCAAGTCACGCAGTGGAGAAGTGCAGGCTCAGTATACGGGCTGTTCACTTGATCAGCATGTCAATAAACCCAAGACTGATGTGGGCAAATAGCTAGCATTCCCATGTTCAATCTAAATAGATCCTTCATAGGATATAGAATGAAACTTGTAATTTAAGTTATACGCACTCCAGAATGAAAAGGAAAGGTAGACGAATTCCGGCTGTCAGCAACAACTGCGCCGGTCCAATAGACCTCTTCCGGCCTGTCATCTGCGCACTGTGTGTCTGGCCCGATGAACAAAAGATGCCGCTCACCGAGGGGGCTATATAAGGCTATAATCACAAGAAGAATAGCTCCGACACATAGCGATTGACATTTCTAATTGGGAAAAGAAAGTGGTCAGGGGAGCTATCGTCCCAATCAAAAACTGTTCAGAATTAAGCGATAGTGGATGGTTTTACCCAGTGGGAACGCCCCTTTGATGTCACGATGTTTACACGTACCGGGGAGAGGTCTATTGCATTAGCTTTACGCAGGGCGTGCAGAGTTTACATTTCATCAAGCCTGCCTTTATCACAATGACTGCACATCAAATGAGCAAATAACAGATGAATAGGTGAAGATAGCGTGCTACCTGTGGTGGCACAGAAATCCCTATCATATAGGTTACCCTCTAAGCCGCTTACAAATGCCACATGGTAGGTGGCAGTTACTTTTAGCAGTTAAAACTTAGAAGATATAGGACATAAGTTCATTAGGCAGGGCAAGGACATAATTAGCTGCATGATCTGCAGCACTGTATTGCCAGGTATCATTGTCGCGTCCGTTCATTCGCGCAAGGCCGCAGAAAAGGGGTGTTATCATTTTTGTTCCTGACGCGAGAAGCGACCGGACTAATCTCGATTATTCACAGCCATGAACAGCTTCGCCTACGTGTTTCTAGATTACTCTAGATGATCTCGACCTGTTATCTCGAAGTTTCCTTGCCGGCTTTAAATTGAACGATGCCACGAGCAGCGGGCATTCGTAGTTCGACGATTGACAAGCACGCTTGTTGCTTACTCCGCCACCGAGTGATTCTGTTATTTTGCGGGCGCAAGTCAGCCCAAATAAAGAGCTTCATTTGCAAGTCTTTCTGGTGTCTTCCTGACCGCTGGACTGCCGTCACTACAACGTGACAGTATTATGATGCTTTTACATTTATTTATTTATTTATTTATTTATTTATTTATTTATTTATTTATTTCGTTACTATCAGGGCCGTTGAGGCGTTACAGATAGGAGTGGAAAGTACACTTATACAAATAAAATACAATAAGGAGAGTAGTTAATGTAGTGAATCGACAAGTGGTTGGCGAAGAAGGAACGAGCTTTATTAGCGGTTAGTAGTTTTATAGCCTCTTGGCTAGTGACGTCACCGGGACCACTGCCGATAACAGATGGCTTGGTCGGTGGGCCTCATAAGATAAGCACGGCACGTGTCAGTAGCGCATTCGGTTCACAACAATTCTTCCCCCTTAAGGAGCGAAGCGGTCCGGGGGCCGACGCTGCCGTTTTGACCTACGCGGTGCGTCAGCGCCCTCTGTTCCCTGTGCTTCGTTTGTACAGTCTTCGGCTTGCGCGTCTGGCGTCGTTTGACTGTCCGGTCCTGGTTGGGACCCACTCTCCCCACTGCCGTGACCTTGAGGCTGCGAGCTGCCTCTTGCGCTGTCCTCAGCCATTGATGCTTCCGTGGGTGCCTGGGGCTTAACGTCAGCACCTTCCACACTGGTCCTCCTGGTCTTTAGTTGGTCGAAGTGGCGGCGATGTTAATCCCCATCTGCTGTCCTTACGGTTGTCATGCGTGAGCCATCGGTGGACTCTACCGCGCCTGGTTTCCATTTGTCGGCCACTCCGTAGTTCTTGAACCAGATTTCCTTGTGCAGCGGTTTTCCGGTGTAGTATTCATCTGCAGAAGGAAAGGGTCGTGACACCACATTGTGCAATAAACAGCGTGGCTGATATCTGAGAAGCATGGAAGCCGGAGTCTTCCCGTTGGGAAGGGGAGTGCGCCGATAATGAGAAAGAATGTTGTCCAGGCGAGATTGCAAACTACCTCGCGTGTTTTTGTTTAACCCGCTCTTCACAGTCCGTACCGCCCTTTCCGCCAGACCGTTAGACTGTGGTTTGTAGGGAGCGGTCCGCATATGACTGATGCCATTGCGCTTCATATATGCCCTGAACTCCTCGCTAGTAAACTGCGGCCCGTTGTCCGTCACAAGGGTCCTCGGCAAGCCGAATCGGCTGAACGTAGTCTGCAGTGCTTCAATTGTTTTTCCCAAGCTGGCTGTCTTCATTCGAGTGACCTCGATCCATTTGGTATGAGAATCTACCACAATCATCAGCATGTGACCTTCCACAGGACCTGCAAAATCAACATGAATTCTAGACCACGGCTCCGCTGTTTCTGGCCAAGGCACGGTTTGTCGTGCAGGGGGCATGCTGCCCCATTCTATGCACGTTGGACATGCGCTAGCCAGCTTCTCAATGTCTTGATCGAGTCCTGGGTACCAGAATACAGAACGGGCCAATCTCTTCATAGCCGCTACTCCTTGATGAGCATCATGCAACATACGCAGCATTGGTAGCCGCGCACTCCTCGGAATTACCGCTCGATGGCCCCAGTACACGATTCCATGGCTGGACGTCAGTTCGTCCTTCCTGTGCGTGTATGCGCGTAAAGGCTCCTGAGCAGGTTGCAAGTATCGTGGCCTGCCGTTCTGAATGTAATCGCGGACTTGTGCGAGTTGGCTATCGTCCGCAGTCATCGCAGCCAGATCGCTCGCCGACAGCGGACCGGAGTCTAAGTGATCGGTTAGAAGGACGTACTCACTAGCGTCCTCTTCTGCAGCCTTAGCGTCATGCGCCTGCCGTACAGGCAAACGGCTGAGGGTGTCCGCCGGAATTAACGCCTTCCCCGGCTTAAACTCTATCTTGTAGTTGTAGGCGCTTAGTAGGAGTGACCAACGCTGAATCCGTGCAGCGGCCATGGCTGGAACGGGCTTGTCGGGGCTGAAAAGGCCGAGGAGGGGCCTGTGATCTGTCACGAGCGTGAACTGATTCCCGAGTAGATATTCCCGGAACTTTGTAACACCGAAGACCACAGCCAATGCCTCTCTTTCGATTTGCGCGTAATTCCGCTCAGCCGGTGACAGAGTTCGTGATCGGAACCCGACTGGTAGATCTTGCCCATTTACTCTGTGATATAGCACTGCGCCAACGCCGCACGAGGATGCATCAGTTTCCAAGATAAGGGGCTCATTTGGATCGTAATGCACCAAAAACTTTGCCTCTTGTAGCAGCCGCTGGGTTCATCGGAAAGCGTTATCTTGTCTCACTCCCCACTGCCAGCGTGCGTTCTTTCTTAGCTGTTCATACAGCGGCTCCAAAACAGTAGCCAAATTTCCCAGAAATGCGTGGTAATAGGTTACGAAGCCCAAGAATGCTCGCAGTTCCGCAACACAGTTTGGCTTCGGCATCTTTGCTATCGCGGCCATGTTGTCTGTCTTAGGTAACAATCCGTCCGCACTTATACGATGTCCCAGAAATTCAACTTCTGGTTGCCTGAACTTACATTTCTGCGGATGCAACTTGACACCGTGCTGCCGGAAACGTTCGAAAACTTGACGCAGCGTCTCCGAGTACCCTCGTTTCTCCGCGATTACCACATCGTCCAGGTAAACTTGAACGCCCGGAATGCCTTGCAGGATGCCTTCCATACGTCTCTGAAAAATAGCAGGGGCGGAGGCCACACCAAAAGGAAGTCGATTAAAGCAAAACAGGCCTTTCTGAGTGTTTACGACCAAGAGCTTCCTGGTTTCCTCGTCGAGTGGCAACTGATTGTACGCATCTTTCAAGTCGATGGTGCTGAACACTTCACCCCCGTTTAGGTTAGCAAAAATATCCCGTATTTTTGACAGTGGGTACTGCTCTGTGACACATGCAGCATTCGCGGTCACTTTGAAATCGCCACATAATCGAATGGAGCCATTCTTCTTGATAACGGGAACGAGAGGCGTGGCCCAGTCCGCACTGTCGATAGGCGACAGAATGCCTTCTTTAACAAGCCGGTCTATTTCCTTAGACACTTGCTCTCGCATTGCATATGGCACAGAACGAGCTTTGCAGAATCGCGGCTGCGCATTTTCATGCAACCGCAAATGAACTGCGGGACCACCAATGCGTCCTAGGCCTGGTGTAAACAGATCGCTAAACTCTTCTAACAGCGCGCTAACCGAAGCTTGATGTGGAAAATTCCTCTCACCCGTACTTGCCTCGCCGACAATGCTCAGGACAGCCCTTCCGTTGCGTTCAAATGCGCTGATAACGTCGCGTCCGCACAAGTTCGGACCGTCACACTGCAGCACGGTTAGCTTCGCTTCCAGAGTTTTACCCGAGTACGAGACAGGAAGCCGGAGCTCCCCCTTCACGGGAAGCTTGCCAAGAAAGCAGGACAACTGCAAAGACGTCTCGCGGAGCGCAGGCCAGGCGTGCCGATGCTTGCAGTATGTCCCCCACGTAATTATGGAGACCGGTGAACCGGTGTCTACTTGCATCTTCAGCGGAATTCCACTCCAGTCGAAGGTGCGAACTACGGGCTTGACCAGGTTAACAGATGCAGTGTACACATTTAGCAGACAAAGCTCGCTGTCGCTCTCTGAAGGATGCTCTTCGAAATGTGCCACTCCTGGTTGTTGCAGTACACACATCTTCGCTAGATGCCCTTTTCGTCGGCAGTGAAAACACTCCGCCCGGCGAAACTTGCATTTCGCTGCTCTGTGCCCAGTGCTACCGCAGCACGAACAAACATCACCATCGCTCAGTCTAGGTGAAGTATGCAGGCGAGTCTTCTGGTAATGCGGTGGACCCTGCAGCTTGCTCTTCACAGCGTGAACGTTGCCTTGACCCTTTGTCTTATCCATGTGATCCACGTTGAGGGCTGCCATCTCTGCCGCTAAAGCTGCCTCCTCTGCTTCTTTGAGTGTCAGCGATGATTTTGACAGGAGTGCTCGCTGAACTCCAGCGTCACGCAGACCGCAAACTAGTCTGTCTCGTAGCATCCTGTCCCTTGACTCACCGAAGTTGCAACCGCAGGCCATCTTCCGAATTGCGACAATGAAGTCCTTCGTTGTTTCGTCAGGACGCTGATACCTGGTGAAGAACTTGTAAGACTCCGCTATTTCATTGCCCTGCGGCGCAAACTGCTCAGTCAGTAGCTCGATCAGCTTCTCGTAGGTAAGCTCTTGAATCTTGGCCGGCGCGCAACGCCCCGTTATTCTGCCGACTGTTGCTGTACTTAAAGCTGCCGTTAGAAGCGCCCGTCGCTTCTTCGAATCATCGATTCCGTAGGCTTCAAAATAGGACTACAGACGTACATGGTATGCTTCCCAACTGTCTTCCACTTCGTCGAAACCCGGCGGTCCAACGTGGGCTGCCATGGAGCAGCCAGTGCCCGGCGGTGGGCCGCTCGTCGCCACTGTAGTGAATCGACAAGTGGTTGGCGAAGAAGGAAAGAGCTTTATTAGCGGTTAGTAGTTTTATAGCCTCTTGGCTAGTGACGTCACCGGGACCACTGCCGATAACAGATGGCTTGGTCGGTGGGCCTCATAAGATAAGCACGGCACGTGTCAGTAGCGCATTCGGTTCACAACAGTTAACATAGGTGATGAAGAAGAGCAGATCTAACGACTTCTGGTTGATATATGGAGACGATGCTGGCGGGCAGGTGGTTCCAGTCTGAGCGGGTCTTCGGCGGGAAAGTATAAAAATACTGGTTGTTCTGCAACTTGGAACACTCACTTTGAGTCGGTGATCAATGCGAGATGATACATAACTTGGAACAGCCAATAGACTTTGTTTTAGGGATTGATTTGTGTAATATATTTTTTGGAAAGTGAAAAGCCTAGAAAGATGACGCCGCAGTGAAACATCTGGAAGGTCTAGAGTTCTCTTCCTGAGTGTGTCGCTAGAGAAACAGGAGTAGTTAGACAAAATAAAACGCGCTGAACGATTCTGAATTGATTCTAAAGTGTTAATCAGTGACTTAATGTTAGGGTCCCATACAGAAGACGCTTCAGACATAACTTCACCAGCGAAAGAACGAGACACGAGGAGAAGACGAACACAGGACAACGCTGGACTAACAACTGAAGTTTAATCGAGAAACGGCCAACCTAGGTCACCAGAAGACGCATGCGTATCAGACACACCAAACAAAACAAACAGATACATAAGTGGCAGATCACCGAGGAGTGGATACACGCTCCAACACTGGCAAACAACAGAATACAGATGTCTATCAATCTTGCACGCGCACACTTCTGCTTAGGAAATTAACTTCCTTGCTAGTGAGATGCAAGGACGGTGCACTGATGCATGTGTCACTGCCTTGCAGCCTAATATGAAAGGCCTCAAGGATTTCCCTCTCCTTCCTGTTTTTCCCTTTTCCGATAACAGAAATGTTGTTAAAAAATGGAACACATTTTTTACAACTCCTGCAGTGACGTGGGAGAGTATTTGGATCTGACGAATTTTTCAGATAATTATTATGTTCGCGTGCCCGGCCATTAACACATCGGCCAGTTTGGCCCGTGTACACTCTACCACATGACAGGGGTATCTTGTAAACGACCCGAGTCGAACAAGCAACGAACTTGTTAGCATGCTTAACAGTGCAGCTCTTGGGCTTCTTCCCCTCATTGGCGTTCGCAATTCGTGCACATAAACCAGACATCTTACAAGGTGCCGAGAACACTACCGTCACACCGTGCCGTTGTGCCACTTTCTTCAGGTTATGCGACAAACCGTGAAGATAGGGCACCACTTCAACTTTCCTCCCATCCAGTCTAGCACTTCCGGACCCCCGTGCGTTCTGGTTTTTAAACTTCTGCAGCATCGACTCACCAACTGCAGTCAGCACGTCATCCCGATAACCCGCATCGCTAAGGCGACGGACGTGCTGATGAAAGCTCTCATTCACTGCATGTGGGCAGCTCTTCTGCACGGCATTCCCGAGGGAAAGGTTAGTTATGGCTATTTTAATCAGCTTGGAGTGCGATGAAACATAAGGCAAAAGCGCTTTGTGAGTTCTGGGTGAGTAGCTCCAGCAGATGTAGCCGTCGTTAAAGGTTAGCAATATGTCTAGGAACCGAATGGCATTGTCACTAGGCATTTCATGCGTAAAATGCAGTGCATTGGCACAGTCATGAAAAACACTGAGCACATTGCTGACGACGGTTGGGAGCGAATCACCAGGTGTAAGCTTAAGAATTATTAAGAAATCGTCAACATATCTGAACACACGTAGAACGTGGTCGTCATTTAGGCTGCGTCGAAGAGAGTTGTCAAACCTAGCCAAAAAAATTCGCACAACACCGGAGCTACACTGGCACCAATACAAATACCATTCTTTTGTACATATTTTTTGCCTTGAAATTCAACAATAGTGGACGACAGGCAAAACACCAAGAGCTCAATGAAAGAGTCCACACTGAGACCACTCGTATTCTGAAAGGCAATGGCACCACACTGCTCGATGAGCTCGCGCACCGTACACAAGAGTTCAGCATGGGGTATGGAATAGAATAAGTCTTCTATGTCGATTGAAAACGCCGAGTTGGCTCCAGGACAGCCTTCCTTCAGTTCATCAACTACGCTGGCGGAGTTCCGAACGACGTAAGGGTCATCCACTGGCAGCGTGTTCAATTGGCGCTGCAGAAATTTACCCACCAGCTTCAGCCAGGATCCTTCCTCAGTTACGATAGCCCGGAACGGATAATCGAGCTTGTGAGTTTTGACTGAAAAGAACACCTCAAGCTTATCTCGCTCCGCTTTGTTGACCGCCTTCTCCAACCAAGTCAGGTTGCAATCCTTGAGCAGTTCAGACGCTTTTCGTCTCAGGCGTGGAAGTCTTTCCTTCGTTGGGACGAAGTTCTTTGACATGGCATCACCCGCTTTTTTTGCAAACGAACCTTTAGGCAGTACGACAAACCTAGCCTCTTTGTCAGATAACAGTAGCCTAAGGTGATTGTCAACAAAATGTTTGACCACTTTGTCCATTTGTCGCTTCCCGCCTCTACCAGACACTGGCTCATACTTTAGAAGGCAAGGCATCTCGACCTTTCTTCGGTGGGAGCCTTATCCGCAATTCTTCGGGCACACGCCAGCAACTCTTGACTAGAAACTCGGGGAGGTAAGCAAAATTTAGGGCCCTTCTGCAGAAACGCATCCACGTCCTGCGGAACTCTTACACCGTCCATGTGCGTAACGGTGTCATTCCGCGAGGAGGCTCTCGAGAAGACGCATGTTCTATTTTAGATCGGACGACCGTTTTGTACAGTAGTAGTTTTAAACTAACCGGTGCAAGTGAAAAGTTACGGCGGAGGAAACCGAGCATGCGATTAGCATTGTTAGCTATGTGTTCGATATGCGTTTTCTATGAGAGGTCATTGGTAATGTATATGCCAAGATACCTACATGCAGAAACAAAAGCTAAGGGGCAGTCATTTAGAATATATGGATGCGGGTTAGCTTTGTAAGGTATTCGTGTTACTTTAATTGCTTTACATTTACATACATTAAGCTTCATTAGCCAAGTGTCACACCAAGCAGAAACGTTATTAATGTCACACTGAAGAACCAAGGTATCGGATGGGCTGGAAATTTCTCTGTATATTACACAGTCGTCAGCGAACAACCTGATAGATGATGTTATGAGATCAGTAAGGTCATTAATATAGATTAATAAAAGGAGAGGTCCTAGAACAGATCCTTGAGGAACGCCCGATGTTACTGAAGAAAGTTTAGAATCATGGTCATTAACTGTTACACACTGAGTACGAGCGGCCAAAAAACATTCAATCCATTTTAATACATCACAATATATGTTTAGTTTGCTGAGTTTGAGAAGCAGAAGAGGGTGAGACACGGTATCGGAGGCTTTAGCAAAGTGAATGAATATGCAATCAACAATCGAAGAACGATCGAAAGCTGCAAAAAGGTCGTTAGTAAATGCGATTAACTCTGTTTCACATGAATGATTTCTTCGAAAACCATGTTGATGGGGTGTGAAAAAAGAATTGGGCTCAAGGTGACTCATGAGGGCAGAATAGATTACATGTTCAAGTAATTTGCATGGAATAGAAGTTAATGATATTTGTCTGTAGTTAAAAGGGCTGTGAACATCACCAGACTTGTGTACTGGAACCACCTTGCCTACCTTCCAGTCGTCAGGGAGCATGCCGGCCTGCAATGACTAAATAAAAATTTCGGACAACATGAGTGAAGAATAAGTAATAGTGCTTTTCACCATCTTGTTGCTGATACCATCAGCACCTGCAGAGGATAACATTTTAGCACTATCAATAAGTTTATGAATTCCCTCCCAGTCAATAGTGATGGCATCCATCAAATGGGAGTCAAAGGTAGGCATGTCGGGAAGAGTAACTGGTGTGGTTGTTACGAAAGACAGAGAGAAAGTACGATTTAATGATGTGCAACATTCGTTTAGTTGGATCAGGGCACCTTGGTTATCTTTCAGTATCATATCTTTTTTTGGTTTCACGTTAAGGATATTCCAGAACTTGCGTGGGTTAGTAATCAGTAGACTAGGCAAGGTATTTTGAAAAAAGTTGCGTATCGCGTTGAAAATAGCCTTTTTGTATTGTGATACCACAGTACGATAAGCATTCCATCGCTCTGTAGAGTTAGATGCTGTGCAGCGCCGAAAGATGCGTTTTTGTTTTGTTTAGCAGTCGCCTCAAGGAAACACTGAACCATGGTGAACGTTTAGTCCACGTTATTCTACGAAGTGGGATGTATTTATCAGTGAGGGCTTCCAGTTTGTCTTTGAAAAGAGACCAGTTATCGTGCAGTGAACGTTCCCAAAATCTGGGGGAAAATATGTCACCAAATTTTTCTACTTCGGTCTTAATTGCAGAATAATTTCCATTTTTGTAATCCCGAATTACCTTATAATGTTAGACTGGGCGGGGTGCACGTGACGGTAGAGTGAAGTTGATAACTAAATGGTCGCTTAGTCCAGGCAGAAGTGTAAGAGATGAAACGGAGTCAGGGCAGGTTGTTAGAACAAGGTCCAGAGTGTTGGCAGTGGATGCTGTAATGCGAGTTGGCTCTTTCACAAGTTGACAGATTAGCATGCCACATTCGCAAGACGCAATCAATGGTTTTTAGAGCTAGCATAGATAGCTAGTATCTAAGGGTCCATCAAAAACACACTAACAAACTGCGTTTCATTTTCATTTCATTACTCTACCTAACCCTGCCTAAAACAATTTAGTCATGCACACTTCACTGTAATGGAGTGTTTTTGAATCCGACAAAAAGTTTGTCGTAAGTTTTCAAAATAGGTTAAAGCCACAAGACAACCAAGAAAATCTTCCTATTAAGAGACCACACCTCAGAACTGAACACTGATATGAAACAAACTGCTTGAGGTGCTTAAAAATGATGTTTGATGCAGGAACAATGACTACAAAAGCATGCATATTGCCACCTCACAGTGGTGAACGTTCGAGTAGTGATGAAGCGAACTGGAGGTGTTGAAACGGCTCATTCCTGCCTGTCTGCTCTTTCACTTCAAGGCCTGCTTGTGAGTAGTTGAGTCAAGCCATGGAATTCATTAAATCTTTGGGAATAATGCTGCAGTTAAATAAACTCTAAGCACTGGCTCCAACAATTCGGCCTGGGAGATCTGCCTTTGTTATGGACACCACAGTCATCGGACATATATGTGTTGGATAATAAGGCATTAAGGGCAGCCATAGAGAAGGACAGCAGGCAATCATATGGTGAGCTGGCCACACACTTTCAGGCCTCCAGTGAAACCATCACATGCATTCTAGCTCAGCAAGAGGGTACCCCACCCACAGTAGGATGCCAACAGGCAACAACGAGTGATAACTATACCTGTTAACTGTAATTTTTCGGGCACTGCAGTTCATTGATTGTGGGCTCAATAGTGATGAAAAGTGTTTCCTTTATGAAAGACCGAAGTATGCCTGATAATGACTTACTATCAGATCTCCGTGCTGTACACCTAGAGAATTCTACACTCTCTCAGGAGCTCCGTTTCTATTTGTCATTGCTTTATCTATGACTGCTGTTAAGGTGCAGCATATATTAGTCATGCCCAACGTTCCTACACACACTCAAAATGCTTATCCAGCTCAGGAGGCAGTTATTTTCATGTCAGTATTAATTTTTTTAATGTGACAACAAGAACATCACTTCTGTTTCCTTACCATATATTTTTCCTGACGTTTACAGGAGCACCATGACTGCATAGAAGCGCAGTAAGAAGTGCCCAAAGCACCAAATTATAAAGGTGCCTTCAGGACCTTCCCAACTACGCATTAGCCTTCGAAGCGTACCTTCCAGTGTTAGCCACACTTTACGACACTGGATAAGGCATCTCAGACTCAAGGTGTATACTAAGAAAGCCATTACATGTTCATGTTAGCAAACCTTATTAACAAAGCCGCCCGAAAACACAATACGGCCACTGTTATTGCTGTGAAGCATACAAGAGACCATAATAAGTAACATAAAATATCTATACCGTAACTCACACCACTTCACCATACATTATAGCAGTTCGAGGTAGCAGATGCTGGCAGTTACTTGCATGCCTTGAACATTGCGCTTGAGAACATGTAACATATTACTTAGTTTATTGCAACACATTACATTTACTATCAATATTACATACATAACATTGAAAGTTTCAGTTGAAAGATAATGCAGTGCTGGCAAAAGCAAGTCACCAAGACCCCACCAGTCTTTCTGCCTTCAATACCTTCTGTGTAGCCTCATCTTTTTTCCTTGGAACATGTGCTCATGAAGCAGCACATGTAGCAAGGAATAGAACAAACCCCAATCTCAACATTAATTAGCTGATAAGCCTATTTGCACATTACTCATCGTTAGGACGGTTCCATTCTGCACAGTCATTTTTTCACTCCATCTGCTCATTCGTAACTTACTCGTAAAAAGGGTTC
This sequence comes from Amblyomma mixtum, assembly GCF_055824585.1. Classification (NCBI taxonomy): domain Eukaryota; kingdom Metazoa; phylum Arthropoda; class Arachnida; order Ixodida; family Ixodidae; genus Amblyomma; species Amblyomma mixtum. The sequence goes on from NC_143021.1 coordinate 188,115,736, forward strand.
CATTTTGCAGTCATTTTTTTCACTACATTGGTTCATTTGTACTTCATTTTTTTTACCAGAATACCAAACTACCCAATAAGCACTGTGAGCGTGTGCAACTGGAATATTCAAGTTCTTATTGCAGCCACTTGGTTATATGTATCTTTCTAGAATGCTTGATGTGTACTTTGGGAGCCTCAAGAAAGCGGCGGCTGAGGGAGAGCTGAAAAAGGATGGTTTGGCTTGGTTTGGTTTATGGGGTTTAACGTCCCAAAGCGACTAAGGCTATGAGAGACGCCGTAGTTGAGGGCTTCAAAAATTTGACCACCTGGGGTTCTTCAACGTGCATTGACATCGCACAGCACACGGGACTCTAGAATTTCTCCGCCAAAAAAATTCAACCGCCGTGGCCGGGATCCAGCCCGCGTCTTTCGGGACAGCAGCCGAGCACCATAACCACAGAGCCACCGCGGCGGCAGCTGAAAAAAGGAGCTTTTAGGAGCTTTTGGCATTGGTGATTCAAAAATCCTCGTTGACAAAACACAAAATGATAACAGCTGTTTCCCCCTTTCTTAACGGCTGCTGTCAGTAGACAACGTATAAATAATACCTTGCTGCATACTTTCCTGACCATGATTTCAATGAGAAATCTGTCTTTGCTACGGGTAGCCTGGTTCATACCATCGAGATTATGAGAAGAGGGCTGCCAAACTGTATAACCCAGACGAAGACAAGTCCCCTTGTCGAAACGTTGGCTCTAGCAAACTGAGGTTTTCCCCTCCCTTGTTCATTTTGTGATCGCCAAGGACCATCTACCGCACCCTCTCTCTACCATGGACTTCAGATTATGTTACGACATTCAGGTGATGAGAAGGAAGGAAAGTAAACAAAGAAAATAGTAATTTCTGGGGTTAATGACCCAAAGCAACACATGGGCTGTGAGGGACGCATCAGTGGAAGACTCCAGATCAATTTACGCCATTTCAGGTTTCTTTAACTTGTCACGCTGGGACTTAAACCCCACAATTTACAATTTATTTCCTTTTTTTTGCCTTCCTTGTTGTCATGGTCTCCATACCATAGCATACATTAAAAGAAAAGACCACGTAAAGGTTGGAATAAAAGAACAGACTTTGTTACCACTGGTTGAGACAAGACATTGAACTGCTGGATGCAATAGAAATAATGCATAATTCCACTCATTGAGCTACATAGCACAGACAAATGAGATTGGGGCATTAAAAATCAAATCATGGGTGCGAGCACAACAAATGAGGGCTGGCGACTGTTCGCAAACCATTGCTGACAACCATCATTTTTACAGAATGTATACTTATAAGCAAATACACATGAAGCAAACGAATGGAGCAAGGGTGTGCGCTAGGTTATATGATCACTTTTCATGTTGTGCATAATTTCCTTTATTTCATTCATTCTTAAACGCATATTACACAACAGGGGACTACAACGGGTGCAAATCCGCATTTAATATAAGCAGGAACAGTGAGCGCAGACACTACAGACAATGAGATCTAAAAAAAATGAACACACAAAAAGGCGTCAAGAAACAAGGCAAAAACACAAGAAAAAGTATATGCGGCAGTATACGCAGTTAAAAATCAATGAATGATTCATGGTAATGCCAATGAAATATCCATGTTTCACATGAAATGACTTGCGATTGCTTCAAAAAACTATGTAATCTTGTAGCGTTTTTCAGAGGGTTATCACGTTTGCGAAAACAGAAAAGTGTGGCACTTGATGCTGGCTATGGGGTGCCTCTGGCTAAGGTGACAGGATATTCTTATCAGTGGTTCCAGCAGTGGGTCTCTCGTAGTTGGCAGTAGAGGAGGTTGTGCAGCAGGCAGAGCCAAGAGATAATATTGACACAACTCTAGTGCGGGGATATTGATGAAGCGCTTAGTGCAAAGATGCTGATTTTTCTCGAGTGTTATGAAGTGATAAAACAGGCTGCGTGATGTTGGATGGCCTCAAGTTGCGAAATTAAGTATTTGCTTGAAATGAAGACTACATAGATGATGCGAAATCAAGTATGGGAAATATGAACATTTGATAAGCCAGCTTTGCACTTTGGGAGGCACCGATTTCAGGCTTTACTGGAGATAGCCTAAGACTTTAGAGGCATTTGAACACATTGCTTGTTATGTGGGTTATCGAAGACAGAGATGTCTGATGTAACCCAAGGTGCTGATACAATGATGTGGGAGCAAACGGGACCGAATTAGTGTTGTATAAATGCTGAATTGCAGTGGGCTTGCGGGGGAACACCAATATTGTGACCAGCTCCTCGGTGAATCTGTGAGTGAATGTGTAACTGCACTATGCAAGCTGGCTTTGAGTTGTACACTTGGGACATTGCAAGCAGCAGATGCAGGAACTAAAGGAAGGGCTGCGTCAACAACTATGGCTGCTACAACCATGATGTGGAACTTTATGCTCCAACTACATGTGATGCTGCACGACAGGTTCATGTCTGGCCTACGCGGAGAGAACTCCCCGCAGTGCCTCTTCAATGAGTGTAAACTGATGCTCTCGAAGGCTTAGGGTTTCATTGCTTATGCAGAGAAGGCTGCATAGCAGTAGCCAGGGATGAGTACTGAACATATAGACATTAAAAAAGCAATCATTTACCAACACAGGCATTGCACAAGACTGCAATGCTCAGACAAAGCAAAGACAACACTGTTGGTTGGTACTGTGATGATTCCCATAGCCTCAAGACGGAACATACCATGCTTGCAAGAAGGTCATATTGAGAGTGCCTGTATTTGAGAAAATTGGTAGGGTTTCACATAGTTAAACAAAATAGACTTGCGAAAGCATACCTTTAGCCGGTTGGCCGATGGTGTTGATTAGCTGGATTGCTGGCACATCTGGCGACAATATTAGACTCAAGTTAAGCTCTGATTGAGGTCAAGCTTATCTGATCAGTTCCCGCCGCCAATGGAAGTTGGTGAAGACGATGTTTTGCAATGCACAGCAAAAGAGTACACTGCAGTTTAACACGAGGCGTGCTCGGCTGCTGTGATAGCCTAGCTGATCTGTTCACACTGCCACGGCATCGCCTCCCAGTCGTGGATACAGATCCGATTTTTTTTAAACCTAGCATGACATCGCTGTTGCTAGGCAACGGCACAAGATCCAAAGATGACAAGATCCTCGGTCAGTGTTGGTGAACGTACAAGTGCTTTCGCACAGATAAGAAAGTGGTCAAAAACAGCTACCTGTTCAACACCAACTTGGAGGCCTCTCGGTCAGTGACTATACTTAGTCCCTGCGCCAACGAACATGCCTTACAGCCACTTCTTGGCATGTTCGCCTTTTATGATAACAAAGTGGAGAGAATGCACACAAAAGCAGCTGTGCTGCACGAAGCTGCGGCAAATTGACTCGAAATAGAGGTGGGAGGTGAAGAGGCAAAAGCTTTTCATAGGTTAAAACAGTCACTTTTGAAGCGTAGTGCTCGCAACACTACAGCGAGACCAAATAACTCCTGACTGCACATAACACATCATTTGGAGTCTGGGTGCAGTGCTCCTGCAGAGGACAACTCTGGGCAATAAGCATCTTTTGCTTATGCATTATACCTTAGGCACAGCAGAGTGCAATTATGCTCAACTTGACCATTAAGGCCTGGCTATCATATTTGCAGCAGATTACTTCACAATTACATTGAATGATGCATACTTGGACACAAAAATCAGTGCCAAAGATCTTCTCCCCAGTTCTAGCTTAACTGCGCTCGAGTCTTTCAGCATATGATGTTGATCTGATGCACCGAGTTGGAAAGAACCACCAGAATACAGATGCGTGCAATAGGTTGCTCCTGTGAGATAGCAACGAGGAACCTCACATTCACAGAGTGATACTAATGTTTGAATTACCTCCACAACCACGTCTGACTGCAGAGACTGTGGCTACGCTTTTGCAAAAAAATACAGCACTTTCAAGGCCATATCTGACAGCAAAAGAAGGTACAGCAGAGCAAACGAATGCAACAGCTTCAGTTCCTGCTACTGGAGAGTGACGAAACTTGCTATTTATTGAGGACACATCACTTGGAACTCGGGAGTAGAAATACTGAAAGCTGCATGAGATCAGGCTGCTTCACTGGATTATGCAAGTCACCGTTGGCGCTCTGGCAGTTAAGACCTGTGCACGAAGCTATTTGGGGTAGCCAGGAACACTTAGGTACCAAAAAGTTTTGCAAATTATGCCCGAGCAAACAGAACAACGCAGAAAAGGTTCAAATTTTATTTTAGGCTCAGCCATGAGTCGGTCATAGAGCCGTGGTTTTCTAGGCCTGTGGAAAGGGATACAGTTGGCGCCGATGGATGTTTTTACCTAGAGGCTGCAGGTTCAAAGAGTACTTCATCCAATGTGAGCAGCAGTCACTGATGTACTGCGTTCATTGTATACAACCTTTTGGAATTCTACACAAGGTAGCGTAATACAACAGGATGGCATTTGTGTCAGCTGAGGTAGAGACATCATTCCGGCAGCTTTGCGCCCAAGCCGCCCTCCTGTCAACAGACGAGCTGAACAGAATATACGCGAGTTGAAGAAAGCTCTAGCATGAGATTAACATGAACCAATGAGCATCACAGCGACATGATTCTTGTACTGGCAGCACAGAACAGTCTACGAAAAAAGTGTCAGCCGTGAAAAGGTTACTTTCTTCCATGAAATTCCTTAACATTACGACCACATATTGCCTCCAATGGCATCACCTCTCACAGAAGAAATTCTATCAAAGAACCACCAGCTAGATGCAGGGGGGGAGGCCAACGCCCAACAGTTTCTTCCAAGGGCAAAGCACGTGTCTGCAACCGTATGTAGCAAGGCCAGTGGGCCAACATTCATGTTGGTTCAATGTGCTGGGAACCTCATGTGGCATTACTTGCATCAGATAAGTGCCATCACAGCCAAGCAGCAAGACAAAGGGCATCATTAACTCTTGCATGTGATACTGAGCAAGGCAAGCTAATTGATGTGCAAACATGTCGCTGGCACATCACAGGAGCAAAGGATACCAGGGCTCCATGTACTGAAATCAATGAGATACCAAAGCACTGTTTAAGAGATGAGGGGAGTCATTTCCAAGATTTAGAGAACGTTTTGCAACATTTTAGCTCAACTATCGTCAGAGTAGGTCGTCACGAAGGCGCACGCAAGTAGCCATAGTCTTTGAACGGAACCATAAACGTGGGGTTTGCTGCCTCTACCATTTATGATGGAGAGTAATTACAGCATTTCAAAATAAACAACCATCATAGAGAGGAAATAGGATACTTAAAATTACACTTTTACTAATCATAATGCAGGAGCAAAAATACAACACTCGAAATACATTCCTACTAGCTACATTTCTGCTCGCTATGAAGGAGAGAATATTCATGCACATCTACCATGATACGCTTGTAGCTATCATGGAGAGGGAATACAGTGCTCAAAAATAAGCTTGAACTAAGCATGACAAGCTAACTCAGTGTGATGAAGGAGGGGCAATACAACGAACACAGACTTCCACAGAATTTTCACACATTTTGACTGAAAACACTCCACAGGCCACATCCTCATATCAGGTGAAGCACTGTCTGTGCGGAAAATTTGTAACTTTTCTGACAAAAGTGGAAGAGAGAAGAAGCTTCTGGAATGAAGGTGCTCATGGCCAAAAATAAATTGTGGAGTCAACTTTGTCACACTGATAATGTGGCCACTGCGTAATAAACAGCATGAGTCTTTCTCCACATCAACTTTCAAAGAAGATATATCTGTTGGCAGCACTCTCAATGGCGATTCTCTGGGTGAATTACCCACCTCTGATAGCCTCCGGCTCACCTCTTCGAGAGGCTTTCTGTTGCTGCGCAGCAATCTATTAATTTGCACCAAGCAGTTTACAAATGGGAAGGCACTGACATTGTCCAGCGGTCGATAAATTAGACAATCATCAGCAATGTGGCACATGATCTGTATATTGTACACCCGAAACTCTGGTTCATATAGCTTTCCAGATTGTTGTGCAAAATATTCCAGCATGTGCGAAGCAAACCTGTTCATTTCTGTGCAAAGGTTGTCACTGAGGAGAATTCGAACAGCCACATGCAGACATAGAAAGTGCTTGTAACGGTCGTCTTTTAGCAAATCCCTTATCAGCACAGGGCCAGTGTAAAGGAGAAAGGACCGAAATTCTACTGCCTTCCATCGATCCAGTCCATCCAGGATTTTAGGCTGGCGAGCAAATTCTGATGGCAGGCTAGTTTGCACTCAAAATGCTACGCTGCTGTCCACTGAGGCGATAAGGTAGCGGTCCGGACACGCAAGTCTGCTGCAACTTCCGGACGACTCCCAAACACACCGTGTGCATGTAGTCCAACGGAAAGTGTTTGATCATGTTCACACGTAGCTCAAGAAGCGGACTTTTGACGTGGTGATGGCCTGCTTCAGCCATTTTGTAGAAAGAGTCATCCGCACGGCTTACAAAAGCAGCACACACTAGAAATGCTTGTCTCCGCTCAATCCTTTCACCTTTCTGAGTGCAGCGATCGCATTCATAATAGCCAGTATGTCCCTTTACGCACTTCGCATAAGAGCGTGCCAGGGCATTCCATATTACAGCAGCGAGAGAAACACTGTAACGCTCACCCTTGATGACCATGTCAGAGACCTCCAGGCTTTTCATTTCATCCATAAATGGCCTCAAAAATTGTTCAACATTTGATGGCTTCTTTTTCCCACAGTGAATGGAGAAAACGAAGGGCCTACTGCCAACTGCATTAGCCACGGCGCAGAGCAGGACCCAGAAGCTCACTGAAGAGCTTTTTAATATGGGTAGTCCATCGATGTGAATATGGAGGTCCACCTTGGCGCCCGCAGGATCCCGAAGACCTTTTCCAACTCTTTCTGCCACTTGACATCCAAGGCCAGAATGCACACTGTTGTTCTGCACATTCACTTTCCGCTCGGTCTTCAGTAAAGTGCGAGCGTCACGAGGCACTGCATGACCTGGTCGGCGCAAAAGCAAGGACAGGTCGTTAATGGCCACATGTGAAAGACAGTGCTTGCGTCCTATGTCCGCTAGCTCTTGAGCCGCATCTATCACCGAGGAGAATGCTTCTGTACTGGTGGTCATCTAATGCCCCTCAAATGCTGGGTGGGCGCGGTCATCTCAATGATCCTCGGATAACGACGAACCCTCAGCAGCGTCCAAGCATTCCTCAGAAGTAGTGGATTTTGAGTCCTCATTAAGATTAGGTGGCATATGTGGAGGGAGAGCTGAGCCGTCCTGTCGATGCTTCCAAGTATTCCGGAGGCCTTTTTCCTCTCTCTGCGCTTTCAGCACTCATATCGCGGCCTTCGCCTCTCGTCGTTCGAGACCCATGACATTCGTCCTCAACGGCGAAAGACACTGCCCGGAAAAATTCGTCAACTTCACGGTTGAGCCGTCCATACTTTTGCCACTTACTGGCCATGGCGGACAACTGAAGAGCGCATTAATTGTTAAGAAGGGCTATCGCTGAGGGCTTTCAGGTTCCAAGCAGCTCGAAGAATTCCAGCGCACATATGATTGTTGCACTTCGCGGCATGGAGGAAGGAAAGACTTGGCGGCTAAGCTGGTGCGCAGTTGCGCGAAAGTCGGCGGAAGTAGTTGTTGACCTTGCAAAAGGTGGCATTGTCTTTCACCTCGACGAAACGCGCGAGGGGGTCCAACACCGTTACGTGGGCTTTAATTCAAGTGAAAAAAACAACAAAAAATTTGATTAAAAAAAAATAAAAACGATAGCTGACGCGGCGGGAGCAGCGGAGGCGCCACGGGTGAGCAAGCTCGTGGCAGCAAGTTTGAATCATGAGCCACTTGAACTAGTTTTTTGCACTGAAAAATGATGTTTAAAAGCGAGACCTTTTGATTGTTTTCATTGATCAACTGGAAATGCTGCTGTTAGTGCACAAAAAAACAAACACCGAGCCGCAAAAATGCTTCTTTGCTTCCTTGCGCCCGTCTGTTTTATTGCCGCATTTTTTCATCGAGTGGGGCCCAAATTTTAAGCCAGCTGGCGAATAAGTACAGATCACCATATATATATACTTTGAACAGTGGATTTGGGGTTATGAAGACTAATACACATTCTTGGTCCCGGAGAAAACCAGGGAGAAATAAAACACGTGAAGACGCCATGAAGACGCACACAGTAACACAGCACCAATCTAGCTTCCGCCGCCCATATATATATTCAAGTTATAGATGTGTTTTTGTTCTTATTGGCACAACAATCGAGTTTTCTCCAATCTTATGCAATGCGTTCGGGCCTTTAAGGGAATAATAAACGAAATGAAATGAAATTCGTGATTTACTTCGAGCAGGGTTGAACCACCGCCTGGCCGTCGCCTCTCTTCTGTGTATGTGCACACCAGGCTATTCCTAGTCGCAAACTCTATTTTCCCGCGGCCGGGCGAGTCCTGCTGGCAGTCTCGAGTCATTGTATCAATAAACAGTTGTCACTAATTTTCGCATCTGCCTTTCTCGGTGCTCTGCCCTGCCCCACGCCCGCCTCACAGTGTACAGCTAACTATACCTCGCAAGCAACATCACCTCGCAAGCGACACGGCAGACAATGCACTATGCACGGTGGATATATTTAGGTATTATGTCAATGCGGTCTCAACATAGCAAAAATTAACAGCGCAGTGGAGCCACTTTGGTTTTTACTTGCTTGGCTGCTGCGCAAATTCCAGCCATTATTTCTCGCACGAGTGCATGCATGTAGGAGTTAGACATCATTTGTTAGTAACGCGAGTCAGTGTGTTCATTTTTTGTTTTGTTCCTAACGCGGGACCATATGTTTCGCTGTTCAGTTTAAAGTCAGTGCTATGAAACAGTTTTGCGTCATCAGGCGAGCGAACAATAGCGCCGCTGGCATAACTGAGATATTTATTTATTTTTTATTTATTTATACAGAATACCCCTAAAGGCCCTCGAGAGGGTATTACATAGGGGGGGCACAGGCAATTGAACAGAATAAAAAAAACCACAAATATAAAACAAACAACAAAAGCACAAATAAGACACACTGGATGAAATAAGTAAGCAAAAGAATCAATCAAAAGCACAAATAAGACACTTTGCATGACATATAAGTAAGCAAAAGAATCAAAAGAATGGCAGCGCGGCAAAGAACGAAGATTACTGCATTATTAAAATTATATAAACAGAACACTAATACAATGAATCTTTTTAGTAACAAACCCTGCAAAAAAGGAAGCCATGAACAAATAAAATAACAATGTATGCGAAGAGTTAAGCAGTAGTTATTGAAGATATAAGTTTAAAATATTTATCAGGATCAGTGGTGGTTGCGATATGTGAAGGCAGAGTGTTCCAGTCAGATATTGTGCGTGGTAAGAATGAATGCGCATAGATAAATGTCCTGCACGTTAAACGTCTAACTTTAAAGGGATGATCGCGGCGGTCAAAAATCGAAGTAGGCAAAGAAAAAAAGTCGTTATGAAGTGATGGATGATGATAAAGTTTATGAAAAAGTGACAGTCGTGCAATTTTACGGCGGAGACATAAATCCTGGAGACCTGCGCGTTTCTTTAAGGCTGTAACGCTGGTGTTACGTGAATAATCGGAGTAAATAAAACGAACGGCGCGGTTCTGCAATGATTCAATGTTATTTATTAGGTAAGATTGGTAAGGGTCCCAAATAGCCGAGGCATATTCAATTTTAGGTCGAATTAGAGTGGTATAGGCATGAGCACGGAGGTGAGGAGGAGCATGCTTTAGGTTATGTTTTAAGAGACCTAATGACCGATTAGCAGATGCAAGCATAAGGTTAATATGGTGGTTCCATGCTAAGTCTGAATGAAGGTGAAGTCCTAAGTACTTATACGTGGTGACTAGCTCGAGTGAGCTATTATTTAAGGAGTATGCTGTTTGAATTCGAGACATTCGGTTAGTAAAAGACATGAATTTAGTTTTTGAATGATTAAGTTGCATAAGCCAGGATGAGCACCATGCTGTTACTGAATCCAGGTCAGATTGAAGGGATTGGCAATCGGTGTTAGAATAAATTTTGCGATAAATTACACAATCATCAGCAAAACGTTTGATATGGGAAGAAATGGAATCCGGTAAATCGTTGATAAATATTAGGAAAAGTAAGGGGCCAAGCACACTTCCTTGTGGGACGCCAGAGTGTACTTGGCTGAAAGACGAATTGTGGTTATTGACAGTTGTAAATTGAGACCTGGAAAACAGAAAATCTTTAACCCATGCAATGACAAGAGGGTTAATATTAAGCAGTGCTAGTTTCATTAATAACCGGTTGTGAGGTACTCTGTCGAAAGCTTTAGAAAAATCAAGAAATATGGAGTCTACTTGAATGCCAGCATCAATCGATGAATGTATGTCTTGAATGAATCCGGCAAGTTGCGTTTCGCAAGAGTAGCCTTTACGGAACCCATGTTGATATTTAAAGATAATGTTATGTTCTTCAAGATAGTTAATTACCTGCGAGTGAATTACGTGTTCAAGAAGTTTGCAAACAGTGCTAGTTAATGAAATGGGTCGGTAATTTAGTGATGAGGAACGATCGCCAGACTTGAAAATTGGCACAACTTTAGCTAGGCGCCAGTCCAGCGGAATCACGCCTGATGATAGAGATTGTGAAAAAATAGCGGACAAGATGCGATGAATACCATCAGATGAATTTTTGAGTATTTTGTTATTAAAGCCAAGGTGATCTGATGCTGATGTTGTTTTAAGCTTCCCTAGTAAGGATAAGATACCGGTCTCACTGAAAAATATTTCGGACATTGATGTATTAGAAGTGCTGACAGAAATAGGAGGTAGAGGGAGACCTTCACGGGTAAAAACGGATGTGAATGCGTTATTGAAAAGTTCGGCGCATTCAGCCTTCCGCGTTGGTAAGAGTAATGTCAGGATGATTAGCGGGGTTTTTTATCTGCCAGAACTTCCGTGGATTGTTTGTGAGCATTGCCGGTAGATCGTGTGTGAAGAAGTGCCTACGTGCAGATATCAACTCAGACTGATATTCCTTATCACATAGTTTGTACCGTTGCCAAGATTCGGAGTGTCTGTTCTTGTCGGCTTGTCTGTAAAGGCGCTTTTTCTTGTTATTAAGGCGACGTAGATGCCTATTAAACCAAGGCGCTGTGTTAGTGCAAGGGATACTGATGACGGGTATGAATCTGTCAATGAGAGTAGCAAGTTTCACGCTGAACAGGTTCCAGTTCATTTCCACGAAAAATCGTGAAGAAAATGATCAGCAAAGACTGACAACTGAGCGTTTATTTCGCCGAAGTTTGCTCGGTTGTAGCACCTTATTTGTTTAGTACGAGTTACCTTTTTATGGGGCACAAACTTCAGGTTACCCGTGATTATGGAATGGTCGGAAAGGCCTTCTAAGAGCGCAATGTTGGAGCAAAGGTAAGGATCACTTGTCAAGATAAGATCGAGAATATTGGCTGTAGTGGCGGAACGACGCGTAGGTTCAGAAATAAGTTGTTGCAAAGAGAAATCGAGACAGGACTGGAGGAAAGCCTGAGCTTCGGGATCATTGGCAGGGGCTGTTAAAGACGACCAGTTAATAGCCGGAAAGTTAAAGTCACCAAGTAAAAGTAAGTTTGAATTCGGACAACGACAAGTAAGATCGCTTAGTAAATTAGAAAACTGACTTGCGAATGAAGAATTCATGTCCGGAGGGCGGTAAATGACGCCAATGATGGCGACCGTGGGACCACAACTCAACCGAACCCATACCGATTCTATGTACGACGTGACCTCGATAGGCACAGCAGTGAGCACTTTACTGACAGCCAGAAGGACACCGCCACCTCTACGGCCCGTGCGGTCACAACGAAATATGTTGAATTCGGAGTCACAGGCGAAAATGACATCATCAGGAACCATGCCATTTAACAAAGTCTCGGTAAGCGCGATGACCGAGGAGCAACATGAATCAATTAAAGAAGAAAGAGCTACGTTTTTAGAAAGAACACTCCTTATGTTAGTGTACAGAAAACTGACATCGTAATTGGAGCAACGCTGCGCGTTTGGCCGCCCGGGTGGTTTGCCAGCCACTTTACGAGAACTGAAAGGGATGCGTCAGGCAAGGGACACGCGCACTGCGCTACTGGTTTGATCATCCCAGAAATACGAGACACCATTGATAAGCAGTTTATCAAAAGACAAACGGACCTTGTCACCTTCTTTTTTTACTGATTTGGCATACTTCCACAGTTGGCTGCGTTTCTCACGAACCGTTTTCGAGTAATCTCGCGAAATGCTGAAATCGGTATTTTTGAGTTTATAGCCCTTACTCATAAGCGTTTCGACTTCTTTTTCGTTGAACAGCTTTGCAATAATGGGTCTCTTTTTTTCCTGAGAAAAACGGCCTATGCGGGCCTATGCCTATATCAAGAATGAAAAGGAATAAGCGATGCTTGCAGCGAAGCAAACACTGTGGGAAACACTGTGACACTGCTTCAAGCAGCTGTACTTTCTTCCGGCCTATCATTGCTTGTTCGGTTTAATAGCTAATAATAGCTAGCGGATGCCAGAAGAATTTGGGTCGACAAAGTTTTCAGTGGTTGCCGCTATATCGTGTGTGATGTGGCACAAATAGTCGAAGTAATATATCCCTCCCATGCGGAATCGCACAGGGGTGCCCCGTCCTGCGACGGCAGAGTTCTTCGATCGCCTCATTCGCATATGTGGCGGCTGAATGGAAACTGCACTCTCTTGTGTGTAAATCAGGTTTGAATGACGCCAAAAAAAAACCTGAAAGGCAAGGGTTATTAACATTTTATGGATTAATGATTCTATTCTCGTCAGCAGCCTCATCAACTTTGAACACTATAAACAATATATCGACCTACGAAGCAATATGACAAGCGTAACGGAGCTCAAGTCAATTTGTAGCAATACGGTGCTACGCGGGGGATCAATTAAACCTCAACAAGAATTGCAGGGAAAGCGTAAACATTGCATAGACACACGCTTGCTCACGAGCATGTTCACCATATACCCCATTCCTTAAAAGTTATAATTAGTTTCCCAATGTTCCGTTCTTGACTATTGGGCACTGCAGACAAACATGTATTTATTTATATATATGTCCTAGCTGAAACCAGCTTGCAAGTCTTCATGATTGCATCATTAAGTCGGGGAGATAATTGTCTTAGTTACAATTTCCTAAGTTATCGTAATTACCCCAAAATTTATCCGATAGCCTAGTTTCTTAACGTATGTAATTGATTCCCCTGCTTGCGTCGCCGGAGTGACTGGCCAATCTCCCACATGCCTGTGCTCACGGATGCAAAAGAAATGATTATGAGACAAGGATAAGCTTGGGAGCAGATCGGGCGCACGTCCCTCATGATCAAACGATCTCCGACGCAATCCCTGACATGCAAAGAAAACCGAAGAAATCCGACAACAGACATCTGCATTGGGATGTCCGTTGAGCTTACGAGGAATATATCAAGCTTCTTCAGATCAATTTTGAAATGCAGCCAGAGTATAGAGGAGAGTATGTTACTGCAACGTTGCAACAACATTGCCAATGTTGTACTATGTTGCGCTGACATTCTTCAACATTAGATAATGTTGCTGCAATGTTACCAAGAAACATGCTGATAACGTTGCTCTAAAGGGGTCTTTTCACATTGCAGCAATATTGTCAAATGATGAATAAATGTTGAACCACATACGATGGCATTGCTGTAACATTCAAGCTATAGGTTAATTGTCTGCCCTCTCGGGCTATTTCTGAAGCCCAAATAGAAAATGCGGTACCGGATCACTTCTTCTCACCATGAGCCGCCGCGGTGGCTAAGTGGCTATGGTGCTCGGCTGCTGGCCCGAAAGACGCGGGTTCGATCCCGGTCCCGGCGGCTGAATTTCTTTGGAGGAGAAATTCGAGGCCCGTGTACTATGCGATGTCAGTGCACGTTAAAGAACCCCAGGTGGTCGAAATTTCCGGAGGCCTCCACTACGGCGTCTCTCATAGCCTTAGTCGCTTTGGGACGTTAAACCCCATAAACCAAACAAACCAATCTTCTCACCATGACAGTATTAATTAATCAATTCATTTTTTATTTATTTTTACTTCGAGTGCAAGTTGCATGTGGTGTGTATGCAAATGGTGAGCAGTTCAAATGTACTTGCACTCTGTGCCACTGAGGTAGAAATATATATTTCTATCTACAATATTTTAAACAGCTGGAATTACTTTGTTTTTCAATTAAACACGCAGACAAAATAAAAATGCCAAAGAAGTATAGTTCTGATTTTACTGACGCCCAGCAGCCTAATGGCCATGGAGATCACTATCACAAATTCAAACCGCGGCCCCGCGGCTACTCGCGGCCGCGCCGAGAGCCAGTTTTGCGACGCGCGCTCATCCGAGAACCCGCGTGTCAGCGGCACTCGTGGCAAGATCTTCACGTTTTTTGTTGTTCTAATACAGTTTTTTTTGCGGTCGCCGTGCTCGTGCAGCTGTGTTTCATTGTGGGTTCACTGGAATTCAGCTGAAAAAACAAAGGCTTGCCCAGAGCATGACCTGAATGGTGAGTGATTTGTAGACTTCCATTGGTGTGCTGTGACCTGAGTTGGTTGGCATGCCCCTTGTGGTAGTATGATAACGTGCTACATTCGTTGTATCATGGAGAGAATGAGGTGTTCGCTAAGCGAAGTGTCCCTTCGTCAACGACGCCGAAGAACAGTAGAGGCTGTTCACGAAGAACTAGAAGACTGTTTGGCAGTTGTCAGTCCTGATAACGGCCGTGACAGCAGATTGTGCGCGACAGGAGCAGAATAGTATCGAGATGCCTTTTCATCGCGTAATGTTATTTTATCCCCTTTATCAGCGCCAGTCGAGGACGCAGATGAAAGCCGCAGTTCTCACTTGTCGGATTTCAGCATCGCTACCAGCATCTCTGTCATTGAAAGTGCAACGTAAGAGTTCCCGCGGATTTCTGACAATGAGGAGTTGGTGGTTTATGAAGATAGGATGACACTTGAGTCTGGTGCGGCTACTCAATGTCTAGAATACGAATTGCGAGTGTGGGCAATTAATAGCCAATTGCCTGCTCCTCACCTGCATTCCCTGCTTAAAGTGCTGAAGCCATACCATCCAGAGTTACCCACGGATGCTAGAAAATTACTAAAGACGCAGAGGCATACTGATCCAGCAGTGATGACCGATGGTCATTACCACTACTTTGGAATTTTTCGTTCTCTGGAAGAACATGTTGTGCATGTTCCTTAACGTCTGCACTTGGTGTGAGGGCATTACACCAGTTCTCATGCATTCTACTGGAAGATAGCATAAATCCAGCGGCATTCTAAGCTAAGAAGCAGAATTTATTCTTTCACTCGAAACTGACGTTGCTGCATCATGTCTAGTAATTTAGTCTTTGCCCTCTCATTCCCAATCAGATGTATACTCTTATAACCAACGAACATTTATGGGACTGTGCAGCGATTTGCGCCAAGGGTAAGAAAAGAAAAATATTGATTGGTATTCAATCATCCATCATCATCATCAGCCGGAATATATTCACAGCATGGCGACAGCCTCTCCCATATTCCCCAAATTAGCCCTTACCTGGGCTAGCTGCATCCACTTGACCCCTGCACCCAACATCATCCCACAAAAGTTTGTGATCTAGCTTATGTAGCCCAGGAAGAATCGGCTGTTAGCAACTTTGCCTTTCAAATTGTGCACAGCAGTGAGGCTGAAAAAGACTATAGGCTGAGCCTGCCGTTTTCGCTCGGTTTACTTTGTCGGCCACCCGCCATGGCACAACTGAGGGAAGGCAAAGGGAGTGATGTGCCACCACCTCCAGCCGGCTACGCCTACATCTACAAACGCCCTTGTGGTTTTAAGCAAATGAATTGCCATCCCGTGGCTGACACCAGTAGGTCCGCTTGTAAGGCAGGATTCAAGCTAGACAGCAGCACTGGCCATCGCTGTCATGTGCGGGAATGGGAATTTTTGTTTGTAAATTATTTGCTTGCTTTTGAGGAATTTTAGGTGGCATGAATAGTTGATGTCTTTTATGTAATGAATGGATTTTTTAGCCACTTTCAGCACAATTTGTTGCTCAGGCCATTAAAATATGCTCGCGGTGCCAGGGAAGGGCGTTTTTTTTCTCACTATTTTGGTTTGAGTGAAGTGACTGGACATAACTTTTTTGTACAGAGCTGTCCAATGTCTGTGTTCTTTGAGGAGTGTAAAAGATTTGTTATTACACGTGTGCCCGCCAAGATGCTTATATTATGAAATTTTTTGCTCTTTCTTTTTTTTGCAGGGATGCAGCTTCGCTTGTGACATCATGAATTACAAGAGACCATCATCGTGAGCAGCTGGAGGCTACCAGAAGACAAGCATTTTCTAGACGCGCTAAACTGTTCAGGCAAATGTTGACATTACTTTAAATTTGTATTTTTCCAGTGCAATGGTGCATTACCAAAAAAGGGAAGAAGGATACTTGAAGAAAACTGCGCTGCAACGGGGACAAGAGAGAAGATGAGACAGGTGCTGACTAGCAACTGAAGGTTTATTTAAAAGGAACGCATAAAATATGCTCTCTTTACAACCAAGAGAGTGCATGAGCTGCGCGAACACTGATAACCTGTCAATTAAGTCATGGTGGTCACGATACATTAGTTCACAATCATGAACAAGGGCGGACGTTCGTTCATGACTGTGAACTGTTCAATAGCTCCATTCTTGAAAATAATATTTGAAAAATCACTGGCAGATAGTTCCCTTCCGGACGATTGGAAAGTCGCTTCAGTAGTTCCGATATACAAATCTGGCCCTCGAAATAAAGTGTCAAACTACCGTCCTATCTCACTTACCTCAGTTCCCTGCAAACTTATCGAACATATTCTGTATTCAAGTATTATAAAACATCTTGAAACCCATGGCTTGTTAAACCCCTACCAGCACGGTTTTTAGGAAAGGATTGTCGTGCATCACACAGCTGACCGAATTCGCCCATGACATTGCCAAAGCCTTAGATGCCAGCACCACTGTCGACTGTATCTTTTTAGACTTTCGTAAAGCTTTTGACACCGTTCCGCATGATTTGCTTATACAGAAATTGTACTCTTATAATATTGATTGTCGCATAATTGCCTGGGTAAGTGAATATCTGCACGCGAGACGTCAGTTTGTAATGGTTCATGGAGCTGAATCTGATGTTGTTGATGTAACATCAGGCGTCCCTCAGGGTTCCGTCTTGGGACCTCTTCTTTTCTTACTGTACATCAATGATATCACTGAAAATATAGCGTCACACATGAGGATGTTTGCAGACGATTGTGTTCTGTATAAAATTATAACATGTAATGCTGACCGTGATGTCCTTCAAAACGACCTTGACACTGTTCATAAGTGGTGCGAAAAATGGAAAATGAATCTAAACTTGGACAAAACAGTGTGCATGGCGTTTTCGAGGAAACGCACAAAGCTAGTACCCACATATACCATAAATAATGCAAATCTGAAAATAGTTGAAGAATTTAAGTATTTAGGTGTATATTTCACGTCATCGCTCTGCTGGCATCGGTACGTTGGTTATATAGTTGGAAAGGCCTACAAATCCTTAGGATTTCTCCGCCGAAACACTCGTTCCTTCCCGCAAGCTACCAAAGAACTCCTTTACAAAACTTATGTGCGGTCAGTGTTGGAGTATGCTAGCACAGTGTGGGATCCTCCTACCACAGGTGACAAAGAAAAACTTGAGAAAGTTCAGTCCTTGGCGGCTCGATACGTACTTGGTAAGTCATGTGAACGCAACTTCAGTGCAACAATAGCAAAAAAAGTCCTTGTTTGGGAATCGCTAGAACAGCGGAGAGCTAAGCAGAGGCTCAAACTCTTCCATAACATATACTACTCCCACATTGGCATTCCACGCGAAACATACATTTTCAAACCATATTACATATCCGCACGCCTTGACCATGATCAAAAAGTACGTGAATACAAGTGCAGGACGGCAGCATACAGCGACTCTTTTTTTCCGAAAACCATTCGTCAATGGAACCGTTTGCCGGCCGTTGTTACTTCCATCTCATCAAATGAATCCTTTTATACCGCTTTGAACAGTGTCACGTCATTTCATAGCTAGACGGTGCGTCGTTATCTGTGCGCTGCTTCTTCGTTTCGTGCGTTCCACTGTGTATACCTGTGTCTTCCTGTCAATGCGCAGTATACCTGCGTGAAATACACGTTTGAAGTTTTTTTTTTTTTATGTCTACTGCGTTGGTGCTTTCTCCTAAAATGCACGTTTATTGGGTGAACAACACAGTTGACTTTCTTGTACCCCAAATTCTGTACATAGATGCGCATTGCGTCAATTTTGTTCTTTGCTTACTTTGTGAATGCTTGGGCTGCTGTTTCTCTTTTTTTGTATTTACCTGCATTTATGTGCTGTGTTGCTGTATCAACCCCCCCACTGTAATGCCAAATGGCGCTGTGGGTAAAAGATAAATAAAATAAAAAAAAATCTTGACCACCATGACTGAAGTTGATAGCTTATGAGTGTTGTTCTTGCAGCTCATGCGCGCTCTTGGTTGTAAAGTGAACATATTTTCTGTGTTCCTTTCCAATAAACCTTCAGTTGCTAGTCAGCACCTGTCCCATCTTCTCTCTTGTGCCTGTTGCTGCGCCGTTTTATTCAAGTATGTACCAACTCGCCATTTTAATGAATTTGGAAAGAAGGATATAACACGGCACTCACTGACAACTGGTTATTTAATGGTGCAGACACTGCTTAAATGCCCTCAGACCAGCGCAGCAGGATAAAAACAAACTTGTCACACCTTTATCATAAAAACTGTGAAAGAAACATCATTTCTGCGTTATATGATACAATTGAAGTATTGCTCGCACATTGTGAACCAGCTTTTTTAATATGATGCGTCTCTGTTGCTTCACATGTGGTTTGTGGTCTGCTTCTGCTAAGGATCTTAACACTTGAAAATCTCTGTACAGTCACTGTAGTGCTCGACAAGTTTAGCACCTGTCCTGATTCTATAGATCTATTGCGTGCAGATTATATTTACGGGCCTCTAGCATTTTGCCTCCATCGAAATGCAACCACCGCGGTCAGGATAGAACCTGTGTCTTAACAGGCGAGCAGCCGAGCACCATAACCACTGAACCACCGCAGCGGCTCCTGTATCTGTGTGTGTTCCGTAGGGCTGGAAACCATGAACTTAAATCAGTGATGTTAACCAGCCCAACAACTAACTCTGCTGTTCATAATACCTCTGCTCCTTGTTTCTGAATGGCCAACTAGGTTGCACTGTTACTTTGTTTATTTGTTGCAATTTTGTGCACAAAATGAATGTCTTATACCGTATTTTCTGGTGTATAAGACGCACGCTTGTATAAGACGCACCCGCCATATATGCAGGCTGTCATTAAAAAAGTTGATATATAAGAGGCACCCCAATTTACCCAGTTAGGCTAGTGAGGATCAATTAAACACGCTTGCGCGACCATCACGAAATTCTCCGTACCTGTGAGAAATTCTTAAGCAATTATAAGTGATCGAAAAAGGCAACACTCACGCCATTCCCACCCACGTTTAAAAAAAAGAAAGAAAAAACTCTCCCATATGCCCAGAAGAACATTTTATTTCTACTTAAAACATTGGAAGTCTTCACCTTCGGATGCGCTATCAAAAAATTCGCCCATTTGTGGAGGCAACGGGACAGAAACATTCTCTTCGCACTACGTACATGGAGGAAACAAAGTTGCAAAGGGTAGCTAAAAGAAAGTACGCCGGCTTGTCCTGGCTTGTCTTGACAAAGGAGAGAAGCATGATTGTCGTCACCTTTTGCCATTTCAGATTACTTTTGCTTGGGGCTTCCAAAACGGTGGCGTGTTTGTGATCCCGGAAATCGTCATTCCCGCCGTTTCATGATAAAGTTCACCTAAAAAAAGTAACGCACGGCGGTCCCCGTATTGAAGTATTAACCGTGTTACAACTGCATCATTGGTAGTGATATTTTTTCGGTAAAAAAGCTTGAAAATGAACCTCAGCAATTTCTGAACTCCAAAAAAACGAAAAATTCGCATATTAGACGCACCCTTGTACAGGACGCACCAAGAAGATTTTTGAAACAAAGCCGAGTCTTATACACTGGAAAATACGGAGCTGGCTGAAAGGCACTCCACGCGTTGGTCTACTCCGCCCACCGTATGGGGAGAATTTAAAACAAAATGGCGGGAGCCGGACGTTAATCCGATTTAATTAGGGAAATAGGCCACACAGGGCAATAAGTTGAAGTTTCTAAGAATGCTCGGAACGTGTAGACTGAGTTCCCATGGCAGAAAAACAAGTGCAGATTCGTCTTCACTGCACCTATAACTCCTGTATTCTCCGCTGTGCCATTGACTCATATATTAGCGTATTTATTCTCGACTACCTTTCCCGGCTCCTTTTTCAAATCCAGTGAAATTCTTCGTTACCTGCCTAGATAGTGTTTATTAATTACATATTTTAGGGTGTGCATGCTTTAAGTTTGTCTGCATTTTTCTTTTCAGAAAAAGGCATAAGTAAAAATCGCCCTTCTGTGTAGTCGCTTTTATAGAAGAGGAGGATTCAGTGCCTGCGGTGCCCTCTAAGTGGCTGTCAAAGTCAAAAGGTGCCTGCATGTGGCCACCGAAGGGCTTCGGCTCCTCCACAGTAAAGCATCTAGCACGTAGGATTGCTAAGCCAACCCCCGAGTGGAGGGTCTGCCCTTGCAGGGTATTGGTGTAGGCAGGTAAGGGAATCACTCATACTCACTACGTCCTACTGTTTTTTAATTAATGTGACGGCTGTATACATCGCAATGAATATCAAAAGAGCTACCTACCAGTTATAAATTCACTCTGTCTAGTTGAGATTAAAATTGTAAGCATGGGGTGAATGCATACTGAGGCATGTTGATTTGCCCAATCTAAACTTCATTGACAGGTTTTGCCATCTGATAAGGCCTGATGATTTGAGTTGTTTGGAATAAAGAAGCTACGTGAACTTTGAATGAAGTGAAGATATGAACCTAATAACACTTACAATGTATTCAGCGTCTTTGTTTGTCTGCCTAACTCTTTCATTTCGATCCTCCTTATTAGACACATATGGGGATACCCGCCGAAAAGCGGCGATTGCCGAACAAACTTCCCACCTTGAATCGTCCGAGGAAAGTGAAGACGAGGCAATAGAAGTGCAAGGTGAGAGAACGGTTTTGTTTGAATGCAGACCCTTCTATACAAGCTAGATAGGACATCTTGGTCATATTTCAGAACCATGCAATGCTTAACAGGCACTGCATTGCTGACACTTCATGAATTATGAGAAATGACAGCCAAAAAATGAATTAATGAACAGTGGATATTCACAGGTGACGTGTGGCACAATACCATGCTCTTATTGGGGAACCCTGTTTCTTGGGGTACTGGCACATCAAAATTAGATGGGGTAGCGTAAAAAAGGGGAGCACTGGCATGAAGCCAGAAATTTTGACTGCTGATGGGCAGTGGCGTAGCGTAATGGTGCTGTTGTAGAGCGGTGTGAAGCGTGACATGTAATGCTGAAATTGCTGTATATTCTTCTTTCTGAGAAAGTTCACTGAATATCTTCGTACGAAACCAAATTGTGCAGTTGGCTTTTTTGCATTGAGAAACCATTCTCCATGACCACGACTTGCCTGTTTGCAAGTTGCCAACAACCTGAAAGATTTTCTACGTCTTAGTCATATCTCTAGTGGCCGCAGCGGTGTGGTGTCATCTGCTTGTCTGCTCAGGCATAGCACACCAGCACCATTTATTCTATCACAGTGCCCTGCCAACAGTCAGCTCTCGTGGCAGCATGCTGCCTACGTACAGCAGCTCCCGCTTTTTCTCACTACCCTTGCTTCTAGTTCACTATATTGCCTCACCAGGAATTATATGGTTTGCTGCCCTTTTAAACTTTAAACGGTCAGAGAAATCAAATTTTTTGTATGTATTTTCACTTGGAAATGATTCCAAAGGCATCGATAAACAAATCGCTACTTAAAAATTACTTATGCTTGACAATTGAATTATAACCAAAGTTTTTTTCATATAATTCCGGTTTTGATTTCAGCAGTTTAATGGCGATTCTGATGTCAAACAAGGATGAGATTTTGGGATGAAAACAAAGACTGCAGTATCATAGCTCTTCGTTAACTTGCGGTCATTCTAGCTTCTGGTGCTAGCATAAGAGTTGGCGCAAAGTGGAAAAGCAATGATTATATTGTGGTTTTTGTATGCCTTGTGTGACACCTACTCGTTATGGGACAACCACTGTTTGGCTACGAAGGCCACAACCTAAACTATGTAGAACAAATTGAACCATAATTTTTGCTGAGCACAGAGGAATTCAGCTTGGTGTTCCGTGTTTACTATGCGTTATATGTCATTCGAAAGCAAAGGTACATTATGAAACATTTTGTCAGCACGCAAGAGGTTGCTAAAATCGGCAAGTTCAAGGAATAGCACACTAATTGGTGATTTCTCGATGTGATATCCTAATAGAAACTGAATTTTTACTTTGGTAGCTGTTTGCTAAATTCCTTCCATCTAATCAAACTAGTGAAGTTTTGGCATTTTTGTAACTGAGCATGCACCTTTCGTTGCTTCAGTGTTTCAGAACTTGTCATTTGTAGGAGGAACTTAATTTTATAGCCATGCATTCCAGGCGAGCAGTGGTCTTTCAAGGCAGTAGCTTCGAACCGGACATAAAGGGCAAATTTAAGTTTGCCTGCATCGATAGATTACTGTGTTCTAATGACAGAAACAACTTTCTATGAAATGAACCCTTTATAAATTAAAGAAAGGGGAAAAGAAATCAATGAAATACAGCTGATGCCACAATGGGGCACCTCTGTAAAACTGCTGTGTGTCAAGTTCATGGACTGAACGCTGAGGCTAGATCAAACTACTGTTCACTCCCAGACGATGATCACTAAGTTCTTTTTGTGATTGGTGTTATGAGTAGCTTGACAACTTATAAATTTAGTTTTCTTGCCTACAAATGTTTTGTGGCCAAATAAACATCAGCATAACAGGAGTGAGCTACATAATCGATGTTTACTAAGCACAAATTTTGAACAGGGTTGTCCTCAATGTCTCAGCAACTGCAGAATTTTTGCAGGCAGAACAGCTATCCTTATTCAAAACACAGTTTACGTCCACTCCTGCCATAGTAATCTCAATGATGGCGAACTCAAGTGCTGAATTCTTAATTTTTTTTTGCATGAAAGTGAGCTACGCTGGTGCTGTAGATTAGTTTAGTATTTCTGTTATCAGGAAGAACGGAAGTCAGCGAGACATTATAAGAGCAATAAAAAAACTGCGCAAAAAGGACGGGACAAGAGAGAAGCATATGGGAAAAAGCGCAGACCCCCCGCCATGTACCCGTGTGCTTCTTCTCTCTCGTCCTGTCCTTTTTGCGCAGTTTTAAGCATGAAATGCTTTTAGCCCCCGTTGTCGGCAGTGTGGTGACGTCACGCCGAGACCTAGAGCCATCATCCGGGCACTGAAATCCACTCATCCGGGCACTGAATTCCCGTCATCCGGGCACTGAAATCCACTCATCCGGGCACTGAAATCCACTCATCCGGGCACTGAAATCCACTCATCCGGGCACTGAAATCCACTCATCCGGGCACTGAAATCCACTCATCCGGGCACTGAATTCCAGTCATCCGGGCTCTGAAACGAGAACATCCGGGCACCGTACGAGACTTAACGAGATTTAACGAGACTCTCTAAGCCCTCCTACGCGACCGGCATGCAAGCACTGGTTGGTCTCCAAACGAGACAAAAAATAACTGCTGCCAGTGCCTTCTCAATGTTTATCGAGATATCAGTGGAGCTGTGGGTTTGATAATGCACGGAATTATAATTTCCGATTTCTAATAAGGCGTGCAAAAAGCACATAAATGCCACGTTACACTTCGTTGTCATACGTGATCCGGGGGAGAAGCGCTGCGTTCAAAGGGCAAGGCATCGCGCCGAACGGGTGGTGGCGTTCCTCCCTTCCTTTACGGTGCGGTTCGTGTGTCCACCGAGATGGCAGAGAATTACTGCGCCATTTCCTTTCCTCAAAAAACCTTGCGTTCAAATGGCAAGGTATCGCGCTGAACGGGTGGTGGCGTTCCTCCCTTCCTGTACGGTGCGGTTCGGGTGTCCACCGAGATGACATTAGGCCCGTAAACATTTCATGCTTACTCTACTCTCGTTTACGGGAGAGGCAGAGATTTTTTTTTATTGCTCTTATAACGTTGTACAAACTAGCCCCTCACCGCACCCTTCTAGAAGTCAGGGAGCTAGAATATGGACAGGTGCAATCACTTCACCTGGATGTTTTTTAAAAGGGAACAGAAACCGGGTGATGTACACAGGGAAGAACCAATCCATCAGAACAGGCACTCTGTGTCTGGTCTTTGAAAAACTAAAAATGCTTTTGAGCATTAACCTGTGTTATATTCTGCGTGTGCAGAAATTTCATTACAAACATGAAGGGCGCAAGTTCAAAACAGAAGGGTCGCCAGCTGTTGCCTGTCACATGGGTGAGACATAGTAAGACAATTACATTACTTTTTCAGTAATCAAACAAGAACTCAATTCACAGACTCTGACATATAAATTGCGGCGTGCAAGGCAAACTTGTAATAGGTTTGCCAGAGGTTTTTTGCACACAAGGTCTGTATGTTGTGGTGTCAAGAGGCCTTAGTCACTGAACAACTGAAATTTTAAGTCGACTGCAAGTGCTGTTACTGAGCAGTGCAATTCCCTTCCACCTATCTTCTGGTGCAGGTGTGGTGCTTGCAACGCCTACACATCCTACTGGTAACATACACATCCTACTGGTAGCGTACCAACTACCACCATCTCGACTCAGGTGAATGTGCCAGACTCATCTCATGCCCAAATAACACAGTGCTGTAAATATTCAGTGCAAGACCAAAGTACCTTTTTCAATTTTGCCTTGACATCCGCTATAACTGTGAAGTTATAACAAATCCAATATGAGGTCATCAGACAAACTCTGCCTGTTATAAGGCACTGAATGAGCTCTGGAAAAATTTTTGCAAGGGCTCAAGATAGCACCCGTTGTCCCATTGCAACATTTTCTCTACAGTTTTTGCTCCCCAGGACAGTTGATGTTGCATGCGAAGTGGCTGAATGGTGTTCTATGCTGCAACCGAACATTCGCTTACTTGGGCCCCAGGTTCCCTATTTCGTGTACTTTTTCCCGTGCAACAGTTTGGAAATCCTCTGGGTATTTCCTGCATTACTTTCTAATTATCTTCTAATTATCTTTACTTTCTTATATCATCAATAACTACTGCTTAAACTACTGCTTAACTCTTCGCATACATTGTTATTTTATTTGTTCATGGCTTCCTTTATAGCAGGGTATGTTACTAAAATGATTCATTGCATTAGTGTTCGGTTTGTATAATTTTAATACTGCAGTAATCTTCGTTCTTTGCCGCGCTGCCATTCTTTTGATTCTTTTGCTTATTTATGTCCTGCAAAGTGTCTTATTTGTGCTTTTGTTGTTTTATATTTGTGGTTTTGTTTTATTCTGTTCAATTGCCTGTGCCCCCCCCCCCCCCCCTATGTAATACCTTCTCGAGGGCCTTTAGGGGTGTTCTGTGTAAATAAATAAAAAAATAAATAAATTTTTTCATTAACCCTTACTGTTTATTGGAATTAATGAAGGCTAAAGAGCAGGAATTTGCTGTGTACCACTTTTTCTACATTTCGTTTTTTGTTTCCCACTCCTCACCTTGTATTCTACTTTGAGAGGTGACCCGTGAGAAAAGTTCGTCACCTTAATCACAGATGGATGCAGTGATGGTTCAATGCATTTAGGGAAAACCCTCGGGCAGTACGCGGCGGTCCCATTTCGATGGAGGCCAAATGCAAGATCCACATGTACTATGTGATGTCTGTGCATTACTGTGCACTGGGTGTCGTTAACTCTTGGCCATCGTAAATTAATACTTGGTGTATGCTATCGATCCCCGTCTACCCCACCTTCCTTTATAAACGAAGTGCATGACTGCAAAATCAGCACGACATTCCCTTCGGCTCCTATAATTCTACTCGGGGACTTCAATTTTCCAAACATCTTTTGGAACAACGATTCCATGTCCACATTGTCTCCATTCTCGGTGCAAGGCGATGAGTTCATTAACTTATGCTCTCTATT
Organism: Amblyomma mixtum; assembly: GCF_055824585.1. Lineage (NCBI taxonomy): Eukaryota > Metazoa > Arthropoda > Arachnida > Ixodida > Ixodidae > Amblyomma > Amblyomma mixtum. The sequence continues at coordinate 188,142,016 of NC_143021.1, forward strand.
TTCACTGACACAGCTAATTACTGAACCAACTAGAGTTTCATTGAATGCCTCAAATGTTCTTGATCTTATCCTGACTACTAGGCCTGATTATGTATCCGACATCACTCAGTTACCAGGTATTAGCGATCATTCATTAATTACTTTTCATTTCAACGCGGAACCCCCCAACCTTCCAAGGCAAAAAGAAAATACGCGACTATAAGAGAGCAGATTTCACAGCAATAAACAACGAACTGTGCGTTTTCATGCAATCTTTTCTTTCAAACTTCTATGATCGCTGAATTCAATCAAACTGGGATATCTTTGCAGCTGAGGTTGACCGTCTAACAAAGAAATATATTCCAGTACGAAACATCGTCTCGAACTCGCACGCGCCATGGTACAACGCCCATATCAAAAGATAATCAAACAAGAAAAAAACGGCTGTATCGCACCGCAAAACTTTCACCAGCCACTTCGCGCTGGGCTGCTTAAAAAGCTGTCTCCAAAGCATACATAACCGCCCTAAAAAATGTCAAAGACCATTTCTTATCTAACACCTTACCGGGCATGCTACAAACAAATCCTAGAAAATTTTGGGTAGTTATAAATCCCACAGCCAGCAATCCTATTGCTTTGATAGACTCGCGTGGTGATCCAATTGATAATACCATCTGTACTACTGTATTAAACGATACTTATGTGAACAATTTTTCATCCCACAGCCGCACTTGTCTTCCTGATGTACATCATCATGACTACTCGATGACGCCTCCCCTGACTGTTGACCCAGCCGGTGTTGCTCGGCTAATTAGTACTCTGAAAGATCATTCCAGTCCAGGATATGACCTTGTTAATGCTAAATTCCTAAAAAATGCTTGTGTCTATAGTTCAGTTATTTTAACACATATATTTCAGCAGTCAGTGGACACAGGCACACTACCTGAACAATGGAAAATCGGGAAGATCGTTCCACTTCACAAATCGGGGAGCAAGACATCTCCTGCTAATTATCGCCCCATATCCATCACTAGCACATGTTGCAAACTGCTCGAGCATATCATATTCACTACACTTGTGAACATTCTCGAAAGCAATTCATTTTTCTCCTCTGTACAACATGGTTTCCGAAAATCATATTCATGTGACACTCAACTAATTTCTTTCACAAACAGCTTGCAACATAGTAGTAGTAGTAGTAGTAAAAGACTTTTAATCGACCATAATTTACAGGCCGAGCATTTCGACCGCCTGGGCGACCAGAAGCCGCTGTTCTTCTTCCCCTTCAGTGCCAAACCAGTCGAGCCAGGTGGTGATGGATAGAGAGGGTGGGGGGAAGGAACCCGACTGCTGAGCAGCCGGGAAATAGAAGAGGCAATGGGCCAGGTCCGCATAGATACAGGGGCAGTTGGGACAGGAAGGGTCCGATCGATAGCGATAGAGGAAGAGGCGGGACGGGGTGATAACTGCATTCATCTGAATGTGCGGAAGAAGGCGAGACTCCGGCACCGTGAGTGATGGATGAAGGGGAGGGTAAAGGCGTTTGTCGAGGCGGAGCTCGAGGTAGACCTCTTTTATGGTGCGGCGAAGGGTGAGTCTCCCACCGTCCTCCGAGGGCTTGGGCCAGGGGATCAACGGTGCCCGGAAAAGTGTGTCGCGGGCGAGCTGATGGGCCAGCTCATTGCCGTCAATCCCTGAATGCCCAGGGACCCAGCGGAGGAAAACGATGGAAGGCTGCAGTGCGGAGACCGCTCGTTCGACCTCCTGTTGGAGAGAAGGGGTCAGGGTGCGTTTCTGTATGTGGTGTATAGCGGCTTGTGAGTCCGAATAGGCTGTGTACTCTTGGAGAGAGGGAAGGAGGGAAAATGACTGGAGGGCATGCGCAATGGCAAGGACCTCGAGGGACAATGCGTCTGGAGGGTGTAGATACGGCCCGCTGGTGTGGGTTTCAGGAGCAGGGAGGTGTGGATGATACAGGGCGTAGCCGCAGGAACCTCGAGGAGCCACGAAGGAGGCATCCGTGTAAGCTACACCCTGGGTATCAAAGAGAGGGGAATGGTGCTGTGCGGCCGCATGACGACGTCCGGCGTGCAGGACGGGGGACATGTTGGTCGGGAGGGGAAGGATACGAAGATTGGGGGCGGGGGTGGGAATAGGAGAGGTAAACGGGGAGTCTGGAATGGGCGAGATACCCGCTTGAGTCAATAACCACTGACCCTGACGGGTAAGGGAAAGCCGGGCAAGCTGCGAGTCACGATGGAGACTGAGAAGAGAACAAAGAGGATGGAAGAGGCCTGTGGCAAAGAGCTTAGTGGTAGAGGTAGTGATAGGGAGGTTGAGAGCTGCCTTGTAGAGGCCCACAAGGGCAGTCTCGAGAGCGTTAAGTTGAGTCTGAGTGAAGGAAGCGTAGGGTGCAAAGTACAAGACCTTGTTGAGGGCCAGCGCGTGGGCAACTCGGCACGCGTGAGCCTCGTGGAGACCTGAGCGTCGAGTGACCACGCGCCGCAGGAGGTGAGTTACAGAGTGGCAGGTGGTGACAGCGCGGTGAAGGGATTGCACATTCTTAGCCGCATGCAAAGGGAAGCCAAGAACTTTGCACTGTGTGACGACAGGAATGGGAGAGCCAGAAAGGTGGAGAGAAACGAAGTGGTTGTGTGAGCGCTGGTAGGAGGAATGGTTCAGAAGGAGAAGCTCGGATTTCTCAGGAGCAGGAGAGAGGCCAGCGGTGGTGAGAAAGGAGTCGATGAGATCTAGGCCACGTTGCAGGGTGTCCTGTACGTGACCGGGAGAGCCAGATGAACACCAGAGAGTGATGTCATCGGCGTAAAATATATGATGCAGGTCGGGAATTTCAGCTAGCTGGGAGGCGAGAGGGGCCATAGCGAGATTGAAAAGGGTAGGAGAGAGAACAGCACCTTGAGGAGTGCCACGGGTGAGGTGGTGTGGGTTAGACAAGTGGGTATCTACTCGAAAGCGAGCCACACGTTTAGCGAGCCACTTGACAGGTCATCAGTCGCTGATTGCATTTTTTTAGACTTTTCAAAAGCATTTGATAAGGTTTGCCATTACTTGCTTCTTCATAAATTACGTCACATAAATATTGAGAATAACTTGTTCAAATGGATTGAATGCTTTCTGACTAACCGTTCCCAATTTGTCGCTGCTAATGGTTACAACTCACCCTTTGTTAGTGTACTTTCTGGTGTTCCACAGGGTTCCGTTCTTGGACCAATACTGTTCTTAATTTATATCAATGATCTTCCTTCTGATGTCTCCTCTAACTTACATTGATTCGCCGACGACTGTGTGCTTTTCCTTAGATTAAAAGCGATAACGATATCAACATCCTACAGCGCGACCTTGCGGCTATAGTTAATTGGTGCAATCAGTGGCTAATGGAACTAAACTTTAACAAATGCAAGGTCTTGCGTGTATCCCGTTCTGCTAATCCGTCTCCCGTGTTCTACTTGAATGACATTCCACTTGAAAGCGTCAATTCTTATAAATACCAAGGCATTCACATTACTTCTAACCTATCTTGGAGGCTTCACATAGATTACATAATCAATAACGCTAACAAAACTTTAGGTTATCTGCGACGTAATTTTTCTCGCGCGCTTTCTTCTTTGAAATCAGTTCTTTATAAAGCATTAATACGTCTGAAGCTAGAATACTCACCAGCAGTCTGGGATCCTAGCCTCGACTACTTAATTACTTCGCTTGAACGTGTTCAAAATAACTCCGCTCGCTTCATTCTTTCTAACTATAACCGAGGAGCTAGCATAACGGAAATGACAGCTAACCTTGGTCTTCAGTCATTGGCTTCGCGACGAAAAATTTGTAACCCTATTTCACAAGTTATATTATCACTCCAGCCTACACAATAATTTATTTCATAGACCTTACTACTTATCTAGGCGCATTGATCATCCCCACAAAGTTCCCATTCCATTATGTAAAACAGTTTCTTTCTTACACTCATTTCTCCCGCTTACTTCTAAGGAATGGAACGATCTTCCTGGTGAAATTGTATCTATTACTGACGTAAATAACTTTCGCAAAGCTTTGGCTGGTGTTGTGTAAACTCTGACGATTTTGTTCTGCACTTATGTATTTTGTCTAGCTAACACTGTATACACAGTACTAATCTTTGATGTACCCGTTTCCTTTTTCTCCATTGTTTTGTTCTATATTTTCAGCCCACTCCCCTCTGCAATGCCTGCAAGGCCCTGAGGGTAAATAAAATAAAATAATAAAATAAAATAACCGCAGGTGGTCGAAAGTACTCGCAGTCCTCCACTACAATGTTCCTTATAGCCTGAGTCACTTTTGGATGTTGAAGCCCTTATACCAACCAACCAGGGTCGAATAGATTTTATTTTATTTTTCTGCATGCAGCAAAGTGGCTGTATAGAGGTAGGTGGTAATCAGTAAAACTCATCGATTGAAGTATAGGCTTAACAAAATATGTTGGGAACTGACTTTGAACTCTCTTTGATCAGATTCTATTTCTTAATGGCAGCAATGGAAACAAGCATGTGAGGGTTTCCTGTGCAGTCGTTTGACTTAAGGGCCCTTATCTGTGTACTTTACATGTTGTATTTATAATGTAACGAATCAATTTTGATTTCTAAAAAAAAGTGACTAGCACAAACTTTTACCTTACATGCATAAATTGGGCTATTGTCAGTTCAATGTAACTACCATATATTTATGCTGCTAAATTCATCAACTGGTCGGACAGTTTTGTTTTGTGGCCACCGCGGTGGCTCAGTGGTTATGGCGCTCGACTGCTGACCCGAAAGACGCGGGTTCGATCCCGGCTGCGGCGGCCGAATTTCGATGGAGGCAAAACTCTAGAGGCCCGTGTGCTGTGCAGTGCACGTTAAAAAACCCCAGGTGGTCGAAATTTCTGTACTCCTTCACTACGGCCTCCCTTATAGCCTGAGTCGCTTTGGGGCGTTATAGCCTGAGACAAGGAAATGGGGCAGTAACTCTCTCACATATCTCGGTGGATACCTGAACTGCACCGTAAGGGAAGGTATAAAGGAGCGGGTGAAAGAGGTGTCATAGTGGAGGTCTCCGAAATAGTTTCGACCACCCGCACATCTTCAATGTGCACTGACATTGCACAGCACATGGCTGCCTTTTGCGTTTAGCCTCCATCGAAACGTGGCTGCCACGACCAGTTTCGAACTTGGGAAATCCAGCTCAGTACAGATCAACACACAAACTTTAGTGACTAAAACAAATAAAACATAAAAAGGCAACACATGCAAAACAGTCGATCTTACGAAATTGATAGCTTATGAGGTGGCCCCGAAAGGGCCAAGTGACGGCAAAACGTTGCTATGCGTTAGCATTTGCCAGGTATGCAAAATGGTAGTAAAACCTTGTCATGTTGCTAGTGTGGTAGCATACAGTATCATTTCTTAATAAACCGAGTCGTCTCCAACCAAAACCGCTTTAATCTAATTTAAACCTATTGTTTCCAAGCCAGCTCTGCTCCTTCTTGAGTGACTAGGGGCGGTGGCTGGCGTCTCTAAGTATGCATGGAGGGGAGCAGAAGGCTGGAAGAACAAAAGCGTTGATGCGAAAGGTGCGAGGGTTAGCGGGGGGCGGGGGTGTGGCTAGGGGGGGGGGGTAGATGGTAGGACCCTGACACTAAGGATTAAGGCTGTTAGTGACATTGCTGGCTGACCACACTATCAACTTCAACAAAACCAGCGTTCTCGGAACCGAAACAAATTGTCCAAAAAGGCTCTTTGCTCGAACCCTGGTAGTTTCAAAAACACTGAACAACATCAAGTGCACAAAGGAAAACCTCCCCCCCCCCAGTACACGTGGAGGGACTTCGCTCTGAAGCCATAAGGAGAAAAGTCGTCACTGCACAGCCTGGCAATGTCACTAACAGCCTTAACCTCTGCGGCAGACGTCTCCCCCCTACCCACCCCCTCTCCCACCCCCCACCGCCCCAGCACCTTTCGCATCAACGCTTTTCTTTTCTTTTGGCCTTCTGCTCCCTTCCATGCATACCTAACGACACTAGCCATCGTCCGCAGTCACCCCTGAAGAAGGAGCCGAGTCGACTTTGCAACATTTGATTTTATATTAAATGGAAAATTTTCTGGTTGGAGATGCGTCATTTATTATTATAAGTTGTGTCAGAATCAACCACGCAAGCAAATCTGTTTTCAGTATCATTTCAACTGTTTGTCACTATGGCACTCATGTCGCATTGCTTTGCATATTGCATTAGCAGCTTGCCTCATTGAAAGAGGACCTTCCCCACGCGACACTGTGGGCTACAATGCTGCTCTTGATTCTCCTGGCTCCAGCTCTTGGATGGACTCAAGTGGGCTGGCAGGTGAATGGAATGGTTAATGTACGCCTTAGAGCACCATGGCAGTATGGACTGTTGTTCGGCTTCTGTGCTGACTTGCAGCATTTCCTATAATACAATGCAAATTGTACTGGGCTAGCCGCCTTGGGCCCAAGGCGGGCTAGCCCAAGTGGGCCCAAGGTGGGCTAGCCCAAGTAGGCCCAGGGCGAGCTGCCCAAGTGGGCCCAGGGCGAGCTGCCCAAGTGGGCCCAAGGTGGGCTAGCCCAAGTGGGCCCCATGTGGGCCTGACATGGGCTAGCCCATGTGCCCCCCCCCCACCTATGCCCCCCTGCAGGTCCCCCTGTGAGAAGCCCATTACTGCCCCTATGGGTCCCACAAGGGATCGAGGAAAGCCCCCTTTATCGTTTTTATGCATGCAGACCATAGGGGTCCCCTGCTGGTCCTATGTAACAAGCCCAAGGGGCTGCGCCTATGGGTCCCGCACGATGCCGAGTTGCAAATCCCGCACATATCCCACATCGGGCCCCCATGGGCTGCCCGTGCTGGGCCCACAAGGGCCCGCGATTTCGAGCCCCGTTTGTGCTACTGGGGCTCCCGTAAATCGATCGTGGTGAAAATCTGACCCCCACCCAACGTTTCCACGATATCTTCTGCGAAGGGCAGCGGATATTCCTCACTGTGACAAGCTTTGTTAACCGTGAGTTTATTTATTTATTTTCAATACCGTCAAGGCCCGGATGCATCACAGAGCGGAGGGGCATACAAAGTCAAAAGTATTTTTTTTTTAATATTTGACATCAGTGACTGCAGCGATGAAAGCAGGGGGGTGGTTCCAGTCATTTGCAGTTCGAGGAATATATGAATTCAAGGAAAGGGTGGTTATGAAGTGCGGGAATCTTACCTTAAAATTATGATCAGTGCGCGAGGGTATATAAGATGGAGGAAGCAGTAACTGATTTTTGAGAATAGGGTTAGTATAATAAATCCGTTGGAAAAGACATAAGCGAAAATATTTGCGGCGCAAAGAAAGAACTGAAAGACCAAGAGTTGACTTTAGTGCAGATACGCTTGCTGTTCGTGAGTAAATTGAGACAATAAAGCGGGCGGCGCGTTTCTGAACGGACTCTAAAGTGTTAATAAGAGATATTTCATTAGGATCCCAAATCGAGCATGCGTATTCTAGTTTCAGTCTTATTAACGTCCTGTACTAATGAAGCTTAATTGAATGGTCTGCAGCTGTTAAATGACGGCGTAAGAAACCGAGTGTGCGGTTAGCCTGGTTAGATACATAGTTCACGTGCATTTTCCAGGAGATTTGTTTGTTAGGTTTGTTTGTTGGGTTTTATGGCACATAGGTAACTGAGGCCATCATGCGCCAAGCTCGGGGTATGAGGGAATTGTCCTGTGCAGAATTTTATAGGATAATTAAAATAATCGCCGTTGTAGAGAGCCTATAACATTGGTATGTGTTATCTAGTTATGGCAGATGGAAAAAAAAATTCGTAAATGGCTAATGATAAAAGCGTTAAGAAGGTCAGGTAGGCTCCGCGGCCATCCTTGGCTGGGCAAAGACGTTGAGCCTCCCAACCAACCAGATAAAAACCTCAGTCACTTTCTCAGGAATGAGATGGTGGCTGAAGTACATCTTAAGGTGAAGTGAGGCAGTGGATAAAAATTTAGAGATTGTTGAGCAGACCTGCTTCTCTTAAAAAACCAAACACGCAAGCTCTGTTAACAATTGCATCTTCTCCCAACAATACCATCGGGTGAATACGAATGCAGTAATTATAAAACTGTGTAAAATACTTTTTCCTTAGTTTTTCTACTTTTGTACATGAGATTAAATGTGATTTACTGTTAATTCCTCTCCGCACTTCTCACAAAGAGGTTTTGCTTGTTTTGTCAATAGAAAGGTATGAGTAAGATGTGTTTGTAGCCGGCAGAGAATTACTTCTTTAAAACGTTCCTGGTGTGTGCACGACTTCCATTCATCTAAAATTGGCTTTATCAAATGTAGTTTATTATTTACTTCATTGTTCCAAGTTAACTGCCATTTCTTCCTTTATTTATGGTGTACTAAGTGCATGCAATCATTAAAGGGTATGTTTACTTTGTTTATTTGTTTGCAACGGGCTTTAGCAGCACACAAGTCTGCTCTCTCGTTGCCCTGAATTCCAATATGGCTTGGTACCCAGCAGAGTTTTATGTTTTGTCCTTGAGCTATGGATGTTGTTATGTTGTGTATGAGGTCACCAAGTAGTGGACTGATTGCATTTCTGGAGTTGAGGGCTCTAAGTACACTTAGTGAGTCTGTGTATATAATACTGTTTGCGAGGTTCTCAATTAATATTTTTTTATGGCTAGAGAGATGGCGTGACATTCGGCAGTGAAGATGGATGTACACTGTGGAAGTCTTACTATTTGATTCCAATCCCCTTATACCACTGCACTTCCAACATAGAGATCTGTTTTTGAACCATCTTTGTAAAATGCTGTGAAAGTACTGTACTTTCCCTCAAGTGCGAGAAATTCTTGTAATATATGTTGTTGTGGAGTTTTTTTATGGAACTGTGTAAGGGTGAAATCGCAGATGCAGGGAAATTGTACCATAGTGGCGGTGGATTTCGTCTTTGCGCAATACCAGGCAATGTGTTTAGTACGCCGAGATCCTGGCACATCTCTTCAAATCGCAGTAGTAGTGGTCTGGTAGCTTGCGGCTTGTTGTTAAAGAGTATTCTAGATGGACACTTTGTGGCTATAGGATAACATATAGGTTTCGGCAGTGACCGTATTTTTAGGATGTACGAGCATGTGAGCATGGCTCTTCTGTGTGTAAGTGATGGTTCGTTAGTTTCTACATGCAGACTGTTAATGGGCGATGTCCTGTATGTACCAGTGGAGAGACGTAAACGTAAGTTATGTACTGGATCCTGTCGTTTGAGATACGACGGCCTCGCTGATCCGTACACGATACAGCCATAATCTAAGGTAGAGCGCACTACAGAGCGATGTATTTGTAAAAGGCAGGTCCTATTGGAAACCCTGTTTTTTCGAGAGAGTACCTTAAGTATGTTCAAGGATCGAGAGGCTTTCTTTTTGAGACCGTTAATATATGGTATGAAAGTTAGTTTTTTGTCAAAAGTAATGCGTAGAAATTTTGTTTAATTGTTTATAGGTAGTTCGGTATTGTTCAGATGTAATATGGGGTTTGATTGTAGGCCTCGTTTTAGTTAGAAAAGGACACCCACTGTTTTCTGTGTGGAGAATTGGAATCCATTTTTGTCTGCCCGTGTTGCCAGTTTATTTATTGTTAGCTGTATTGGTCTCTCACAGGTTGTTACGTTGGAGGACGTGGAGGCTATTTGGAGATCATCGACATAGACAGAATACATAATTGACTTCGGGATTATTTTGCTTATGGAATTCATTTTTACAGCAAAGAGTGTTGTGCTTAAAACACACCCCTGTGGAACCCCGTTCTCTTGAAGGAAGTTCCTGGAAAGGGTTGATCCCAGGCGTACTTCAAATTTGCGGTTCGACAGGAAATCATTTAGGCAGTTTAACATCCTGCCGCGAATGCAATGTTCTGCAAGATCGCGAAGAATCTCAAACCTCCATGTAGTGTCGTATGCTTTCTCCGGATCGAAAAATATGGCTAGGCAGTCTTGTTTGTGTATAAAAGCTTCGCGCACAGTATTTTCAAGGCGAACTAGATGGTCGGTCGTTGAGCAACCTTTTTTATGAGCGCATTGATGGATATCAAGGAGTTCACGCGATTAAAGGACAAAATTAAGCACACTTTCGAAGGATTTGGCTAAGCAACTCGTAAGGGCTACTGGTCTATAACTGCTTGGGGAGGTTGGTGGCTTTTCAGGTTCAAGAAATGATACAATTATAGGTTTCTTCCAATCTTCAGGTATTCGGCCTAGTATCAATATTTTGTTGAAAATTTTCAAAAGTACCTCTTTAGCAGGCTCGGAGAGATGGGCGAGCATTGAATAGTGTATTTCGTCAGGCCCCGGAGCAGTTAGTTTTCCAGAAGACAGCACTCTGTTTATTTCTGAGAGTGTGAAGAGACTATTGTATTGTTCATTAGTGCTGCCACTAGTTGGGAGTCTTCGCTTTCGTGCTATATTTTTGTAATTTAGAAATGACTGCGTGTAATGTGACGAGCTAGAAACGGCAGCAAAGTGCTCCCCTAATATGTCTGCCTGTTCTTTTATACTTGTTTGTGTACCGGGTGTCGTGAAAAGGGGAATTGTGAACAGTGAGAAGCTGCCGTCCAATTTTCTAACCTGCTCCCACATTTTTTTCGACGTGACCTGGCTGTTTATGGATGAGATGTAATTTTGCCAAGATGCTTTCTCGGTGCTGCGACGAATGTACCGATCTTTATCTCTAGCTTTTTTAAAATGTATGAGGATTTCTTGTGTCGGGTACCTGCGAAATGTGCCCCACGCTTTCTTTTGTCGTTTTTTCGCTTGCTTGCAGTCTTGTGTCCACCATAGTTTGTGATTCTGTCGCACCACTCCAGAAGACTGATGAATAGCTAAGTGTGCGGCAGCTAGAATGCAACTTGTGAAATTTTTATTTATCTCATCGATTTTAAGATTATCTAACGGTATTTTTTCTCAAGTAGCTCCTGTTCTAAAAAGTTCCCAGCCTGCTAAATGAAGTTTCCAACGTCGCGATTTTGTTGGGATGATTTCTGTTGGAGGTGTTAGACTGATTAGTACTGGAAGGTGATCGCTGACATATGGGTTGTCAATAACATCCCAGTTAAAATCGTTAAAAACAGACGGTGAACTAAAAGACAAATCTAAACAACTCATTTTCCCCGAAGTTGGGGAGCAATATGCACTTTTACCCGAGTTTAACAAACAAATACTACTGCTAAGAATAAGATCCTCTAAAATTTGGCCTCTGGTATCTGTTTTTTCACTTCCCCAGAAGGAGGAATGTCCATTAAAATCGCCAACTACCAAATAAGGCTCTGGTAGTTGCGCTAAAAGGTTTTGTAGGTCCATGTTTGTGACTTTAAGGTGGGGTTCCAGGTATACAGAGCACACTGTAATAGTTTTGTATGTAAGTAGAGTGGCTGCTACAGCCTCTAATTTAGTCGTAAGTTTCACCTCACGGGCTGGTATTCCACTTTGCACAATGATGGCTGCCCCTCCCGATAGCCTGTTTGCATGCTGTCGGTCACGCCGGAATAACTTATATTTTTTTAGTAGATTTTTATGCTGCGGACCTAGGATAGTTTCTTGCAGGCACAACGCAACAGGGGAGAATGAAGTTACGATGTCCTTTATGTCAACGAAATTATTTAAAAGTCCCCTACAGTTCCAATGAATTATGAATGCCATCTTCAGTGTGGAGGGTAAGAACTGTGTTTAGGTTGGCCCCATGATTCGGGGCTTGTCTCTTTTTTCCGATCCAGCGAGTTCCGCCGTACTTGTGACCTCGACGGCATGGAGCTACCCGGACTCATGTCCATCACCTCTTCAGAGGCGCTGGACGATCGTGCAGACTGCACGTGGCTCTGTGTCACTGACCTTGCATGGTGGGCACAGGTCTTGAGGTCCGTTGCCTCGAGAGACAGCAAGACCTGCTTTGGAGGTGGTGGAGTAGTGTTAGCTCCTTCCACCTGGGGCGAGGATGGCTGCGCCGCAGCCTCACTGCGTGAGGTCTGGGCCGGTGCCAAAGGCCGGTGTGATGGGTCGCCCCGTCGCACCACATCGGCAAAGCTTGTATGTACAGTGAGTGAAAAATTGCTTGCCATTCTGATACGTGTTCTTGCTTCTTTAAATGAAATGTTCTGTTTCGTTTTCAGTGTGATGATTTCTTTTTCCGTCGTCCACGATGGGCAAGACCTAGAGTAGGCTGGGTGTTCGCCTTCGCAGTTAGCGCAGCGGAATGCTGCTTCGCAGTTTTCTGTGGCGTGTTCTTTTCAAGCACATTTCGCGCACGTTTTGCGGCCACGGCAACTCTGGGATCCATGGCTAAATCTTTGGCAATTGAAACAGCGTCTGGGGTTGGGAATGTAAGGTCTCACGGCAATCTTTGTGTACCCCACTTCGATGGAGTTTGGAAGTGTGCAACAAGTGAAAGTAAGTACTAGATGCTTCGTTGGGATTTCTTTGTTTTCTTTCCTTATTTTGATTCGTTGAACTTTGGTAATATTTTGACCGGTTAGGCCATCCAGCATTTCCTCTTCGGTGATATCCAGTAAGTCAATTTCAGAGATCACTCCACGGACTGTGTTTAGTGACATGTGGGGTGTGACAGAGACACGAATGTCCCCAAATGTCAGAATGTTCGAGAGTTTCGGAACTTGAACTGTGTCACGTATTTCTAGGAGCAAGTCTCCGCTAGCTAGTTTCGTCACGTTGTAACCGGGGCTCAAGGCTTCTTTGAGACTCTTTGCAACCATAAATGGTGATATTTTCCTTGCTGGTTTTTCAGGGTCTTCAGTGTGGGCTACGTGATATTTCGGGAAGACTTCTTTTGTTTTGCTTACAAACTGTTTCGTTACTTCGGTCCGCCCTCTCATGAGAGGGCGATCGTATGATGAAGGAGGGTGAGCCATAGGATATGTGTATTGTTCGGCTACTGTGCCAGCGACCCACCATGGAGCCCAACAAGGGGACGGGACAGGTACTTGCAAGCAAGCCCTACCCACGCCAGCTGTACACCCCAACTATAACGAAATATGACGCAACTCAGGGTAGTTGGCCACACAAGGTTAACCCTCGCAGCCAGGAAAAAGGAAAAAGCGAAGAAGTGAGTGGAAGAAGGGAGAGTTGTGAGAACGGAATAGGAAAGTGAAAGTTAGAGGGGAGGACAGGAAAAGGCGACTGCCGATTTCCCCCGGTCGGGTCATGCCGAAGGTGCCGTCTACAGAAAGCTGGGGCAAAGTGCTGTGTTGCCTCCGCCGAGGGGCCTTAAGGGTCCAAACGCCCGGCATCGGCTCAACCACCAGGATCCCCTTTTCCCCGGACACGGCGATCCCACGCACGGCTAAGCGCGGGTGCTCGGGTCCGTGGTGGCGCACTGCTCACCATCATCCCCCTGCGGGGATGTCCCTGCGGATGCTCAGGTACCCGTGGTGTCGCAACTCACCATGGTCTGCATGAATCAGACGCCCCTGCGGGGATTTTGCAGGACAGATTGTGAGTTATGTGGACATTGAGATATTTGTACACCGAAACAGGTGATAACAGAGGGTTATTGCGAAGATAGAGAGTGGTGTTATCATAAGGTCGGCTAGAAATACGCATATTTTTGCAGTTAGTAGTGTTAAGATTCAGAAGCCAATCACTGCACCATGAAGAAATTGTATCGAGGTCGGTCTGCAAGCACCCCTCATCCCAGGGATTAGTGATTATACGATACAGCACACAATCATCTGCAAAGAGTTCAATGTGGGAAGAAACATTGTTAGGCAGATCATTAATATAGATTAGAAACAAGAGTGGACCTAACACAGAACCCAGGGGTACTCCAGAAGTTACGGAAATGAGAGGCGAGTCATAACCCTTAACTGAGACATATTGGCTTCGGTTAGAAAGAAAACATTTTATCCAGCCTAATACCTGATCGTCCGTATTTAGAGTGTTGAGTTTAATTAGTAGCAATTCATGCGAATCAGTGTCAAATGCCTTGGCAAAATCTAAAAAAATACAGTCCACTACAAGGTTAGCATCAAGAGCTCGAAATAAATCGTTAGTGAAAGAGAGGAGTTGCGTTTCGCACGAAAAAGATCGTCGAAAACCGTGTTGACAAGAATGAAAAAAGTTGTTGGATTCAAGGAATGTAACAAGGTGAGAGTAAATAATGTGCTCAAGAAGTTTGCAGGGTACGCTGGTTAATGAAATGCTGAAACACTGTTACCTGATTTATGTAAAGGAACCACCTTCCCCATTTTCCAGTCATTTGGCATAGAGCAACTCTGCAATGACTCCATGAAGATCTCGCTAAGAATCAAATATGAACACGTAGCTGTGTTTTTCAGGAACTTGGTTGTTATGCCGACGACACCTGAGGAAGCTGACATTTTCTGCCTTTCAATTAAACAAGATGCACCAACGGAATCAATGGTTATCGGATCGATGGGTAGATAGATGTACAAAGATCAGGGTAACAGACCGGAAAAATAGACGAGAAACCTGAGGCAAAATATTCATTCAACACTTTGCAGCAGTCTCTCTCAGGTATTGGTGCGTTGCTGTCATCGGAAAGATCTATTGTATTCGGCCTATTCCCGCTGACCACATTCCAAAATTTCTTAGGATTGTCTTTCAGGAGAGACGGGAGAGAGTGCTGATAGACTCGTTTTTTTGTTTCACATGCAACGTTTTTGTATTCAGTATTAGCAGTAGCGTAAGCGTGCCAGCGCTCGGTCGTTTGAACTGCCTTAGCCCGCCGAAACAGCCCTTTCTTCTTATTCAGTAGGCGTCGCAAGCACACGTTAAACCAGTGAGAATGGGAGGTAGATGTAATGCGTTCTCGAGGGATGTATTTATCAATTAAAATTTTCATTTTTTCTTTGTACAAGGCCCAATTTTCCTCAACACAACGAGTTTGAAAAGTTGGAATGTTGTCGGCGATGAAATTCATTAGTTCATGGTTTATGGAGTCAAAACTATCGTTTTTGTAGTCAAAAATAAGTTTTGGCGCTTTGGTAGTGGGAACATAAATTCGCAGTTCGAAATAAATGAGGCAATCATCACTTAAACCAGCCATATATTTTAAGCAGGAGATAAGCTGAGGTGTTGTAGTATGGATGAGATCAAGGATGTTAGCAGACTGCGCTTTGGCTCGCGTAGGCTGAAGAACAAGCTGCTTAAAATTGAAATCCAGGCAAAGGTTGAAGAAGAGAGAGCACTCGGATGAACCATCCGATGTAGGAGGGGATTCATGCCAGTTAATTGCTGTAAAATTAAAATCGCCAAGGAGAAAGAGTGGACTTGAAGGAAACCGGACAACTAACTCATATAATACATCATGTAGATCAGAACTAAATGAAATGGACGAAGTGGGTGCACGATAACACACACAAAAAATATTATCACGATACTCGAGAGTGACACGTGCACACACAGTTTCTAATGATGAAGCAATATCTAAAACACAAGATCTCAAACCATCACGTACGGCGATTAATACCCCGCCACCAATACGCAAAATTCGGTCACACCGAAAAAGTTTGAAAGCACTTTCAAATTCAAAGATTTTATGATTCAAAATATCGCTCGAGAGCCCTTTTTCAGCCAAGATAACAACGTGTGCTGAGCACGCGTCAATTACTGAAGACAATTCGTGACGTTTGTTACGGACACTGCGCACACTGGAAAAAAGAAAGGCAACTGGATTTGCGGCTGGCCGTGTGTGTAGCTGTTGTGGTGAACTACTAGCAGTGCATGATACACTCGTGGTTTTATACATGGCATCCGAAACAGATTGGCGTCTGTTGGCACTTGAACGGTTGTCAGCGCAATCTACTTCACAAAAAGGATCGGTTGTCAAAAGTAGACGTAGCATTTTTTGTCTATGTACGTTCGATTTCCTCGCAATGAATACTTCCATCCTCAAGCCTTCCCGAACTCGGCCAGGTTTTTGCGGGACTAGCGTGTGGCGCGGGAGAAGTTTTCACTAATCGCTCTCTTGGAACCTTTGAACTTCAAGCGCAGCGATAACATTTTGTCTCTTAATTTGGGGGAACCGGATTTCACAATGATAGGCCGACATCCCTCCGAAACATACAAGCCCAGTCTATGAGCCCGGTGGATACCCTCATCAGGAAACGATAGGTCCAATGTGTCAGAAATAATTTTGCGAGCGTGTACTTCAGACTCAGGCCAGGTCTCTGAGCTGGTGTCCAGCACACCGTAAAAAATAAGGTTGTCTCGACGAGACCGATCCTCGAGATTGTCTAGCCGTGAATTGATTGCCGCAGATTCAGCATGAACGGCGTCGGATATAGCATCTGTGAGTGCGGGGGAACTTTCACCTTCCAATGATTGTACGTGGGACTCAACAGCCGTGAGCCTGGCAGTGAGATCACAAACTTTCTTCTCTAGCTCAAGTTCGTTTGCCTTAAGCTGGGTTAAGGTGTACATCAGCTCAGCGTGGCAGGTCTCTTATTGAGCTGACAGTGCTACAATAGAAGCAAGCACATCAGTGTTTGAGTTAACTTCATCTGGATTTGGACCAGGGTTTGTCTCAATGTCACCTGCTAACAATAAAAGCTTCACAACATGCACGCATTCGCAGATTGTTGAAGCTAACACATGTGGGCAAGTGAAGAGCAGCGTACAAACGTTGCTAGTACGTTTAGCGTATAAGGAAGTACCGTTATCAACCTGTCCAGCAAGGAAGAAGAATGGACTTTCAAGCATCCGCATTGTAGCCGCTCTTCTCTGCCCACTGAAGAAGTCGTTGAAACCACTGGCTTTTATATCCTCGGTAGGTGCGGTGGACGTTCCATTTGCACATGGTGGCGCTGAGGGCAGGAAAGCGATGGCGAAATCGATAGCATCAGCTGTACAGTTGGCGTCCGCAAAGCACGGTGACGTTGCGTTGATGTCCGTATGTTCTTGGCGGGGTGCAGATAGCCACGTGCCAATAACAACGGTAATCTGTACAGCAAGGAAGAAGAAAGGACTTTCAAGCATCCGCATTGTAGCCCTGTTAAAATGCGCATTGTTAAAATCACCGCAGAGGAGAATGTGGCCGTTACGCTTTACTACAGGCACCACCGGTGCCGCCCACTTATAATAAGGCACAGGGACAAGAATGCCCGCGGTCGAAAGGCGCTCAAGTTCAGCGCCTACCTTTGGACGAAAGCCGTACAGAAATTCGCGTGCTTTCCAGAATTTCGGTATCACGTTGTCCCGCATCTCAAAGTGTACCAGCGGACCCCTGATGAGACGTAGGCCTGGCGCGAAGACGGTAGCGAATTCTGTTACCAAATTGTGCATATTAGGATCGTCCGTCCCGACGAAAGGTCTGCGCTCACCTGTCGTGCTCAGGTTCATTACTGCCCCCTCCAGCATGTTGAACGCCTGGATTAGGTCGAGTCTGCACAGTTTGGGGCCGGAGCAACCGACGACTGTCAGGGATCCGTCCATCGACCGGTTTCCGCACGAAACCTTGAGCTTGAGTCATCCCCGAACGGGAAGCCTTCTGAGGAAGCAAGTCGGTTTGAATAGCGGATCACGCAGCTTGGGCCCCACTGTGTTGTTTTGCTCAACGGTGGTCCATGTGAGCGCGGAGACTGGTGAACCTCTATCGACCTGCGTTACTGTCCGCTGCTTCCAACGCAAATATACCGTCCATGCCCACAGACGTGCCGTCCTCTCGAGATGATAGGGTATTTACCTGACGCGACAGCCCTGGTGGCCCTTCTATGAACTCTCTCTCTCGATGGACACAGTCTCGTTCGATAGGACCCCGCTGTTGGCACTTGAAGCATATTCCCGAACGGTGCCGGGAAACGTCTGATTCGTGCCCTTTCACTGCGCAGCAGTCGGACGGAATAATCTGTGGTTGGTTTCTTGAGCGATACGACTGTCCTCCCATCACATGTACGCTTCTTTCATCGACGTGGCTCTTTATTTTCTGTGCGCTCACTTCTGCCGTTCCGTCTCATAGCACGATTTCCTCTGCTTCACTTCTCCTCAGCTGCGGTTCCCCAAGCAACTGTCGACGCACTCCTGCGCTTTACAGCCCACAAACGATGCGATGCTGCAGCATTCGATCCAACGTTGTGCCAAAATTGCATCCGTCTGCTATTTGACGAATGGCAATTATGAAATCTTTGACAGGTTCCGGTGGCAGGTGGGAGCGTGTAAAGAACTTGCAAGACTGCTATTTCGTTTAGTTGTGGCGAAAAGTGCTTCTGCCTCAAAGCTACCACTTGGAAGAAGAAAGTTCGTTCACCTTGTTTGGCGCCGATCGACCACTAAGTAAATTCACGATGTGGGTCGTCAGCACTGCAACACACCGGGCCCACTTCTTGTTGTTGCCCGTGACGCCATTGTCTTGAATGAATGCCTCCAGTCGAATTTGGTAAGCTGGCCACTTGTCGCTCGTCTCGTCAAACTGCGTCCGGCTGGAATATCCTCCCATGGTGGCGAAGGCTGCGTCGTACTAAGGGGGCGGCTCGTCATCCCATCCTCATCACCACAGAATAATCCGCACCATACACATCGGTGGATGGGCCAAGACAATCAGCAAAGCGGAAAGTTGGGCAAGTTGGATAACGTTCATGATGTAAAAAATAGTGCACAGGGAACACACGGGACGGAAAGTAAACGACGCAGACAAGCGCTAACTCGCAACTGAGGTTTACTCCTTACGCGCGCAATATAAGGTAGTCACTTTAAAAACATAAAACAAAAACAACCACAAACAGTCCCTCCTCGAAAGACCAAGTCAGAGGAAAAAATTGAAATTGAAGTATCAGGCGCCACTCATCGCTGTGGAAGATCAGTTAAAAAACCGTTATCAAAAAAAGGAATTCAATGCAACGCTGAGGCCTAAATATTGATTTCACAGTCTGCCAAGTTAACAGAGGGCTCACTGATACACGGATTCCGACATTTCCTAATATCGTATGCCTCCATTATCTCGCGTACACGCTGATCTCGATGTCTGAAAAGTATGACGGTACTAGAAAAAATCGGTTTGGAAATTTTCCCCTTCTGCTCTTCTTTTTTGCTACATTCCCGGCAATGCTCAGGAAGATTGCCATAATGATCTTTTAGGTGTTTCGAGGAGGGACTGTTTGTGGTTGTTTTTGTTTTATGTTTTTAAAGTGACTACCTTATATTGCGCGCGTCAGCAATAAACCTGAGTTGCGAGTCAGCGCTTGTCTGCGTCGTTTACTTTCCGTCCCGTGTGTTCCCTGTGCGCTATTTTTTACATTATGGGGATAACTGTTGCCGTAACCTGGCCTGACGTCATTCCGATGTAGCATCTGCTACCGCTTTGGCGCCTCCAAAATAGCATTGTAATTTGTGGATAGCCCGAACACTGCAAGCGCAAAATTTTTTCGACGCGCTGTACGCCATCTCTCGAGAGCTCAGTTTTCGGCTCAGGTAGAGCATGGCATGTTCATTGCCGTTGTCATCCCTCGGGCAGAGAATGGCACCTGGCCCTCGATGACTCGCAGCAGGCTATACCGTGAATTGTCGGTCGTAATCAGGAGCTCGCAATATCGGGTGGGTAATCAGTGCTGCTCTCAAGATTTAAGAAGGACGCTTCCCTCATTTCGTCCCAGACTACATATTTCGCTTCTGGCCTGCGGAGAGCATCGGTCAAATGTCTTGCCAAGGCTGAATAATCACGGATGCAGCGATTGCAATATTCCGTCAGCCTTAAGAATGCTCGAATGTCCGCCTATAGGTCGTTTAGGGTATATCCTTCCCACACGCATCAAACGTTTGCTTTACCATTCACTCTCAGTCACACTTGAAGTATTATCAACTAGTATGGGGAAACACAACATCCACTAATATAGAACACATCCACCTGTTACAGAAAAAGTATCTCCGACACACATATAATCTTCTTATATTGCTTCCACCTCAACTTTCTTTAGCAACTCTGGTGTAATTCCAGCTCACAATCTCTATAGATATCGCTTAAACCATGTATATAAACAAGAAATCCACTGGAGTATCAACAATATACGTAACCTGTCCCAATTACAGGACAGAACTCCAAGTTACCTTACAAGACACTTCGAGGATTGGTCAGTACCGATGTCACGTTCAAGTTACGGGAAACAGTGCCTTAAGTACACAATACCAATGCTTTTGAATTATCATAATGCTGTCCGTTTTGACTTCTTCACGGCAACCTACAAGGACCTCCGGCAGATGTATTTGGTTTCTATGTAATGTTATCGAGCCTTGCTGTTGTTTTCTTTTGGATTTGTAGAAGTGAGTTCCGCTGTTGTTTTTTTGTTCTTTTTGTTGTTGTTTTCTCTTGTTTTCGTTTACTACGAGTACTAAGTCTGTATCATATTAAATATGTATGTATATGTTTGAATATCAAGAATATGTTACGTGATGCCGCCACTCTGCCATAATAAGGGATTGTGGACCCGTCAAGCTGTCCAAGGACAGCTTTTTTTCTACAATCCCCCCATCTGTATTTGATGGCAAATAAAAAGATTTCCAATCTGAGAAGACAGCCATGTTGTACAAGTAGGAATACAGCAAATGCTTGACAGCCCTTTAGAACCTTATCCATGAGATGCGAAAAACAAAAGGGAGCATTTTTGAGCCCGAAGCTCATCATTGTTGCCTGATAGCTTCCAGTTAGAGTGACGAAAGCTGCGCGTCTGCTGGTGCTCTTAGTAAGCGGCACTTGTCAGTACCCTTGAGCAAGGTCTAGCGTAGTTACATACCTTTATTTTATTTCCTTTGAGAAGGAGGAGCACGGGAGTAAAAGTTCGGAGAGCTTGACGAGGTCCCGGCCCCTTACTAGTCGGCAAACAAGATGACGGCAAGATGACGGCCTGTCATACATCAAAGTTACAAAAAGAGACACGTATCAAAGAGACACTGAAAGTGGCAAACAGAAAAGAAACACAAACAAAAATGCAGGTGCAAATATTTAAAAGTATAAACAGAAGCTGTTGCGAACGAAATGGAATTCTGATTTTAGTTCTGCAAAAGAACAAGTTGGCAAAGGTGTTTGACGATATCGTTTTGGTTACACGTAGGATAAAACTCTACTCGGTTTAGTAAATTTAGCAGTAAGGGCAAGGGGTAAGATAAAGGTTGTTCATCGTACGACGTCCTAGGGTTGGGCACAGAGCATATTTTTTTGTATCTGGTTTTACAATCACTTGTGTTAACCTGTAATCTTGCAAGACGAATTGCATAACCCATATGAAATTTAACGAAAGCTTTATAGCGTACAATCAACCTATAATTGTATAAACAAAACACAAGAAGAATATCAAACTTTGAAAAAAAAACTGCTTTGTGGAGAAAGTGTAATTTACATCCATTATTACAGCGCAAAGACGGCACAGAACAAGAAGGGGAAAACAAGCGCTGACTGTCAACTAAATTTCATACGAGACCAGTAGGGTTTTTATACCACCTGGCGATCAGAACAGGAAAAAAACATACAAGAATAGCTGTAGGCTTGAAAAAGGGTACAAGAACGACGGTTATCAGGCACGCGTCAGATTTCACATTCTAGATATTTGATCTCTTTCTGGGACAATGCCACTGATGGTGCGCTTATGCACTCGTCCTGCAATCTTATAATCATGAAGCTTCATGAAGCTTCTATTATTTCTCTTGTTAATGTGTCTCGGTGTTTCGCTATGACACTGCATTGCCTGTACATCGTTTCACATTTATCGTCGCTGTCATCTTCTGCGCTGCAGTCCCTGCAATGTTTGGCTATGTGGCCTGAGGTAGCAACACATGCGACATTGTCACTGTGCTCTTTTAGCCTTTTGTTGAGACAGCGGCCAGTCTGCCCGATGTATTTTTTCCCACAGGACATGGGCAGTGAAGACACCACACCTTCCTTAAGAGGGACAAAACGTTCCCCGTGTTTAACTTTACACCTCCGCGTTTCGTTAGTCGTGCGGCTAACTTTTTTGCACAAGCTGGAAAGCTTTTCCGGTGCCGAAAATACTACGTCAACGCCTGCCCGACTTCCAATTTTCCGGAGGTTGTGCGACACCTGATGGAGAGAAGGCAAAACAACAACCTTTCTTCTTTCCCTTCGCCTAACCGGTTCGCTAGTGTGCCGAGGTCTCAGGTTTTTCAGCTGCTTTTCTGCCACTGACACTAGTACATTGGACGGATAACCAGCCATCGTAAGGCGATCAACTTGTTTCGCAAAGTTTTGTTCCATACTATGCTGGCAACACTTCTTTAAAACATTATTAAAAACAGAATGAATAATGGCCCTTTTTACAAGTTTCGAATGAGCTGATGCATATGGCAGGATGGGTTTTTTTGCTGGAGGCTAGTACGACCAACACACATGGGACGGAGTGAAATGAAGGGCGAGATCTAAGAACCTGATAGAACCATTAATTGGGGTTTCATGTGTTAAAACCAGTGGTTTAAGACACTCTGTGAACACTGAATGAGTCTTTAAGAACTGCTGCTCAAAACTGAGGTTGTCATTCTGTACTAACACAAAGTAATCGTCAACCAATCTAAAAATACGGCACGCACCGAACACTTCCAAACGATCTTGCAGTGTTTTGTCAGGCAACGCCAAAAACATATCGCTAAGAATCATGGCTAGGCACGACCGAATACATATCCAGTCTTTCTGAATGTACATATCCCCATTACATTCTACAAAAGTCGAACTAAGATAAAACGATAACAATTTTAGGAACGCATCGGCGGAAATTCCGCACACGTTTTGGAAGGTTATAACACCATGCCTTTCGATGTGCTTAT
This sequence comes from Amblyomma mixtum, assembly GCF_055824585.1. Classification (NCBI taxonomy): domain Eukaryota; kingdom Metazoa; phylum Arthropoda; class Arachnida; order Ixodida; family Ixodidae; genus Amblyomma; species Amblyomma mixtum. The sequence goes on from NC_143021.1 coordinate 188,164,795, forward strand.
TCACAGCTGACGAGATTTCCGCCTTTAGAATTGTGTAATATAAGTCTTTTACGTCGACTGAAAATCCCTGCAGTTTTTTATCCTGATCCCATCCTTTTAGGAAGGTGATTACTTCGTCAGAATTTTTTATTCTAAAAGGGTCATCGATCGTTAAAACGTTGAGTTTCTGTTGCAAGTATCTTGCGGCATGCTTCTGCCATGTCCCTGCTACTGAAACTATTTCACGAAACGGCCAGTTGGGTTTATGGGTCTTTGCAGAGAAAAAAATCACAAGGTTGCTCTTGTGGCAGTTCTCAATCATAATCGACTCAAATAAAATTTAGTTGACAGTCAGCGCTGTTGTGGCCCCTTCTTGTTCTGTGTAGTCTTTGCGCTATAATAATTAATGTAGGTAACCAACTCGCCCAAAATGTTGTATGGTGTAATGTACATCACCACTATAACGCACGGCTCTTTTCTGCAGCAAATGTGGCCTGCGCAAATTGGTCACACCAGTTGTGCCCCACACCATGTTACACTACTGCATGAGAGATAGCGCTAAAGCATTGTAAAGCATAAGTTTCACTTTAGCAGGGATAAAGCGCCTTACACGCGCAATGGCACCAATGGCAGATGACAACTTGGATTGGAGGTAGTCGATATGCTCACTCCAGGTAAGATGCTTTAATAAATGTACTCCAAGACTATTTTACACAGTCCACCATCTCTAGCTGTTGGGAGCCAGGAAACAAATCCATCTGTTCTGTCAACATTTAGCCCAGACCTTTAAATCAGTCAGCGTCTTGTTAGCCTTGCTGAAAATCTTTGAACAAGCTGACTGTATTAAACACTATCGTGCCATCAGCATAAGAAATGACGGAAGAATTTTCTGTGCAGTGTACAATGTCATTTACGTAGATTAAAAATAAAAGTGGCCCTAAAGTGCTTCCTTGCGGCACACGAACATCAACCGGTTTCATTGCGGAAGTGGCACTTTTGCCATCTACAAATCGCGTTCAGCAAGAAACGTAAGATTTCAAAAGCGCATGGGCTATTCCCCGCACACCGTAATTTTGGAATTTCTTGAGAAGGATAGAATGATTAATCAAATCGAATGCCTTAGAAAAATTAATGAATATACCTAATGTCATGTGCTTACGACTGAATGCATCTATAATAATTCCTTTTTGAGTGAGGAGGGCTGTTTCTGTAGAGCGGTGCTGTCTAAAACCATGTTGAAAGTCATCATGAAGGTTGTGGCGATTACAAAATAATAGTAATCTTTCGTGCATTATTTTCTCAATACCTTTTGAAAATTCTGGATTGACTGAAATAGTCCGATAATTAGGTCAGTCTTATCAACGCGCCGAAAGACAGGAACAACGGTGGCAGTTTGCATTTTTTTGTGTGAATAAACCCGTAGACAAAATTCAGGGGGCCACTTTGTTGACCTAAAGTGTGGTGAGGCGAAAGCCTTAAGCGCGGTGTTGCTGCTTGTGTCACTGATATGTTGTTAAGATGTTAGGCTTCGCCTCTAAGAGCGAAACGCGACATGTCTTGCAACACTGCCAGGGGGTCCATAGAACGCCATCGCCCGTTCGGTTGTACGCCTTGCTCGTTGGTAAATTGGTTTTTGAGGAAAGGAAATGTATCTGTCTCGCATATTTGGGTGGAAACCTAAACCTCGCCGTAACGGGAAGGGAGGAAGATGGGAGTGAACGAAGACACCGTATTCACTACACGCGCCTTTGTGCATTCCAAACCACCGAGCTGGTATGGCGGAGTGGTTAGCATGATCTTCTCGCACTTCGTAGACCGGGCCTCGATTTCCGAATTCGACCAATTTCCTACTCGGTTTTATTATTGCGAAGCAATACTGCTTTGCGAAGCAATACTGCACATCCACGGCCGCGGCCTGACTTCCGCTCCTCTAACCAGGGGCGCCGCGCGCTGAGTGACGTCATACCATCTGCTTAAAAACGGGGCCCCATCTCACGCCGTTGCCTTGCGCGGCGCATAGCCACGGCCGCGGCCTGACTGCGTTTTCTCGTCAAGCCCATGAGATGCCGCCTCCAGCCTATACGCTTCGGCAGGTTGGAAAGAGAAAGCATCAGCGAGCTACGCAGACAAAAGGAGAACGAGAAGAACGGCAGCAGAACCACGTATTGCTTCGCAATTACCAGGCTTAACAAAGCTAAGCCACAGCCAATTTTTTATTTATCTCGCCTGACTAGAAGGGTTAATTAGGCTAGTTAGATAATTAAGCAATTAACTAAACTCAGTTTAGTTAACTGAGGAATTGAAACTCAGTTTCACTTACTTGGAGCATCACTATACGACACTTTAATTAGTTTCATAGTTACCAGCAAACGTACCATTGGCCCCGTTTGAAATTCGCGCACTATGACGTGACGCCCGTTGCGACCAATTGAAAAGCGTGACATTTTTCTCGACAACTCCTGCTTACAACTATGAGGCATTATAGGCTTCCGCCTTAATATTATGCTATAAATATGGGTAAGGACCGGGCTGATAATATCGCTGCTCGACTGACCTGTTCCACTCTCTCCTCAATATTGGCGGTAGGGTGCACTTCATCCTTGGTGAGAGCATTTAACTTTCGGTACTCGTCTAAAGGCCCTGGGTCTTTACTCGTTGCTTCCACCAAGATCATAGGCGCTTCCCGTTGGAGTTACGAACGCTGCGCGTATGCTGCTGCGCTCAGAGCGGAACTTGCCAGTACCCTTGAGTAAGGTCTAGCGTAGTTACATACGCTGCTTCACTGACCTGTTCCACTCTCTCCTTGATATTGCGGATAGGATACACTTGACCTTGGTGAGAGCATTTAACTTTCGGTAGTCTACTACAGGCCTTGGGTCTTTACTCGGAGCTTCCACCAAGATCATAGGCGACATATTTCGATTTTAGAATGCTTGATTACTCACAATTCTAGCATGCGTATTGCCTCCCTATAAAGGATATCTCTCTGCCTACGAAAGACTCGATAGCACTTTGACCACACTGGCTCCTGGAAAGTTAACTCGATATCGTGCTCAATCAAATCTGTTCTGCCTGGCCTGTCTACAAAACAGTCATCAAATTCTGCTATCAGTTAGCTGAGATCAGACAACTGAGATTCTTTTAATTCTCCTTTCTCATTAGTCCTCGTGAGGAGTTTCTGCGCGCTGCTTACCTTTCCGCTTAGATATGGTTATCTTCCATCTCCTCAGGAAGGTTCAGCGTTATATTTACCGCGGCTCTCTATTCACGTAAGGCTTCATTAGGTTGGAATGGCAAATTCACATTTCTGTACGCCTTCCTGGGGTTTAAACAAACTAGTTTGTGTTAGTGAGCTTGGCAACTACTTCAGCAGGCCCTTCCCACTGTACTTCGAACCTATTTCGGTAGGCATTGTGGGTATAGGCGCTCGAGGTACAACCTGTGGAAACATCGGCGTATAGTCAACTTTCTCTTCAGCAGCGCCCTTCTATGAGTGCAAAATTGGTATGAATAATTGATGACAACACAAACTTCCTTTCATGGTGGTGGGCTGAGCCAGAGACGTAGTTTTCTGTTTAGGTTGTGACAACATCGTGTACCTCGTTTAAAATGGGCTAACTTAGCATTCTGGGCTGCGGAAAAGCGTTTGTGAGGTTATAGACGTTATAATTTAATCATGTGGCTGTGCTCCTTCATTTTTAAGCAGCTTAATTCATTTTGTACGAGAGCAATGTGTGCCACGATGAGACTCGCCAGGCACTGACAATGATTTTTACGCCAGTAAAAGAGGTGCTTTGGCAACCAGCAAGTGCGTCAGCAGGAGGAGTCCGTGTGCCTGTTAGGTCATGGTTAAAAGCGCAACCAGAGGTATGATGACAATTCCAGGGTGTTGTCATGCTGACACGAGTAATTATGCTGTGCTATTTAATTAAATGACCTAATAAGTATATTTGGCTTTGCAAATTATGAAAGCTGGTCAGAACAATGTGTTGTATGGTACAGTAGTGTGGTGACTGCAGAATATCAGTTGGCTTTACGTGACGCCACTTTGAAACTTCGGATAGAAAAAAGAGCCCTTTGGAGCTTGCAAACCTATGCTAGTAACAAAGATGACGTAAAACAACAAAGAATACCACCGCACAGAGTAGCCTTTCTTGCTATTGTTCTCGTCCCTAGGCAAAGCGTCAACATGCCGTCTGGTCCACATAACAGTACACTCAGCTCAAGCTGTGTGAAACTTAGAGAAGACAACACAAGGACAGGAAGCAGTGTGTGCATGTATCTTGTGCATGCCGTGAAGATAGCTTCCTGCCTCATCATAGCTGGGCCCCTTTATGTGTACCTCCAGTCATCATCCAGCAGCTATGGCCCTATTTGTGCTGTTGACATGTGCGTCAAATCGTAAAATACATTTTGTATTCTTGCGCTGCTAGAATGTTTTGACCCATTAAGTTTGTTTATTGTTTATTGGTCTTTCATTACATATAATGGAGGAGATAAGCCAAAAAGCTGCGTACGCAGCTTGACTAAGGCCTTATCCCCTCAAAGGCAAAACAGCAGTGAACACAGACCGAACACCGATCAGAAACTAGTAACAAGGAATAATGAAGACAATAGTTACAAATGTACAATAGATTCAAGTATCTGCGCAAAAGAAAAGCAAATTTCGGTTAGGAGCAAACACAAAATGCAGTGATAGGCCAAGTCGACAATGGACACAATGAAGAAACTATGGGTACGGAAGGAGCATGAGTAGCACAGCATATTATGACGTGAAGCAATGAAGGCACATAAAAATCTCTAGCACATAATTTGGCATAGAAAACCAACGAAAAAAACGGTTAGGTTCTTATTAGCTGAACACTGAAAATAGCGATAAGGACACAAAAGTATGGTACAGCTGCACATTGCTTAAGATATAAAACTAATAAGGACATTGCAAAAATAGTGTCGTGAATTATCATGAAGGAAAAAAAAGTTGTTTGAAATGTTTGAGGTGAATGTTAAGAATGTCTATATTTTCTTGAAGAAAATTGTTGAGAAGAGTTAGTATCTGATATTTTAGAGATTGTGTTGTATAATTAGTTCGATAATGCTCTACTTTCCAGTATAAGGGATTTCGCGTATTATAACCCGATGGCTCTTTGATTTCCAACTCACCAAGGTTAATAAGATAATTATTATGCTGTAGTTTGTCACGAATCAAACATTTACAAAACTGGTATCTATGTATATCATTAACGCTTAGAAAATTCAAGTTATGGAGCAAGGGTGCAATCGGATGATCGTAGGCAGACCAGGTTATAACACGGATTGCCTTATTTTGGAGCCGGGACAGTTTTAACTTGTTGCTTAGTGTGGTAGTACCCCATACAAGAATGCAATAATTTATGTGCGACATGAATAGAGAATTGTATAGGATTAATGCTATTTTCTGTGGAAGGTAGTCTCTATGGCGATGAAAAATACCTACCATGTTTCCTAACATGGAAGCTATATGGTCCAAATGGGCGTCCCAAGACAAGGTTTCTGTAAATAATACGCCTAGCGTTTTAAAACTAGGTACTATCTCTACTGTGCAGTTATTGAGGGTAAGTGTTGTGTTTTGCGGAACAGATCGAGACTTTGCGCGATAAATGATGGCTTTAGTTTTTGTTTCATTAATTACTAGACCGTTTGCCCTTGCCCAGTTACTAACTTTATGTAGAATTGAGTTACCGGTATCAAGAAGTTCTGTGCACGTGTCTGATGAGAGTAATATGGTGGTGTCGTCTGCATATATTACAAATTCTGCTCGTGCATCAATTGCTGAAATGTCATTAAGATATATGTTAAATAAAAGTGGACCCAATATACTGCCTTGAGGAACTCCAGAGTTAATTGGCAACGTACATGATGGGTGATTGTTTATGCTTATGTACTGGGAGCGATTACTCAAATAAGACTTCAGTAAGTCTAAAGGTGGGCCGTGTATACCATAATATTGTAATTTGTCAGTAAGAAGGTTGCGATTCATGTACTCAAATGCTTTAGTGAAATCAATGAATATGCTTAGTACAAATTTCTTAGCCTCCAGATTTTTAATTATATATTCTTTCCACTTAAGAAGAGCTAACTGAGTTGATCGGTACTCGCGAAAACCGTACTGATCGTCGCTTAGTGTATTCATCTTTTCACAGTATGATGTGAGACGTTCGTGAATTAATTTTTCAAGTCCTTTCGAGAAGACTGGCAAGATAGAAATAGGATGGTAGCTATTGAGATTATTTTTATCACCTTTTTTATGGATGACAGTTACTTTCGCTAACTGCATTGATGCAGGAAAGACACCATCTCTGAAGCAGATATTAAATATATCAGTAAGAATGGGGCTATGATGTCTAGAACAAATTTGATAGGCTTGATTTGCATGTTATACGCATCCCAGCTGCAACTGTTTTTGAGGGACATAAACGCGGTGGTTACTTCGTTTTCAGATACTGGATGGAGATACTTACTGTTTGTGTGGTTAGGTTTTGATAAAAGAACTTGCAGCACCGGTCAACGTCGGTGTCGGCAAATTAGTAAAGTATTCATTGAATACATTCGCTAAGTCAGAACCGGATATTGCTCGACCGTTTATGACAAGATCGTCTACAGAACTTAAAGATGCTGAGTGATTTAACAGACTGTTTAGTTTGTTCCACGTAACTTTAACGTCACTGGCGGTACTTTGAAATGAATTTTCAAGGTAACTTCCTTTAGCAACCTTCAGTGCTTTATTAAAATTGTTGCGGTATTTTTTCAACTCTCGCAAATCGCTGACTTCACGGGTGGCTAAGAACTTGCGAAACAGTTGATTCTTCATGGTAATTTTGGCTAACAATTGAGTCGTTATCCAAGGTTTTCGAATTCTTTAGAGGTACGATATTCTATAACAGGAAAGTATTCATTATAAAGTGTACTTAATTTGTCACGGAATAAATCAAAAGCGTCACCTGCGTTTACAGCATTTATCACGTACGACCAATTGACGTTCTGTAGATCCTGACGAAACCTTATCAAACTTGCAGGCAAAATTTTCTGATAAACAACAGATCGCGCGGTGTTTATTCGTCTTCTACCTAACTTAACATATATAAAGATTGGAAGATGACCACTGAAGCCGTAAGCCATAACTCCTGACACAGTTTGGTTTAATTCGTAATTAAAAATAAATCAATTAGCGTTGCAGAACTGCATGTAACTGTTGTGGGTAGTTTAATGGTATTTTTTATGTAATGTGTCTTAAGTAGAAGACTGAGCTCTTTCACAGCTGATGAATTTCAAAGAATGTTAAGATTAAAATCACCGCCACAGACAACATGAAGTCTATTCTCATTAACATATGTAAAAAGACGTTCGAGAAACGCAAAAAAAGGAGAATAATTTCCTTCTGGTGGCCTGTATATTGGTACCAGTATGGTTTTGTCGCTTAGTACTGATAACACTTCTATATCTCTAGTGCAAAGTGTAAAAGATGGCAGCAGCTCATACTCTATGGTGTCATGTAATAATAAGGATACACCCCCTCCACGACTGTATGTTCTGTTCAAGTTGCATGTATTGTAACCAGGAAGTCTGTAGGCGTCCATATCACATGTGTACCAAGTTTCAGAGAACATTATAACCTGATATTGAATTCTTGACAGACTGAAAAATGTGTTTAGTAAAGTACTTTTATTTCTTGCCGACTGCGTGTTCACGTGAAATACCTTAAACGAAGTTTGGAAACCTGCGCCAAGAAAGTTGTATATATTATCTGGATCTATGTAACATTCACCTGACATTCAAAGAAAAAAGAATCCGCTTAACCAAACAACAACCTTGAAACTACAGTTCTATCGTTGCCAGGTCATCTACTGTCTTGACGCGCCACGCATTCTCGCCATCTTTCCGCCTGAAAAAGATCTTTGCATTCCTGTCCCATGCATACTGGAAGTTGTGACTTTTCGCCCATTGTTTCGCGTCCCTAAGAAGAGCCCTGCAATGCTTAGTCAAGTTTTCTTGAATGTAAACTGAAGTTCCAGATGTCTTTAGCGCATGCCTTTTCTGAAACCATTCGTCCCGCGTGTCTTGTGCAGCAAAGCGTACGATAACACCGGGCGTCTTATCTGGCTTAGACGGCAGTCGATGAACTGTTACAATATCTGCTTTCGAGAGGGGTGTGACTTCCAGTGACTGCGCTACATCATTTACTTTTGCTAGCAGGTCCTCATTTTCTGTTTCCTTGATACCGTGTATTTCTAGGTTGAGCTTGCGGTTCCGCCATTCCAAATCATTCAGTTGCTCCTGTACGGACGGAAATGCAATGTCTGTCTTTGCTTCTAGCACCTGGACTCTGTTCTTGATGTCCTTTATCTCATTGTCATGACGCGCTGTGTCAGCAAGAATTTTGTCATATTTATCCGACATTAGCTGTACAGATGCTTCAATGTTTTCAACAGTGTCTTTCAATGACATGAGAGCGCTGAGCTTCTCTTGAATGTCGTATAATACATAGCTGATGTCAGGCCTGTCCTTATTCTGCTGCGCAACACTGCTCTCAGCTTCGTCAGCCTTGTGCTTTCCTTTCGTATTAACTCTTGATTTGCTAACACGACATGTCTGACATCGCCATGTCTTTCGTGTCACTTCCCTCATTGCAATATATTGCGTTTCTGAGGTGCCGCAACACTTTCCTAAGTGGTAGACGTGTTCACACTCATTACATCTTAGGTAATGTTCACTGTCGACCTCTACATTGCACGCTGCACACGTTAAGCAGTCATCACCACTCATCATTCAGAGCAAAATACACACTTTTGGCAGCAGCAGGGACACGAAGGAATGACAGAAATCTACTTAGAGTACACGGAAAGACACCAACCTGTGAAAAACAGGAGTGCGGCTTAGAGCGGTGTTTCCTGTGTCACCGCTGCTGCCAGAGTGAAAGCAGGTCACTTCTTCCTCGGATTATGTAGCTTTCAGCCTTGGCACGTGTGACGTCAGTCGGTCCTTGCGGTGCCTTGAAGCTCGACGAAGTGTTGCTTCGGAGCAGATCTTCTGCGCAGCAGTTAAATCGCAGGGTGTGATTTCAGCCTCTGGGGATGACCACGGTCAATTGAAGAGACGATGGTCCGGCCAAGTTGTCGTGCCTGTGAAAAACAGGTGTGCGGCTTAGAACGGTGTTTCCTGTGTCACCGCTGCTGCCAGAGTCACCGCTGCTGCATCCAAAGCAGCAAGGCTTTTAAGAAGCGTTCCTGCTGCAGCCAACTTCTCATTCTTTGCAGTATATACTTGCACCTTGACTGCAACATCCTCCTTGACACTTTATCTCTTGGCTATGAAAAAGCATGTGATAAGGACCCTCGCTTATGTAAGGCTGATTTTCTCATGCTGTAACTTGCATCCAATAATTCTAAACTGGATCCAAGCCCAAACAATCAGCCGTCGGCAGATTTCCCATGCTAATTCTTACACATCCTGCTTTTTTCTGCAATCTCGAGCATCGCCCAATGCACTGACCTTGGGCACCAGTTTTTTATTAAACACATTATGACCTTCCTTTCAGAGTTTCGTGACAAGCCTTCATCGATGAGTACGGAGTCTCTCATCTGCAATCAATAGCAGCGTATAAATTCTCCAAAACATTATTTCAGATGCTCTCAAATAACCTGTTTTTAATGTTATTCAGAATGCACTAATATTCTTTTTTACTTTCAGGATAACTACATTTTGCTTACTTATAAGGCCTTACCGAGAAAGGCATATTCACTGCCTACTGGTTCAAACCCTCAGCCAATAATATGGACCACAGTGTAATGTGGTCTCGCCTGTTCATCCTTATACACCTATCCAACCTAGGATATTCACACCATAACATGCCCTTAGCGTCACCGTTTTCCATGTTTCTTGCATTCAAAATCCTTGAGTGGCATCAGCAGGGTATTGTAATGCCACATGGCATAAATATTATTTTTCAAAGGTCCTGGGATGAATTCAGACCAGAGCCGCTGGTTTTAGTCTCACAGAGCATTGTTGAAGCTCTAGTGTCGCAGCACTAAACGTGAATCTTGAACTTTCTTCCTCTCATGCAAACTACAGGTTTTTTGAGCCTTACCGTCACATAACCAACTATAGCTCATGGTTCCTTCTGCCATAGCTGCTCGACCGCTGTTGTGCCGCTGCAGTCATGCCACTGCATTTCGAGAATCATTTTTTTTCCTGAAAGCAAAACGCTCTTCACCTACCAAGGCTATGCTTACTAACCTCTATTCTTTTGAACTAGTCACGGCAGAGATCCATGCTGTAAATTACAATGTTAGTCTAATTTTTCAGGGGAGTCACCCAGTGTGGAGAACGTTTGTAATATGGGAGTAATCACTCACTAGCAATTACTCACTAGAAAAGCTACACAGATTCTACAGAAACTTTGTAGAAAAAGCAGAATTTGCCGTGGTCTGGGGTTCGAACCGGGACCACTTCCTCAAGGAGGTAGTAGCGCTACCAACAAGGAAACCAGGACGGCTAGAATATGATGGGGCCAGCTCGAATTGGGAGCGACGTTTGTCCAATATTTTCGGGGAATCACTCAAGGTTAAATGCTCAATAGTATCCACCCATTCGCCGCCATACGGCTACAAAAAAAAGCTGCAAAGCTTCCTTTCTAGCCGTATGGCTATGCTTGAGTGCTAATGCAGCAGTAATAATTCTCTTATCAGTACATAGCGAATTCATCAAGCTCCTACATGCCACACCATGACAAAGTTCACCACTCAAGTATTGTCACGTAGGACCGTTGGGGTATAATAAATATTAAAATTAATTGATCTAACAAAAAGTCCTTAGTCACTCGCCCACATTGGAAAACCAATACAATTCTCTCTTATGCATAAAGAGTTCAGGAGAAGTTTAGTCATAATCTACTTCATGTAATATCTGGCCATATTGCCCATTATTTCCGTTTTGGCTAATTTTCACAAAATGCAAAAGCTAGGTCTAGCTAGCTGAATTCATGCAATGCAAAGTAATGCATTAATATGCCTACCAGCGTCAGTTATTCCTTTGCGCTTGTCTCTTGACCTAAGCAATACATAGACTTCCTAACATGGCTCATTGAGAACGCTAGTTGCATGCTTAGGCATGTGACATTCAGGATACTGTTCACCTTAAACCCAGACTCCGTCAACTTCAATCTGCAACAAATCGATGCCAGTAAAAGACACAAGCCATCACTTTGTTTTATTCGTAGCATATTGCAATCACTCACTTCAGCCCTTGGGCGCGGCTGGGCAGCCACCAAACCACGTGACGTGACGTCACGTCACCACGTGACGTGGCGTCACCAGAACACGTGAAAAACCGAACAAAACAAAAAAGCAAAAAAGCAAAAAAGCAAAAATAGAAATAAAACAAAAACAAACAAAAAAGAAAAACTTAATAAAAAGAAGGAAAAGGGGACGGCTGAGCATGGTGGCGGTTGCCACCACCCTGTTTCAAAGGGGGCGCTCCTATCCATCCATCCATCCATCCATGCATACGTCACGGAGCAAAAGCTGCTGAGGAAATCGAGTGCCGCCAAGCAATACCTCGCGCAAAAAGACCGCGCAATATGCAACGCATTCTTGGCTTAACCAAGCTAAGCCTGGGAATCTTTTTTCTTCAGTATTCTTTCGCCTAACTTCAATTCGGTCTTTTCCAAGGTTCTCGTCCCTGTCGATGCCGGACTTAATTTCTTTCCTTTAAAATCAGACTAGCCGTGAAAAAGATTTTGCCGAAGCTGTTGATAAACTGCAACTCCAAGATTCTACGTATATTAAGGGCTACTTTGAAAACTGGGGGTATATCCATGAAACAGTTTGCAACAAGACTTGTCTTCTAACGCACATCCGAAAAGAGGTTTTTTTACTCCATATGTATACAGTTTTTTATTTACTCCCTTATATAAGAGAGTTATTTTGGGGTATAAGGAAGTAAATTTTTACAACCCCCAGAAATGGAGCCCAAAAATGGCGTGATGTTTATTTATTCTCTTTCAGGCTCATTCTTACTGCAGTCACAGTGGCGGAAACGGGCAGTTGCTCTGTGGGCCGCCGGCAACACAACTTGGGAAACTGCGATGCCCTAATGTGACCCCGCGTCACGCGTTCTTTTAGCCGTCTGCAAGCTCATCGGCGGCATAGGCGGCGGGAGTCGTCTGCTTGTCGTCTTCTTTTGCTGTACGAGCTCGTGTGGTTTGCCATGTTCGTAGATAAAGGGATGTAGCATTATAATCAATAGTTGGAAACTGAAAAGGAGTCGCTGAGTAGTTTTCACGGTCAAGCACCGCGCTATATTTGACTAAAAACCAGAGCAGAAACGTTGAAAACACCCCTGATGGTAGTTAGGAATAGCCGTGTTTGCCTTCATATTCACTTCATTAGGGCTTGGCTTTTCAATATGACCGAGGAAAAATGTAACCTCATCAGCTTAGTCAAGAGCTCAGCGTTGATAGTATATTCTATCACAGTTCGATGTTCATGCAGCACATAATCTGCTGCAACGCATTGAAAGAACCACACTGACAAAGGCTGTGAGAATTAGGCCTAAGGGGTAGCTGTAACAGACTGGACAGACTAACAAAGGAAAGTAAGGCATGGTTAAAGCACTGGAGGCTTCACACGTGCAATTCCATTATGTAGCGTACTGTAGCCGAAAACGGCGACAAGCCAGTATCTTGTAGCGCCGCAGGCGCCCGTGGAGGAGCAGAAGTGAGCAGAGATCCAGCGACGATGGTAATCAAGCGGTCTTCACTCACCGCCGTTAACGACTGACCATAAGTGGACGGGACGCTAGGTGGCGGGGCGGATTGCACAATATGGTGCTTTTTACTGCATTTCGGCGCTGATGGAATATTTGGCAGAATTAACTCCCTTTCTGGACTGGAGTAAAAGCATCAGGTAAATCCTTATTTTTACTCCATCATTCCCTGAAGAGAGTAAAATGAAGGACAGTCCACCTGTTTACTCCACACTCATGGAGTAAATGTTCTCACAAATGGAGTAAAAAGTGTGGCCGCCACCATTTATACACAATGACGTAAGCCTGGTTGTCTCCTGGAGGGCAGTGTTATAGGCGCAGATCACGTAGGGCAGAATGATGTCCCAGTTGTCCTCCGATGGCTTGTCTGACGGTAGTGTAAAATGGCTTGCGTCAGCTCCGCTGTAAACGCCGTTCCTCTGTCTCTGTTGAGCACTTTGGGGAGCTCGTTGGGGAGCTCGCAGGAGAGCTCGTTCGACAAACTATTTTGCGACTTCTGTTTCGGTGCCATTAGGAAACCCTTTTGCTTCGGCGCAGCGGGTCATGTAGTCGGTGGCTAGGATCATCCACTTGTTACCTGATGATGAAGTCGGAAAGAGAGCGAGGAGGTCCATTCCTATTTGCTGAAAGGGCTTAGTTGAGGTGGCATGGGGTTCAGGAGTCCGGGTGGTCTAACTGAAGGCGTTTTGCGTCGCTGACACTCACGGCACGCTTTCGTAATGGCAAGCATAGGCACCTAGCCACGTCAATAGTACTTCTCCTGGATACGGTGCAACGTGCGAGCAATCCCAAGATGCCCTGCAGTCGGCTCATCATGAAATGCCTGCATAACTACTTGTCCGAGATTTTTGGGCAGGACAAAAAGATGCACTGTCCTGTTGGCCGCGAAGTTCCTCTTGAGGAGGACATTATTGTGAAAGAAGAAGAACGACAATTGGCGCTTGAACCCTCAGGGAGGCGATGCGGTCTTGCCTTTCAGATAATGAACTAGGCTTTGGAACTCAGGATCCTAGCGCTGCTGCTGCGCGAAACTGCTGGCGCTTACCGTTGCTAAGAAAGCGTCGCCGTATTCCTCCTCCGATGCTGCGTCGACGGGGGCTCGCGACAAGTATTCTGCGTCGGAATGCTTGTGGCCAGATTGGTAGACCCCAGTTATGTCGGATTCTTGAAGACGCAGGCTTCCACGAGCAAGGCGGCCGGAGGGAGTTTTCAGAATGGCTACCCGGCACTCAGTATGGTGATCGCTCACAACCTTGAATGGTCGTCCGTACAGGTAGGGGCGAAATTTCGACGTGGCCCAAATAATGGCGAGGCATTCTTTCTCGGTGGTCGAATAGTTGGCCTCGGCATTCGAAAGTGAATGGCTAGCGTACGCGATAACTTTCTCCTGTCCAGCATTTTTCTGAACGAGGACCGCTCTTACGCCCACACTGCTTGCCTCGGTATGAATTTCGGTTTCGGCGTTTTTATCAAAGTGCCCGAGCGCAGGAGGGGACTGTAAGCGGCGCTCCAGCTCTTTGAAAGCTTCCACTTGCGGGGTTTCCTATTTACAAGACACGTCAGCCATGGTAAGTTGTGTCAAAGGTTCAGCGATGCGCGAAAAGTTCTTGACGAATCGGCGATGAAAATCGCAGTCCAAGGAATCTGCGTATATCTTTCTCGTGATTAGGCTGTGGTAATTCTGCGATCGCAGCTATCTTCTGAGAGTCTGGGCGAACACCATCCTTGCTTACGACGTGACCAAGGAACAGTAGCTCCTCGTAGGCGAAGTGGCACTTTTCTGGTTTTAGTGTTAGGCCTGAAGACTTGATTGTCTCCAGCACTATTTGAAAGCTTCTGAGGCGGTCTTCAAAGCTTGAGCAGAAGACAACAACGTCATCTAAGTACAATATTCAGATTTCCCACTTCAAGCCTGCGAGCACCGTATCCATTATTCGCTGGAACGTCGCTGGGGCAGAGCAGAGGCCGAATGGCATCACCTTGAACTCGAGGAGTTATTCTGGTGTAACGAATGCAGTCTTCTCGTGATCTCTTTCGTTGACTTCAGTTTGCCAGTAGCCGCTCCTCAGGACCATCGATCAAAAGTACTTAGCGTTGCATAGCTGATCCAATTTATCGTCGATGCGGGGGAGCGGGTAGACATCCTTCTTCGTAATGCTGTTCAGGCGGCGGTACTCGACGTAAAAGCGAAGGGTGCCGTCTTTCTTTTTCACTAGGACGACTGGTGCGGCCCAGGGGCTCTTTGATGGCTGGATGGCGTCGTCACGAAGAATTTCCTCAACATGCTTGCAGATAGCTCGGCGTTCTAGAGGCGTTCTAGAAGGTATGGCTTTGTCCGTGGAAAGCTTGATCGACTTCCATCGAAGGTCGATGATCGCCCGATGTTCATTCAGGAAGTCGATTCACAAAATCACGTCTCGCGATCAGTGCTGTAGGACCAGGAAGGCAGTGCGCGGGTGTGACTCTTCTTGATTTGTGCTTATCCTGCATTCTAAACTTTTGTGTGCGCACGTTAAGGTTGTTGATGCCACCACCTCGCATAATTTGTACTGGTAATGCGCCATAAGCTTAAACCTGAGTGCGTGGTTTACGGCCAGCACGCTCTGATAGCTCTGTCTGGATTATGGAATTATTCAAATTGACTATGAAGCTTTTTTATTTTTCGAGTACGCATAATTTTGACAAGCGACGCCTGCACATCCACCTTACGATGAATGTAGCAACATATGCGAGCTTCTATTCATTTTCTTAGCAATTGCTACTTCCCCTTATGAACTGCGGGGAGCAGCCGTTACTAACTCAATGGTTAGTAAATGTTACTAACCTTCCCGTTACTAACTATAGTCACTAACAGGGTAGTAACATATGTGACATTCAGGTACTACCCAAAGTTAGTAAGTACTACTACCTTTTTTCTAAGAGTGTATACTTCATGCCTTCTGAGGCGAGGGTAGAAACATTGCGAGCAGCGTGGCGAAATATATAGCTGTTGAGAAAATGTCCTCCTCCACCATTTTATTTCAAACAGGGTAGTTTCATCGTTTGTCCGCATAATCATCATCATCCATTTATGTATGCTAGGCACTGTGGTAGAAATGAAAATGAAAGCGGACAAAAAGGAAGACACTTTTTCACTCTTCCAGAGCAGAGAGGTCGTTATTATGGTTTATTTCGTTTCTGATGTTAAGATAGCAGGAAAAGATATAAAAAACGTATTATATAGCGCGCACGAACTGGCAAACGTTGATGATGACCATAGCAGACGACCAGGGAAACCGAGGGTCATCCACGGACGAAAAGGTAACGAAAGTTGGCGCACGCTGCTCCACAGGACCCCACTATATGTGAACTTGCACCTTGACTGCAACATCCCCTCAACGCTTTTTTTCTCGCCTTTGTAAAAGCATGTGTTAGAATAGCTCACTTATGTAGGCTGATTTTTTCATGCTGTTACTTGCATATATAACTCTAAACTGGATTCAAGTTTTAACAAGCAGCCATCAGCAGATTTCACCCAGCTTTCTTTCTGCAATCTCGCGCGTCCCCCATTTCATTGCCCTTGGGCACCAGCTTTTTAATAAACTCATTATAACCCTCCTTACAGTGTTTCGTAACAAGCTATCATTGATGACTATGGAGTCTGCAATCAATACCAGCACTGAAATCCTCTAGAACAATATTTTGGATGCTCTTAAATGGCCTGCTTCTAATGTTATTGAGAATTCACACCATAATCTAAAATATCCACACCGTCTTGCATGTTTGTTGCATTCAAAATCCCTGCGCCGTATCAGGAGGGTATTCTAATGGCACAAATATAATTTTTTGAAGATAGTGGGATGAATTCAGACCTTAGCCGCTTGTTTTATTCTCTTGGACTATTGTTGAAGCTCCAGTGTTGCGGCAGTAGAGGTGAATCGTCAAATTTCATCGCCTCATGTAGAAAAATCATGATGAATATAGCGCCAAAAATGAGGATGAATGTGGGAGAAAGACACAACATGAGTGCTTTTTCGGATCTAAAATTTTAATAGCAAAACACATCATATATACCCATCTCGTGAAAGTAAATAAAAAGAAACATACATGGCATCAACAAGAAAAACCTTAAGGGGCAATACATCTGAACAGTGCGAGTAACCTAAATGGTGCGAAGGCAGGAAATTTCATGGTCACAATTACGAAGGGCAAAAACTAAAAAAACACAAAAGAAAAAAAGGAGCGAAGGGACGGAAATGAATTGCAGGTGTGGTCCAGCTATACCAGTTCTTTTGCTGTTAAATGAATTGACGGTGCGCTTATGCATATATTTCCCTGTCGCGAAATATAAAGCCTGATTTCGCACTGGGGTCGTTCTGTAAAAAGGGCTAAAATTTCAGCTTGCGCATAAAGGGGATTACAGTTTTTTCTTACATACTGGCCTACATTCCGGCATTTCGCGACAGTGATGTTCCGGCGTCCAACAAGGAACACGCAGAGTGGAAGCAGAAGAAGAAGAAGAGCGTTTATTAGCGATTGCGTCATCATCATTGCGTGCCGGTATATATAGCCTACAGGAGGCTCCATGATAACTGTTCTCGCTGCGGCGAGCGCGGCTTCGGCCGCTTATTTTTGAGCAGCGTCCGCTCCGGCGGACGCAGTTGTTGCTGCGACGCGCGTCTTTTCTTTTCTTTCCTTTTTCTCTTTCCTCTGATCTTTTAACTCTCCTCTATCTGCACGTGGCAGCGGTGGTGGCTTGGCTAGAGCCAGTAGCAGGCCCGTGCAATTTCCTCTTCATCCTTCTCTCAGTCACAACAACAACAACAACAACATGATAACTGCCACGTGTTACATATAGCGGGCTGGCCGGATCCCACGCAGGGAGCGCATGCGCAACTGATACAATACATCTCCCTTGATGCAATGTTAAAAGTCTGAGAGCAAAATACGAGACACTTGTTGGAAATCCTGGTCGTAGCGGAGACGACTGGGCTGCCGCTTTTGTCGGGTGGACCGCCCTGGCACATATTGCGGGGCTGTGTTGAAGGTTGTGACGTTCCCGCGTTTTCCTGAAAAATCTCTTCGCTGTCAGAGTCCTCTTTTGTTAAGTCACTGCGGCATGGCTTCCGTGGGACTAGAAGATGTTGTCGTTTCCGACGAAGCACTTTGTTGTCCTCCGTAAGGACGCGATAAGACCATGGCGCCACCAGACCCATGACTCGAGCCTTACGGCCCCATGCATGCCCACGTACTCTTTCAACAGCATCTTTCTTGAGTTCGGGCAGAGGTTTTCCTTTGGAGAGTCTTTCCTGACGTGGTTGGCGCCGAAGCGTCTGTGGGTTGGAGGGCGACACAAAGTCTGGTAACCGAGTGCGTAACCTCCTACCTTGAAGGAGCTCTCCGGGGGAACGCTCTTCGGCTAGCGGAGTCGAGCGATAGTTGAGCAGACCCAACCAGAAGTCCTCTTTGCGCTCGCCAGTCGTGTTCATTATTCGTTTGAGGATTTGGACTCCTTTCTTGGGGAGGCCATTGGGCCATGGAAATCTCGGACTCGACGTCACAAGCTTCAAGTCCCATCTGGATGCGAACAACCCAACTTCATGGGATGAGAACTGAGGACCGTTATCAGTGCAGAATTCCAATGGAATGCCATATCTCGTAATCAGAGAAGTAATCTTTGTCATTTGGAACGGCTGACGACGAACTTGATAGCATATCGGCCAGGAAGAGATGCTTGCCATGGACAAAGTGAACAACATAATCGTGCCTTAGCAAGCGCAGAAAAAACCGCTGCAGTATTCGTGGCATGTCACCAATGGCTTTCGAAGCAATGGCTATCTGTGGTTTGTGGTCGGTTTCGATAGTGAACGTGCGGCCGTAAGCAAAATGAAAAAAACTTCTCACAGCCGAAAGTAATGGCCATCGTCTCTTTTTCTATTTGCGCGCGTCTTTGTCCTGCCTCCGTCATTGTGCGCGGTGCACAAGCGACCCGCCGCCAACTATCGCCATACTTCTGAAGAAGAACAGAACCAATCCCATTTTTGAAGCATCTGCTAAAGTCTAAAATGGTCTCTCTAGCAGGATTGAAAATGGCTAGTAAAGGTGGACCTCTCAATGACTTACAGAGAGCATGCCATTCTTCACAGGGATTTTCGGACCATTAAAACATGTCGTCTTTTTTAATGATGGTCTGTAGAAGCGTCGTCCTTGCCCCTAGGCGCGGTAAGTATTTCCCGAAGTAGTTGACGACCCCGAGAACTCTGTGAACTCCGGTTGTCTTTCGGCCGAGATATTTCACTAAACGGTGCGATCAGTGCGGGGCTAGGTCCTATGTCTTTATTTATGATGTCACCCAAGAAATCAATCTCGATGACACCGAATTTGCACTTCTCCGCATTGAGCGTCCGGCCAGCCTTTTTAGCTAGTTGAAAGGCTGTGCGGAGGCGAGTATCGCGCTCTTTCCTTGGGCTACCACATATCAATATATCATCTATGTAAATTCTTATCCCTGGGGCCTGGTCAAATATTACATTCATAGTTCTCTGGAAAACCTCAGGCGCCGAAGCAATGCCAAAGGGAAGTCTCAAGAATCAGTAGCGCCCAAAGGGCGTTCTAATTGTGCGCACCTCTGACAATGGAGTGCATATTGCAACCGCGCAAAATAACGCAGGAGGAAGAGAGGAAAGCACGGGACCTGTGCTTTCCTGTGCTGTGCTTGCTGTGCTTTCCTGTGCTTTCCCCTCTTCGTCCTGCGTCGTTTTTCGCGGTGGCAATATGCACTCCATTGTCAACCACCAACTAGCCCGCCTTCACTTGTTACATGCACACCTTTGATCCAGCTTCGTCTAAGGGAATTTGGTGGAAGCTAGAGTACGCGTCGATAAGAGAGAGAAAAGCGGCCCGGACAAGCTCAGCCTCAATGTTTTCTCGTTTTGGCATTTGATAATGTTCTCGCTTCAGGCACTCGTCAATTCTCCTGGGGTCAGTGCATACGCGCAGTTTCCAATCTTTTTTCCTTGCTGCAACAAAGGGGCTCAGCCAATCAGTCGGTTCGCTTACTTTGGCGACGACGCCGGCGCGTTCCATTCGATCAAGCTCTTCTGCCAGGGGCACGAGAAACGGCAACGGCGTCCGTCGCACGGGGTGGACTATCGGTGTTGCATCCTCCCGCAGCACCATGTGGTATTTGTGGTGCTAGACAGCGGATTCCCTGAAACAGCTCGGTAAATTTATTAATCACTTGGTCAGTGCTGTTCGTGTGCACAGCGTTCACAGAACGGGACGCGAGTCCTATCGCTTCGCCTGCAGACAGCCCAAGCATGGCCTGGTTGCTCTCCTTTACAATGAAGAAGTCGAAGAACTCTCTCTGGTCGTTCGCAACCACTTGTGGAGTCGCCACGCCGATGTGCTTTATAACGTCACCGATATATGAGCGGAGGACGGAGGGGCTTGCTATTAAACCATGCTTCGCTTTGAACCTTTGAAAAACGGAGTAAAGCAACAAGCTCGCTTGCGAGGGTATGTCTACTTTCAGAGACACTAGTTCGGAAGCCACCCTCGCGCTGATGACCCAATCGGCCCCGTTGCCTGAGCTGACGTCGAGGATTTCAAAGATTTTCTGCTTGTCGCGTACTTCGCTTTGCTGGTACTCTTTTTTGCAGCAGGTCGAAGAGCGGATTTCCCCATGGCACCGAAAACATGTTTTTTCGAAGGCTGGGCATCTGCCCCGTTCGTGGAAGCGGTTGCACATAGACCATTTCAGTCTGCGCGTTTTGATCTGAGCCACTGCCTGTTCTCAATGAGGCTTGTTTTGCTCCGAACATTCTGCACATTCTGCACATTATTCACAAGTTGAACATTTGCTTTGCTGGCGCGGTACGATTTCTGTTACTTTCCTCTCTGCTTGAGCCCATGCATTGTTTTGCTCAGCGCATACCTATTCAGCTTTTCAAATTTGTTCCGCCCTCAATAACGTTAGGTCTTTAACTTTCAGCATCTTTTCGAGCAAATTTGGATTGTTTGTGCCAAACACAACCTGGTCCCTGGCCGCGGAGTCATTTAAGGTTCCAGAACTGCAATTTCGTGCAAGTCTCTTCAGGTCCCGTGAACAATGTTCGAAAGGTTCGCCCTCACCTCGGGTTCTTGAATGGAAGACATACTGTTCGTACATTTCGTTCTGCTGCTGTTTGCACTATTCCTCGAACTTCTTGGTAACTCTTTCATAATCTTCCTTTGATTCGCTCTCCGAAAACGAAAATTTGTTAAATACCTATAGGGCCTCCTCCCCGGCTGCCGTGAACAGCAGTGCGGTCTTAGTTCCATCCTCCGTGGTTCTTTCGTCGGCTCCGTGGCCGGCAGGAAACGCTAGAAAGGCTGCCTGAGGAGGCTCCAGTTCATTGCGCTTCTACCGGACAGCACCAACGGCTGCGGTGGCTTCGTTAAATCTATCCTGCTCTGCACAGCGATTCCCCTTCTACCAGAGCGTTACTGCGTACGTTAACACGATCACACTCCTGACACTATGTTCCGGCGTCCAACAACGATCACGCAGAGTGGAAGCAGCAATAAGAAGAACGTTTATTAGCGATTGCGTGCCGGTATGTATACCCTAGAGGCTACTCCATGAGGACCACCACGTGTTACAGATAGCATGCTGGCCAGAGCCCACACAGAGAGCGCACGCACAACTGACACAATACAAGGGAAATACGTGCATAAGCGCACCGTCAATTGATTTATCGGCAGAAGAACTGGCATACGTGGACTGTGGAATTGATTTCGATCTCTTCCCTCCTTTTTGTTTCTTTTGTGTTTTTTTTGCTCTTCGTGATTGTGACCATGAACTTTCCTGTTTTTGCTCCATTGAAGTTAGCAGTCTTCAAATGTGTAGCCACCTGCCACCTCAGGTTCTTCTTGATGTCATCATGTATGTTTTTGTTATTTACTTTCACGAGATGAGTATGTATCATGTGTTTTTCCATTAAATATTTAGTACGAAAAAGCGCTCGTGTTGTGTTTTCCTCCCACTTTGGTCCCCGTTTTTGACGCTGACTAAATCATGAATAACATTCAACTCGCCCAGCTTTCCACCTTATTCATGCAGGAACTCCGGGTCTTTTTACCGTTTACCGTCACATAACCAACTATAACCCATGGTTCCTTCTGCAATAGCTGCGCAAACTCTGTTGCGCAGCGGCGGTTAGCTCATTGCAGTGCTCCTCAAGATTCATTCTCTTCTTGCCGCTAAAATCAGGAATAGTCTTCCCGTCACTAGCCTATGCTTACTAACCTCTTTTCTCTTGAACTGGTCACAACAAAAATCTATGCAGTAAATCACAATGTTAGTCTGATGTTTTCGGGGAAGCAGCCAGTGTGGAGAACGTTTGGAATAAGGGAGTAATTACTCATTAGCACCGGCCTAAGCGCTATCGTATGGCTACAAAAAGAAAAGATACACAGGTTCCACAGAAACTTAGTAGATCAAAGAAAATTTTCCCTGGTCTCGGGTTTGAAACCGGAACCGCTGCCTCACTGAGGTAGCGCTGCAAACCAGGGCGGTTAGCATATGATGGGGCGAGCTTCGAAGTGGGAGCGGGTTTGGTCCAATATTTTCGCAGAATTCCTCAAGGTTCAAATGGGACCCTCATCAATCTAACCTTCCAATCGACTCCGTGCACCACTCCGATCCACAGCACTTCAAGGATGCCATCCAATCTCTCATTAGTGCAACATTCAGCCCATCCCTCATGTAATACCCCATTCTTGGGGCCTTTGAGGAATTGATAATAAATAAAGAAATTTGTTATAATGAATTCCTCAATACCATCCACCCATGTGCAGCCGTACAGCTTCAAAATAAAGCTTGAAAACTTTCCTTTCTAGCTCTATGGTTGCGATTAAGTGCTAATGCTCTAATTATTCCCTTATTAGTAAGTAGAGAATTCATCAAGCTCCCTTGCTACATCATGTCAAAGCTCACCGCTCAAACATTGTCCGTAGGAAAATATTAATTTTTAATTCATGCACACTTCAGATACCCGCACACATATTATACATTAAATGCATGCCCATATGTCTCTTGCAGTGCTGCAAGTAGGGAGACAGGGAGGAGGCCTGTATACATATTACGGTGACCATTGCTGTGGATTGCTTGGAAAGCTGCAAGTAAACTTTTTTTCTCTGTCAGATGTGCAAATCCACTGAAGGGTTCTATTTTCAATTGCTGACAAATAATTTAAAGTATGTGGTCTTAGCGATTTGAAAATTTTGATTTTGTAATTATGATGGTTTTTAGCCCCTTGTACTCCAGCCTTGCTTGTTCCAATAAATGTGTTCGGCCCGATGGAAAATTCGCGATAAGAATCGCTTAGTCATTCTGAAACCGTTAATGGATGTTTAGCGGCAGCATAAATTTCAGTGCAGGCAGGGCAACTTGCAGTAAGATTTCAAGCTCAGTACCAAAACCTGTGATGGATACGAAGCAGAAACAACGTCGTGTGCCTCACAAATCGGTCGCGAACACTGCAACCAACGCCACGAGTACAACTGCCTGCAAAATGCCAAGCTCATTTCAGCATTCGGAAAACAGGGTGTACATAGCGAGCTTCCGCAGGGGCACATTTCTCTGCCTTGACTGAAAAGCGCTCACTCCGACCCTCCTTCTCCCACTACGCGAGAATTTTTCACGTGCTTTACCGCTTATGCAGGCGCAGTAAATTCACCGTAAGCACTTGTTACTCGCCGCTGTCCTTTGTGATCATTTCAGCAATTAGGAACGCTTCCGATGACCACAAACAGCTCCAACTAAACGCTTTTTACACCGCCATAGCGTAATTTTTTTGTGTTTGGTTGGTTGATTGGTTGTTATTTAACGACCCAAATTCAAGCGACTCGGGGTATCAGGGACACCCTAGTGAAGGGCTCCGGAAATTTCGTCCAAATGGGGTTCTATAAGCGTGCACTGACATTGCACAGGCGCTTTGCAGACGCCAAAAGCAGCGCCATAGCAACGCGTTCAAGAGCAGACGACAGGAGCAGCGGCGCTTCGTTCGCCACTGAGAGGGACAGAGTCCTTCCCGCGCTCTGCAGAGTCTCCTCTGATGCACTGTAACTATGGTAAGGCGACCATAGCGTAATCCTGGGAGCATAGTATACTGACTCTATCAGGGAGATACCCTTCATGATGTGCACCAGCAGCGTAACCAGTAGCGGCCCGCTTTCTAGAGTATTCGATCGCATCGCCAGCACCATCGCACTGTGTTTGAGTTGATGTTTCGCTAGCAGACGCATTTTTTCAACAGTCACCACTGGTGCCTGCCAACAAAAATGTATAAATTTTTGTCCTTTGATGCACCAGGTACACGACGGTCAGGCAAATCTAATTGCCGATGAACTCAGCAACGCGTTGAAGAGTGGGCAACTACAGCCGGCTTCAACGCCACTTCTTTCACCAGCAGCGCGGAATGACTTAATTGCTAAGTACCTACATCGATCGGTTGACAATCACAGAAGCGCAAAGGACACCCCTGACCCAGTTGTAATGTTTGATTTTCTCCGACTGCCTGGATATGGCTTACCAACTTAGAAAACGATGACAGGGCTCATCATTGACAGGGCTCAGCATATGTGTGTGATTGTTGTTAACAGATGGTTTTACCCTGGCTACAAAGAGGAGGACGAAAACTGCACACATTTCGCGTGCCATGCAGTAGACCCGTAGCCTGGTGATGGTTTCGTTCGTTCTGCTTTAAGGGCCGATCATGAGCGGTTGCCAGTCGCACACCATGCTATCCTACCAGTGATCCAAGATGACGATATCCAGGGCAGCGCCGGCGAGTACCGACAGAACGGTCCATCACCCTGCCGTGGACGCTGATCGAACTGTCGAGGGAACTGCGCAGGTTGGTCCGCACAGAGAAGAGATGCCTGCCTTGTCACCATTCTCTCTTAACATACCCGACGAGCTGGTCCTACCCCGAATTGCAGTGTCTTTTCTCGACGGGCCGACAACGCCGCAAGGCACAGAAGCCCATCCATCAAGCTTCTTTGGGGATTCTCGCCTGGTAGTGGAGAGCCTGGATACGGTGGAATTTTCGCACACTGGTTATGCGGTTCAAGAGTCCGACTACGTTTCACAACCTCGTCCTTTCGAAGCCAGTGCTCCATGGGCGCAGACCTTGCCGGTGAGTTCTACACTGGAGTCTGTACTTAGGGGGTGGGGTGGGTGGAAGGTTACGGTCGCTCCCAGTGTGCCCCAAGAAGAAGGGTGGCAAAACGGCGAGGGGAAGTTGTGTTAATGAAATAGTGCGATGCTGGCTCAAAGCGGGGCTCATCATGCGCTGAAATGCAGTGACGGCGCGAAAGGTACGCGAAGGGCAGCGGCAAAAATAGTCAAGAAGGCACCATGCCTACTCATAAGTTAATCCTCGGCGCCTTCCCAAGCAAAAATTTTCTGCCGCCGTTCCCACTTAGCTATTGTTAAGGAGACTATTCTTTGCCTCTTTGCGCACCTTTTGATCTCAAAAGCTTTGCATTTCTGCTGACACGAAAATAGTTACATAACGTGATCATGTGATCGCAGGAGGACGGTGCTGAGTACGTTCAGTATTTTGACTGCAGCAAAATTTGGTCATCGTGGGTACTACATACTGACACTATAGTTTGGAGAACATAATTGAGTACGCACTATATGTGGTCTGCATAGTAATATTTGGCCATTCTGCCTATAATACACTGTCACTATAATTTGGCTACAGAGATGCGTTGCCATAATGGTTGCCCCAGCTGTTTCCAGAATGCAGAGCTCTCAAACTAGAGTGGGCATATTTACTCTACGCAGGAGTACCCTGGCCTCAGGACCTCTACCCCGCAATATGCTTGGACCCTGGGCAACACGAGAGCTGAATTAGAGTCTGATTGGAATATGGTTGATGACGAGAAAGTGCAGAATCTCCTGGAGCACTTAGCACTGCTTGCTGCCGAGAGGCCTCGCGGCTGGACGGTTCCGGAGGCTGTTGCCTACATCTCGGAAACGCCAAGCTACGCTGGATGTGTGGAAGAACTTAGTCAACAACTATCTGACAGGGAAGGTTTGCTCATGCTCAATGAGTATTACCTAACCAATGTCCTGGGCATGAGGTTTGAGATGGCCTTCAAGGTATTGGACGTGATCAGGTCGCTGATAGAAAACCTGGCATGAGTAGTGTAACGTCATCTGCATCAGAACCTGGCCGCCGACCAGATGGAGCAGCACATCAGCATGCCTTCATGTGTCATCAACGGAGATTGGGATGGCGCAGGACATCAACATGCCTTCATCTCTGACCCGCGGAGATTGGAGGGCCCCAAAATTCATCAGCGTTGCGTCTCGAGTGACTGTGCTCATTGCAGTATGTCAGGTCTTGCTTCAGTGTTTCTTCAAAATAAAAAGGTTTTTTTTTTGAATTTCTTCTCTTCATATCACTGCTCGTCGATATTTCCTAGTATACCCAGTCCCAAAGCAACTGGAAGTGAGTAACCAGGTGGCATATCTGATAAATTAAGTAGTGTTCATGTGAACGCAGGGCAACTGGCAATGGGTGCTTGGTACTAACTAGCTGGATACTGGGAGGTAAGTGCAGCTTTTATCACACGTCGAGTTCTGGGCTCATTAAAGGGACTGACATTAATTACTGACCGAAACACGTGTTATGAGATGATATTCGAAAAAAAAAGTACGATAATGTAAGAATGTCGAAGTGCGATGTAGGAGGAAACAAAAATATAAAATTTTAATTTGGCATTGAAAAACGCCTGAGATGCAATAGCTTGCCGTGAAACCTTGGCATTTATTAGTGTACCCACCCTTTGCGATAAAGAAGATCTCCTAAAATGCATTTCTGACATATTGTATCAATTTTGTATTTATTTCGCAATTTTTCTTTTCTTTCCCTATGTTTAAACCGCAATACGAATGCTTTCTGAGTGTAGCAGGAATAATATTTTGAAAGTTCTTAAGAGTACGTTAAAAATACACTTTTCTATGGTTAGAGCACTGGAGGCTTCACATGAGCAATTAAATTACGTAGCGTACTGTAGCCGAAAACGGCGACAAACCAGTATCTTCTTCCGCCGCAGGCGCCCGTGGAGGAACAGAAGTTAGGCGAGATCCAGCGACCATGGTAATCAAGCGGTCTTCACTCACCGCCATTATCAGACGACTGACCAGAAGCAGACGAGACGCTAGGTGGTGGGGCGGATTGCGCAATGTGGTGCTTTCTTTACTCCATTTCGACACTGGTGGAGTATTTGGGACAATTAACTCGCTTTTTGGACTGGAGTAAAAGCAGGTAAATCCTTATTTTTACTCCATCATTCCCTCAAGGGAGTAATATGGAGGACAGTCCCCCTTTTTACTCCACACTCATGGAGTAAAGGTTTTCACAAATAGAATAAAAAGGATGGCCGCCACCATTTATACACCCTTTTGGGTTTATTTCTGTTTACAGTGTAGATGAGAGCTGATGTCCCGCTGTCAATGTTGTGAATAAGCCATGCACTTTAGCCAAACGATGCACGTCTCGCCCCCTTTGCAGTCATAGAGTTTTATTTATATTTTGGTTTTTATAATGGCCAGAAAAACATAACAAAAGCAAACCAGTATTGTTGCATTGTCACTGTTCTGTGAAACGCAGAACTGCTTTAGTTACAGCTGATTGTACAGGCTCCAAGTGGTTGTAAAAGTCATAATTCTCTCGTCTCCATTTGCATTTGTGATTGACAGCAGTGGGATAAATGTGAAAGCCTGTTTACATATTACAATGACAACTACTGAGCACTGCTTGGGAAACCCTGAAAGTACGATTATTTTTTTTCTCTCTCAGCGATGCAGTGTGTTATTTTTAATAACTAATAATTTAAAGTATGTAATCTTAGCAATCTGAAAAATGTGATTTTGTAATTATGATGGTTGTTGGTAACTTGTACTACAGCCTTACTTCTTCCAGTTTCGCGATAAGAATTCGCCATAAGAATCACGTAGTCATTCTGAAACCGTTATTGCAGGTTTTGCGGCAACCTAACTTTCAGTGGAGGCAGAGTGGAGTGTGTTTTCAAGCGCAGTATAAAAATCAGTGGTGGATACGTAACAGCAACAACCACGTGTGCCTCGCGCATCGGTCACGATCACTGCAGCGAACGCCACGAATGCGACTACCTGCCTAACGGCAAGCTCATTTCAGCATTCGGAAAACACGGTGTACGTAGTGAGCTATTGCAGGGGCACATTTCTCTTCTCGTTTCGCTCCATTCACATTCACTTTCACTACGCGAACACTTGCCACGTGCTGTGCGAATTATGCGCGCAAAACAAATTCACCGTAAGCAGCTGTTACTCGCCGCTGTCTAATGTGATCGTTGTGTAAGGGGCTTTACTGGCAAAAGGCGCTTGACCGGGGCGACCACGCGGAGCAGCAAAATCGGACGCGCAAGCTCGAACAGTCGGCGCTCTCGTCTCGCGCTGGGCTTTGGCGCTCCCACTGCGGGCGCTGATCGTCTTCTTCTTTGCTGTTGCAAGAATTAGGAACCCTTCCGCCGACCGAAAACAGCTCTAAATAAACGCTAAGTGACATCGCCAAAGCAAAGCTTTTCCGGGTGGCTGGTTTATGGGATCTAAAGTCCCAAAGCGACTCAGGTTATAAGGGACGCCATAGTGAAGGGCTCCGGAAAATTCGACCACGTGGGGTTCTATAAACGTGTACTGACATCGCACAGTACATAGGCTTCTAGAATTTCGCCTGCTTCGAAATTTGACCGTCGCGGCCGGGATCGAACCCGCGGCTTTTGGTTCTCCGTCGGTTCGAAGAACGTTCGACCACGCATAACGAACATCCAACCGCGCGGCTCGCATAGCAACTTCGAATCGACGCAGTTTAAGCATTCATAGGCAAGTACCAGAATCCAACGAGGCGGCTTGTATACACCATTGGTCCTGGAACAACTAATTTACAATGGTGTGAAAACACCACTGCCACCGTGGCCACGCATGATGCGACTATTTCTGTGTCATGCCTTATGATGACACTCCTGGTTATTGTCTGCTTGAGTGCGCCTACGGGATACGGATTGGTATGGGCAGCCATGCGGCACCGCCCGCTTACAAGAGTCTTGAATCGCAGCGCCGTCAGAAACGGGTGTTCGAGCGTTTTCCACGGCGTTCGAGCGTTTTCGAACGGTTCACTTTTTTCGCCGAAATCGTTGTCGCCAGACTCGTTCAGTAACCGAAAACAAATATTTTGGCAGCAGGGAATCGGTGCACCGCAAGTTGCCAATTCCGTTTTGCATACGCCAAAAGCCGCGCCATAGCAACGCGTTCAAGAGCAGACGACAGGAGCGCCGGCGCTTCGTTCGCCATTGGCAGGGAGAAAGTCCCTCCCGCGCTCTGCACAGTCTCTTCCGATGCACTGTAACTATGCTAACGCGACCATAGCGTCACCCTAGGAGCATAGTATACTGACCCTATGAGGAAGATACTCAACATGTTGGGCCCCCGGCAGCGTAACCAGTAGCGGCCCACTTTCTAAAGTATTCGATCGCATCGCCAGCAACATCGCCACTGCGTTTGAGTTAATGTTTCGCTAGCAGACGGATTTTTGTTGCGAAAGCAATATTGCTAGCACTTTTCTGCCGTCTGCGGAGGTCGTTTCATCGCTGTCACGTGGCACGACCACGTGACAGCGTGACGTCACGACCAGAGGAGAGCAGGGGCCCCAATTCGTCTCTTCGGCCGTAGTCGTTCCTTCGCTCGGCGCGGCGGCTACCACGTGACGGCCTCCTCGGCCCGCCGCGTGAGGGCGCTCTCTAGGAGAGGATACCATGCATAACGTATTTAAATAAGGTATTTAAATATTTATACAGAAAGAGCGTTGACTCACAGTGGCGGAAAAAAACTAGAAAACTAGCTAGTCAATATGCAGGTCATGAGGACGGAGAAAGAAAGAGCATTAAACGGCAGGTTAAAAACGCGGAAATTAAAAATTGGATGAATTCAATGGAAAAGAAGCATAGTATGGAACTACATCGATACTGGAAAAGGCAGATCAGGAAAGAATTTTTCAATGATAAATCAAGAGGCAGTGCACTACTTTTTGAAGCTAGGTCAGGGTGTCTTAGAACGCGCAGCTACAAAAAGAAATTTAACGAAGAAGATGACACATGTGCAGTGTGTGGTAGATCTGTGGAAACAATTGAACGCCTCATAATCAAATGTGATGGTATCCATCCGGATGTCGATACATGCGCAGTCACTCTTCCTGAGGCCCTAGGGTTTAAAGATAACAATGGTCATGTAAATAAATCTGCAGTGGAAGTTAGCAAAAGCGATTGGAGGATTGGTGGCTGAAAAGCAGAGATGTGGCATAAGGTTAGAATTGTGGGAAACCGTAGGTAAAGATGATGGCGATTCTTGGTGAGAATTGCCAACACAGTAAACAGGAAAAAAATAAAAAAAGAAGGGCTGAGCATGGTGGCGGTTGCCACCGCCCCGTTTCAAAGGGGGCGCTCCTGTCCGTCCGTCCGTCCGTCCGTCCGTCCGTCCGTCCGTCCGTCCATCCATCCATCCATCCATCCATCCATCCATCCATCCATCCATCCATACACGGGGTGGTGGTGGTGAAAACTTTTATTTTGTGAAAAAGAGTTTGGGAGCCACAGAGTGGCCCGGTACATGGTCGGCGTCTCTAGTCCGGGACACCGCACGACGAGGCCCCGTCTCTCGCCCGTTTCACCAGAGCCCTTTGGGACTCAAGCGAGGAGCAGTTGAGGAGGGCAGTCTCCCATGCCTCTCTGGAAGGGGTAGGGGAAGGGGGGAGGTGGGGATCTTGAGTACATGCCCACACCATGTGGAAGATATCACAGGTCTCCCCACAATGTGGGCATCGCCCATCCGTGTTAGGATCGTAATGTTTTATTATTGCAGGACAGAGTAGAGTACCTGTCTGCAGGCGGCTTAAAGTTCGCTCCTCCGTCTTACTCAGCCCTTTTGCAGGGGCCGGGAAAAGACGGTGGTTGTCGCTATAATGTGTTAATATTTCCCTGAATCGCAGCAGCGGCTGGTTAGTCTCCGAGCCAGAAGAGCTGGGATGAGGAGCCCGGTGAGTAAGCGCTCAGGCAGCCGCGTCAGCGGCCTCATTACCTCGTAAGCCCTGGTGGCCAGGAGCCCAAATGATTCGTTTGGGTGTTGGATCAGTGGCAGTCCGTCGTAGAATACAAGCAGCTAAGGGGGAGATCTCCCCTGCCAAGTAATGTTCACATGCTTTTCGGGAGTCCGTGATGATTATTCTCGAATTGTCGTGGGCGGCAGCAAGCGCTATCGCTACTTCCTCGGCCCGCATTGAATTCGGGGCGCGAAAGGAGAGTCCATAAACGTGCATTTCCTGGTGAACGACAGCGGCCGAGTAAAATCCCGTGGGCGATGGCCCTGCTACGTCTACATAATATACAGCGGGTCGGGAGCCGTGTTGTCTCTCAAGAGCCCGAGCTCGCGCTTGTCGTCGCAGGCGCGCTCCGCTTAATCATGTCTGAGGAGCTGTACAAGGCGTCGCTGGGGCGACGTGCTGCGCGCAAGAAAGAGAAAGGCAAGAGCGGTTGGCTAAGCTACGCGCCTATGGCGCAGAATGGCGAGCCCGGGGGCGTACTACAAGTTCTCTTTCTTTCAGTCGCAACAACAAGGCATCGGGCCGAATGGGTGGTGGCGTTCCTCCCTTCCTTTACGGTGCGGTTAGGGTGTCCTCCGAGATGACAGAGAATTACTGCGCCATTTCCTTTCCTCAAAAAGCCGGCAGCCACGCGTGA
This sequence comes from Amblyomma mixtum, assembly GCF_055824585.1. Classification (NCBI taxonomy): domain Eukaryota; kingdom Metazoa; phylum Arthropoda; class Arachnida; order Ixodida; family Ixodidae; genus Amblyomma; species Amblyomma mixtum. The sequence continues at coordinate 188,196,379 of NC_143021.1, forward strand.
CCTGTAGACGCGGCGCACTGCTTTCCTTCAGTTGGAGGCGCTGCGCTCTTTCTTAACCTACCGGGCTTAACCAAAGCTAAGCCCCGCAATTTTTTGTCAACTGTCACCACTGTTTGTACAAACAAAAAAGTGTAATTTTTGTCTTTTGATGCATCAGGTATACGTCGCTAAGGGAATTCTAATTGGCGACGACCTCGGCAACGCGTTGAAGAGTGGGCAACTACAGATGGCTTCAACGCCACTTCTTTCACCAGCAGCGCGGAATGACCTTGTTGCTGAGTACCTACACCGATCGGTTGACAATCACAGATGCGAAAAGGACACCTCTGACCCAGTTCTAATGTTTGATTTTTTCCGATTGCCTGGATTTGGTGTAACAACTCAGAAAACGGTAACAGGGCTCATCGTCGGGCTTATTGCGCTTGAGCCGTCATATGTGTGTCATTGTTGTTAACATATGGTTTTGAAGGAGAGGGCTGAGTCGGGCTGGTTGGTTCATGTTGAATGGTACGGCAAAACAGCGCTGACGGACGGGACGGAAGAAGATGAGACAAACACATGCGCTGACTAACAACCAAATGGTTTATTGCGAAAGAGGGGTGCAATATAAAGCATAGAAGGGAAAACTGCGGTCTAAACATGACAAGGCATACATTCGGGATATCATCAATGATTAAGAAAAGCGATCTCCTGTGGGAATAGAGCCACCGATGGTTGGCTTACACATGAGTTGCCTAATGTGTGAATGTGAAAGGCCTCCGATATCAGGCGTGAGGTGTGATCTCTATACTTGGCGATGATAGTGGTTTGGTCTAAAAACGCCTCACATTTGTCGCAATCTGCGAAATGAATGACCATGTTATTTCGGCGTGACTTGTTTTCTATGTCTTTCGCGTGTTCGCGTAGCCGATCATTGACGCACCGTCCGGTCTCCCCGATGTAAAATCGGCCGCATGACAGTGGAACCTTGTAGATCACACCACAGCAACAGTCGACAAATTTGTTTCTGTGTTTCTTCTGACATGCCTTCTTTCCATTTTCCTGATTCACTCTCTTGCACAGGCCTCCCAACTTGTTCCTGGCAGAGAAAAGGAGCTTCACGCCGGCTTTGTTCACAATCTTTTTCAGGTTGTGCGATACTTGATGAACATACGGAATACATGTTATATGTTCTTGTTGTCCAGTTTGCGCTTCTCCTTGTGAATTCTGCATTCTTTTAATATCGACTCTGCTATGCCAGATAAGACCTTCGTCGGGTAGCCTGCAGCGGTAAGCCTAGTAATCTGCGCGTCAAAGCTGGCTTGGGTTTTATGCGCACATGATCTAAACAGAGCGGCTTTCATGCATGTTTTCGCTATCCCGCGCTTAACTATCTTAGAGTGGGCCGACCGGAAGGGGAGCAGGCTCTTCTGGGATCGCGGGGAGTACATCCAACAGATATGGTCACACGATAGCTCCAGTTCCAGATCTAAAAACCTTAGTTTGTTGTTAGTAGGTAGCTCTGTGGTCAATTGTAGGTTGTTAATTCAGTACTGAACACGTCAAAAATCTGAGCAACAGTTTGTTGGGCGTCACCTTTGAGATAAAATACTAAAAAGTCATCTACATAACGCATAACTTTAACAACGGTGCCGTCAAGCTTGGCTTGAAGTTGTCTATCGCACGAAGCTAAAAACAGATCGCTGAGAACGGGAGCGAGGCTCGATCCAATGTATGTCTGTTGTATGTGTAAACCTTCTGGCTACAGCAACGTGTCGGGCACGTCTCCTCACGTACTCGGTGAAGAATTCCTTTCTGCCTCCGGACGTTCTCCGTCTATTCGGGGGTCTCATTCCGTCGGAAGGCCATGCCAAGCGGACGTGCCGCATCTTACGCTCCGAAACGTGGAGACAAGTGAGGTTTTACACGGAGTGCCTGAGCATTGCGTGCAGAAGCAACGTCCCCCCTGAACAAGGGGATAGAAGATTCAGTCAAGACCTGCGTGTAGCTTGGCAGACGGCGGACTTCATGTGGCGACAGGTTCTCCCTAGGCTCCCTCGCCGAAGAGCGCCTCCTACCTCGCCTCAACAAGACGTCGTCGTGCTGGGGAACGCAAGTCTCCCCCCGAAGGTGAATAACCTGCTCGTTCTGGGGCCAAAATACTGCGAGCATCCGCGAGTCGACAAAACGCAGCTCCTCTCTCTTGTTAGGAGCGCTGCTAGAAGAGTAAGAACGGATGAAGCTGGAAGATGCATCAAGGAAGGCGTGGATTCCCTCCCCCCGGAGGTGAAGAAAGGAAGCACGCGCCGTCTCACTGCTGCAGTATCGGCCCTCAAAGACGCTGGCGTCAATCTCCTGCAGTCGGACAAAGAGGGTGGTTTTGTCGTCGTGGCAAACGACCTCTAAAAGGATAAGGCTCAAGCTGCAGTCGCTGCCAACTTCAGACAAGTGAAAACTGTCAAGCCGTCGAAAGTGCAAGAGAAGGCAGTACAGCTTTGTGAGCGTGCTGGCCTTTCAAGACTGGCCTCTTCTGTCAAGGCGTCGAAAGCATCCAGCCTTACCGTCTTCTTCAGCGCCAAGACGCACAAAGTAAGCTGCCCCTTCCGTGTCATTTTATCTGAACGAGGAACGTGGCAACGCGAGGTAGCGGTGTTCCTGCAGAAGTGCCTGTCGCACCTTGAGGTCGAAGATCCTTTCCTCATCAGAAAGCCTGAGACCGTGTCGATATTTCTTCAAAACGAGTGTCCTGCCGACGTTAGCGCGTTTTCGGTGGATGTCAAGGACTTATACTACTCCCTGCCGCAAAGCGCGGTGATCGGAGAAATCAGCAGGTGCATCGACCGTCACGGAGTTACAAAGTTCCAGAACTCTAGTGGTATGAATGTAAGGATGTTTCTAGAAATGCTCCACTTTTATTTACAGTCCACGTTTGCTAGAGTTGACGATAGTTTTTTCATCCAAAAACAAGGTGTTTGTATTGGATCGAGCCTCGCTCCCGTTCTCAGCGATCTGTTTTTAGCTTCGTGCGATAGACAACTTCAAGCCAAGCTTGACGGTACCGTTGTTAAAGTTATGCGTTATGTAGATGACTTTTTAGTATTTTATCTCAAAGGTGACGCCCAACAAACTGTTGCTCAGATTTTTGACGTGTTCAGTACTGAACTTAACAACCTACAATTGACCACAGAGCTACCTACTAACAACAAACTAAGGTTTTTAGATCTGGAACTTGAGCTATCGTGTGACCATATCTGTTGGATGTACTCCCCGCGATCCCAGAAGAGCCTGCTCCCCTTCCGGTCGGCTCACTCTAAGATAGTTAAGCGCGGGATAGCGAAAACATGCATGAAAGCCGCTCTGTTTAGATCATGTGCGTATAAAACCCAAGCCAGCTTTGACGCGCAGGTTACTAGGCTTACCGCTGCAGGCTACCCGACGAAGGTCTTATCTGGCATAGCAGAGTCGATATTAAAAGAATGCAGAATTCACAAGGAGAAGCGCAAACTGGACAACAAGAACATAACATGTATTCCGTATGTTCATCAAGTATCGCACAACCTGAAAAAGATTGTGAACAAAGCCGGCGTGAAGCTCCTTTTCTCTGCCAGGAACAAGTTGGGAGGCCTGTGCAAGAGAGTGAATCAGGAAAATGGAAAGAAGGCATGTCAGAAGAAACACAGAAACAAATTTGTCAACTGTTGCTGTGGTGTGATCTACAAGGTTCCACTGTCATGCGGCCGATTTTACATCGGGGAGACCGGACGGTGCGTCAATGATCGGCTACGCGAACACGCGAAAGACATAGAAAACAAGTCACGCCGAAATAACATGGTCATTCATTTCGCAGATTGCGACAAATGTGAGGCGTTTTTAGACCAAACCACTATCATCGCCAAGTATAGAGATCACACCTCACGCCTGATATCGGAGGCCTTTCACATTCACACATTAGGCAGCTCATGTGTAAGCCAACCATCGGTGGCTCTATTCCCACAGGAGATCGCTTTTCTTAATCATTGATGATATCCCGAATGTATGCCTTGTCATGTTTACACCGCAGTTTTCCCTTCTATGCTTTATATTGCACCCCTCTTTCGCAATAAACCATTTGGTTGTTAGTCAGCGCATGTGTTTGTCTCATCTTCTTCCGTCCCGTCCGTCAGCGCTGTTTTGCCGTACCATTCAATATGGTTTTGCCCTGGCTACGAAGAGGAGGACGAAAACTGCATACATTGCGCGTGCCATGCTGCCGACACGTGCCCTTGTGATGGCTTAATTCATCCTGCTTCAAGGGCTGATCGTGAGCAGTTGCCAGTCGCGCATCATGTTATCCTATCAATGATCCAAGATGACGATATCAAGGGCAGCGCAGGCGAGTAGGGGCAGAACGGTACATCACCCTGCCATGGACGCTGATCGAACTGTCGAGGGCACTCCGCAGGTTGGTCAGCACAGAGAAGAGATGTCTTCCCCATCAGCATTGTTTCTTCGCCTACCCGATCAGCTGATCCTACCCCGAGTTTCCGTGTCTGTTCTCGACGGGCAGACAACGCCGCAAGGCGCAGAAACCCATCCATCAATCTCCTTTGGGGATCCTCGCCTGGAAGTGCTGAGCCTGGACACCGTGGAATTTTCGAACACTGCTCATGGGGTTCAAGTCACCGACAACGGTTCACATGCTTCCACTTTCGAAGCCAGTGCTCCAGGGGCCCAGACCAGGCCGGTGAGTTCTACACTGGAGTCGGTACTTGGGGGGTGGGGTGGGTGGAAGGTTACGGTCGCTACCAGTGTGCCCCAGGAAGAAGGGTGGCAAAGCGCCGAGGGGAAGTTTTGTTAACCCTTTCAGCCCTGAATTTTTTTTGCTACTTCGGGAATTTTTCTAAAGTGTTATTTTGCTTCACTGCCACCCAAGGAACGCAGTAAAGCAAAAAATTTCTCTAGGACTCCCTTGGTTTTAAAGATGGCGTCGTGTCCTATATATATAGGACACCAGGGCTTAGTGGTTGCAAGAACAAAAAAAGCAAAGTTTGACTTTACTCTTTATTTCAACACTTTCACAAAAATTCAAATATTGAGAACAAACATGCTGGTTGCGTTGAGGTGAAGCTAATACTGGATGTTGATTAATCCGTGTGAAAAGTTTTGAAACAGCTGGAATGAGTTCAGTGGATGAACCTTGATAAACGAGGAAGTGGTAGAAAATCCCCAAGGCGCCGCACAGCATGAAAACTTACACTTTCCACGTATTTGGTTTCCCTTTTATTTATTATTTTATGTCTCGCTGTCCTTTGAACGGAATGATTTGCTCATCGCTGCAAAGATGCTCCTCGAAAGAGAGGTTTAGGCATCTTTCACGAAATGTGTCCAAATCTGTCCTGACCTTTCAGAAAGGATCATTGCTGGTGTGGTCTTGTTACAAAGCTTGTACGTGCATTGCGCGTGCCGTGCTCCCATGGAACACAAAAGGACGCTCGGGATAGAAAGAGCGTTTATTCATCTCGATCAGCCAGCTTACATAGCGTGACCGGGCGAGGGTAAGGGGAGGAAGGGACGAGGGAAAGTCTGAGGAGCATGCGCTTGGCGTTCGCTGTAGTGAGGCATAGCGTTCGCCGTAGTGAAGGCAGAGCGTTCACAACAGGTCTCCGTGCACGTCTACAATGTGCAAGCAGATTCTAGCAGTGGCTAGCGAAAGACCCATCGCTAAATGCAGTGAAATCAGCTTTCTGATTTCTTCTTCGTCATCTCAGCGGATTTTCCTTCTTGATAAATAGAATACATGTTTGTTTCCTCGGTAAGAACAGCAAAAAACACTCTTCGGCACGTACCGAGAAAAATACGCATACGGGGTCGGTAGACCATCAAGATCATTCTCATTCTCGTCACCAGATTATTGAGGGTGATACGTGGCTGCTAGCTTATTGAAAGCTCTCCTGCACCACGACCTGTCTTCCGGTGTTGCTTTCTCAACTTCATCACCGCTGGAGGCAGCCGAGAGCTCAAATCCACGTCCTCCTCAGCGTCTTCAACCTCCGACAGGTAACCATCCTTCAGTGCAGCAAACATGGCATCTGGATCCTCGAGACGCAGATGTCTTAATTGAGGCCGCTTTGCCGTTGAGTAAGGTCACAGTTTTTGCCTCTGCAATAAAACAAAAACAAAAATTAGGCATTACCAAAAAAAAATGTTCCGCACTTGCATGCACACGCGCCGGTGGTTTATAACCACTGAAGCCTGGTGTCCTATATATAGGACACACATATTGCAGCGTGCTATGACAAATGTACTAACCGCACAGAAAACGTTCTGCAACTGTTAAAGCCTTTAGTGTCTTTGAAACAACCTGCAAAATTCTTACCGCGAACACGCTCTCAGGTATGGAGTAAAAAAATGGCAGAATAGCACTTACCATTGCAGCCGCCGTTCCGATCTTCCGCCATTTTGTTTGTTTACTCTCGGCGCTACCATGAGGAAGACGAAGGAGAAAGTGATGTCTGTGCTTATAGGAATGCCTTGGGAGTCGGCTCAGTTCTTGTTTCAGTTTATCGGGCATTTTAATCATGACTTATAGCCGTTTTGCTTCGTGTCCTTTTTATAGGACACCAGGGCCGAAAGGGTTAATGAAATACTGCGATGCTTTCTCAAAACGCGGATCATCAAGCGCTGAAATGTAGTGACGGCGCGAAAGGTACGCGACCGGCTGCGGCAAAAAAAGTCACGTGCGCACCATGCCTACGAATAAATTAATCCTCCTGCGCATTCCCAGTAAATTTTCTGCCGCCGTTCCCACTTAAGTGTTATTAAGGAGAATATTCTTTTCACATTTGAGCGCCTTTTGATCTTAAAAGCGTTGCATTCCTTCTATCCCAGAAATAGTTACATAACGTGATCATGTGATCGGAGGAGGACGCGGCTGAGTACGTTCAGTATTTTGCCTGCAGTGAAATTTGGTCATAGTGCTTACACTATACTGACACTATAATTTGAATAACACTATTGAGTACGACTTGCATTTAGTCTGCAAAGTAATATTTGGCCATTGAGCCTAGAATACACTGTAAATATAATTTTGATAGTAAGATGTGTTGTCATAATTGCTGCCACAGCTGTTTCCAGAATGTGGAGCTCTCCATCAAGAGTCGGCATAATTACTCCGCGCAGGAGTACCCCGGTTTCAGGACTCCTACCACGACAGGCGCCAGGATGCCGGAGAACACGGCTGCTGACTATGATTCTGAGTGGAACATGGTTGACGAGGAGAAAGTGGAAAACCTGCTGAAGCATCTAGCGCTGCTGGCTGCCGAGAGGCCTCGCGGCGGGACGGTTCCGGAGGCTGTTGCCTACATCGAGGAAATTCCAAGCTGCACAGGATGCGCCGATGAACTCAGGGCACAGCTGTCTGACAGGGAAGGTTTGCTCATGCTCACTGAGCACTACATGACAAATGTCATGGCAATGATGTTCGAGATGGTTTTCTAGGTATGGGACGTGGTCTGGTCACTGATATAGAAAACCTGTCATGGGTAGTGTAAGATCATCTGCATCAGCACATGATTGCCGACCAGATGGAGCAAGACATCAACGTGCCTTCATGTGTCAGCCACGGAGATTGGTCGGCCAGAAAATTCTGACCAACGGCACTGTGTCAGCTTTGAGGCCTCGAGTGACTGTGCCTCTTGCAGTATGTCAGGGCTTCCTCTCCAATTTTTGTTTATTTTATTTATTTCTTGAGAGTTTCCAATAAAAGGGCTTGCTCCAGCGTTTTCTTCAAAATAAACAGGTTTTTTTGCATTTTTCTTCTTTCTGGCACTGCTAGTCGATATTTGGTAGTATACCCAGTCCCAGAGCAACTGGAACTGAATCACCAGATGCAATATCTGATAAATGAAGCAGTGTTCATAAGAACGCAGGGCTACTGGCAATCGGTGTTTGGTACTAGGTCGCTGGATACTCGGAGGTAAGTGCAACGTATATGGGTTTGGCTGCACCGCAGCTATGTCAGCCACAACTCATCTGCGACGTTTGTTCGTCCTGCAGGTATCCGTCTACCTCCTGCGATGCAGGGACTCTCACTCTAGAGAACCCTGGAATCCAGCTAGGACCACAGCTCCGCTGCCAATGGTAGACCGTCCGACCCCGGTACCACTGCATCGCATCCGTGCTGCTGAAGACATGCCAACAGCAAAGCCCCATCAGTTCGCAGCAACGCCCCTTCAAGAACAAGCTTCGAGATTATCGCTTCCAATGTCAGCTTCAGCGATAGCTAACCACCGGAAATCAACCTCCTCACCGCATCATCCCTTTATAAGCCCGGAATCACCCTGCGCCGCGTTCAACGGGCTTGGCAGCACCGCAGCTATGTCAGCCTGCGACGTTTGCTCGTCCCGCAGGTAAACACTTCATATTTGAAAACTTTAAAAGGGCGCAAACACACACGACCACAAAGTACAAGAGACGAGACACAAGCGCCGGCGCTTGTGTCTCGTCTCTTGTACTTTGTGGTCGTGTGTGTTTGCGCCCTTTTAAAGTTTTCAAATATGAACCAACTTGCCCAAAAAGAAGTGTTAAACACTTCATGTTTTTATTTGTACGCCGCATCGCTATGCTGGTTTAGTGGTGCTGCCAAGACAAATGTGTTATATTGGTATTGCCTGGGATTGCTATCAAGTTCTATGTCAGGTGACGTAGAACTCAACTCTGGTCCCAGCACTCGCCACGGCGATGGTCAGTCACCTAACGATGTACTTCAGGCCATGAATGAAATCCAATCCAGTCAAACCACGCTCCTAGCAGTGACTTGGCAGCAGTGACAGCACAGCAAGCAGCAGCTAACGCCTGTTTTCTGCATATTGCAGTCATACCTACCGCAAATCCGCAACCTCCGGATCAAAGATTGCACTGCCGGCGCACCTGCCTGTCTGACGTGGTCATCGCCCGACGCCACAAGCCAGGCCACGAAGATATCGCCACGACATCGACTTACAATCACGTGACCCAATCACGTGACCCAATCTTCGGCATATAAGCCGGCACATAACCCGTGTGCAGCACTTGGCAGCAGTGACAGCACAGCAAGCAGCAGCTAACGCCTGTTTTCTGACGTGCTGAGTGCAGCGGCACTGTGCATGTGCATGTGACATCAGACCTTTGAGTTCAGCCGTTTTGTTTTGTACTTTTCTTGACATTAGAAAAAATAAACTTCTCTTTCTATGCCTGTTTTCTGAATATTGCAGGTTAGTACACTTTTTGTGCACAATAATTAGGTTTTTCCTTTTTGCTGTCACTGCTGCCTTCGGTGACTTTTTGAGTGTGCCTGCCTCAGACTACTGTGTGAAATGTCTAAGGAAGTTGCGCAGGCCATCAGAGAGCTGAAAGAGGAACTCAAATTAGAACTTATTGCCTTCAAAGAGGGAATGGAACGAAGCCTACGCACAGAAGAGCGTGGCTTTCGCACAGAACTAGAAGACATGAAACAGAGCGTAGAGTTCATTAGAAAAAGCTTAGACGAGGCAAATAAACGCCTCGAAACCACTCTGAACGAAAAAAGCTTGCTACAAAATGAAACGAAAAATTGAAGCAGCAAGTCTAATCAGTTGAAAAAGAACTTGCAGATTGCCAGAACAACCTTGTTAAGTCTGACCAATATACACGAAATAGAAATATTGAAATCAAAGGAATCACCGAAGAACCAAATGAAAACCTTCTTGGCATCTTGGAAAAGATTGGAAACGCTATCGGTGAGCCTATATCATCGAGTGATGTGGACGTATGCCACCGTGTGCGAACGAAGGAAAAATTCAGAAAAACATAGTAGTCCAGTTTCAGCGACGAGAGAAACGCGATCAGGTCCTTGATAAGTCGCGCAAGAAAAGGCTCACGACGTCTACCATAGCGGCAGAATCAGAGGAAAATTCCGAAGAAGACCACAAACCCATTTATATAAATGAACATCTTTGTCCGTACGTGAAAAAGCTCCTAGGAAAGGCAGTTGTGCGCAAGCGCGACTTCGACTGGCGGTTGGTATCGATTAAGAATGGCAGCATTTTCGCGCGCCAGACAGAGTCATCTTCGGTTGTATCCATTCAATACGAAAGTGATCTCCAAAAGATTTGCGACAGCAGTTGAAGTGATCGTATACGGGGATTTGGGATACTACCTTTTTCTTTTGTATAAATGATGGGTACGGAGAGCATTTGCCCTGAGGCTATTGCTGGTCTTTTAAGTGCGACAGAGACAAAGAAATGGATAAAGTTGATTCATTTGAACGCGAGATCTGTTAACCAAAAGCATGATAATTTGTTGTTGCTACTAGAGGCATGTGCTATACTATTCGATGTATTGATGCTGACCGAGACGTGGTACACTGACGACAGCGACTATATTGTGCTAGAGGGCTAAAATCATTACTTTTTAAATCGAAAAAATACTAGAGGAGGTGGTGCGTCTATTCAAACTTGTCTAACTGGTTTTGAAATCGCACCGGAGCACAGCTGTATTACCGGCGACTACGAAACTCTTTGTATTAGGAAAGGCACAAATATCTTCTCTGTTATCTACAGACCTCCAAATGGAAGTATTTCCGCGTTCCTGCAATTTTTTGATGGGCTACTCTCTCACACAAACTGTAGTGGTTGCTTACTAACAATAGGCGGCGATTTCAATATTGACATTCTGAAGAACACAGAACCCACTACAGACTTTTTACTTGTTTTACAGTGCAATGCCTTTCAGAATGTCATTGCCACTCCAACAAGACACTCCTTTATCATCATCACTGTTAGATTTGTTCGTGACAAATTCATCGTGTAATATTAGGTCAGGTGTCATAAGCTCTGACATCAGTTATCATATGCCAATTTTTTTATTGATAAAGCGACACAATAATTTGAACAAAAAAATGCCATAGTCACGTACCGCGAAATAACACCGCATACTTTGGAAGAGTTCCGGCATGCAATTATTCAGACGAAATGGAGTGAAATTTTTGCAATTGAAGATTCTAATGCGTCATACAAGTTTATAGAAATTTTCAAGCAGCACTATTTTGCTTGCTTCAAACTAAAAACACATTGTAGTTTCAAGCGCTCCCGTAAGCCCTGGATTACCCGCCACATAGACAAACATAGATTAAAAACACAAGCTCTATCAATCTTTTGTAGACTCTCGTGACGTCAGCAAACTGAGGGAATTCAAGCGTTTTCGAAATAAATTAAATAAAGCTATCAAAAAATCTAAGCGCGAGTATTACGCTCGCCTTTTTGATAGTCATTGTCTGCAAAATAGTGACCTAGTTTGGAAAAATCTAAATGGAGTACTAAAGAGGAACGTACAGGCAATTTCAATATCAATCCTCGTAATTGATAATTAAGGAGTAAGCGGAACAGTGCTTGCGGACCGCTTCAACAAATTTTTCGTAGAAATAGGAAGCACGGCTTACTGTTCCGAGGCCTCCTCTTCTGTGCGTTCAGTATCGCAAAGCTTATTTTTTCACCCTAATTGTCAGTCAGAAGTAATATTTGTTTTTCAAGGACTCAAGAACAGCCACAGCGTTGATGCGAACGATATGGAAGTAAGACCGATAAAATATGTTCTGGATATAATTGCGCCCACGTTAACACACATATTTAATTCTTCCCTATCTACTGGCGTTTTTCCCACGAATATGCAAGTCGCCCGTGTCAAGGTCCTACACAAAGGGGGAGACAAAAATAATTTAAGCAATTACCGACCAGTATCCATCCTTCCGATATTTTCTAAAGGACTCGAAAAAGTTGTTAATATACGCATTAAAAGCTTTTCACGAAAACATAACCTCATAACGGATCACCAGTTCGGTTTCAGAAAACACCGCTCCACAGAAGACGCACTATTAAGACAAAAAGAAGTAATTTTGGAAAATTTCGAGAAAAAACTTACAACTTTAGGTATTTACTTAGATTTCAGCAAGACATTTGACCGTGTAAATCATCCAATATGACTAGAAAAATTAGAGCACTATGGATTTCGGGGTATTTCACTTAAGCTCATTCAGTCATACTTGACTGGCCGGCATCAATATGTTGAGATAAACCGAAATAAATCGCCCTTACAAGAAATTCAATCGGGTTTCCCACAGGGAAGCATTTTAGGACCTATTGTTCTTCTTTTCTACATCAACGATATTGTAGAAATTTACAGAGATTGCACAATTGTCATATACGCAGACGATTGCACAATATTGACAAAACTTAGAAGAAATAAAAACAGATGCCAGTTTATTCTGTAACAATCTACAGGAATGGTGCCGAAAAAATAGCCTGATACTTAATGAATCCAAAACAAAATGTATTCTTTTTCGTGCACCCGGAGTCCTACCTGGAATATCTCCCACCATTACTTTCGGTCCGTATACATTTGGGCTGGAAACGTGTGTTGAAACGCTTGGCGTGTTCTTTTCCGAGCAGATGTCGTGGAACGAGCATGTTCAACATTTGTTGACAAAGCTAAGTAAGATTGTAGGTACAATAAACAAACACCGTCACACCCTCCCCCTAGCTACAAGAAAGCTCTTATATAATGCCCTTTTCTATCCACAACTCCGCTACTGTATACTGCTTTGGGGAAATACCACCAAGTCAAACATCAATAAACTTGCCTTAATACAAAAAAGGGATCATGCGCATTATTGAAAACAGATCATTTTTAGAACACACAGGACCCCTTTTTCTCGAACATTGCATTCTAAAAATGGAAGATATGTACTCTTATAACCTGTTAAGTAAGTACAAGAATGCAATACAAGGGAAATCTGAGACATTTCTGACCTTAGCTAGACTGCAAAAAACAACAAATACCTATTCATTTCGCTATCAGTCACCATGGCTCATTCCATTTTCCCGTACAATGTACGGAAAACGACTAAAACACGCCATACCACATGCGCTCAAAGAATTGGATGAAAAACAAATAGACATTCGGCAAATGTCGCACAAGGGAATTTTTAAAATTTTTGTTGAACCTGTACCTCGGACTTTTTTTTTGTTTAATCTTGTTTCAAGTGTCTATTTTGTTCATTATTCTGCACGTGACAATTGACAATTGACTGCTCTTTTCAGATGACTGCTTATCATTTTTTGTAAAACTATGTGCTGTGCAAGTGCTTGCTGTCTGGGTGGCGGGAGCTTTGTCAAGCTGCAACTAAGCAGCTTTTTCTTCCGTCACCTTTTTTGCTCAAGCAAATAAAGAAACTTCTGCTTCTTCTCTAAATGAAATCCATCCGCCTTATGTTCTCCGAAAATGTCTAAACCTTTGCAGAAATCAAGAATCGAGTGACCAAAATTGAAACCGACTCTCATCACTATTAGCAATAAAAGAACAGGTAGACGACATCCAGGCGCTGTCTGAGTAAAGCGCGAAACACATTGCTACTATCACAGCATGACTTGATATCTCCGAATATCAGTCCCGAAGGTGAAACCTACTCTTCTTTGGCCACGAAGATAACGAACAGGAAACGTGGGCCTAGTCAGAGGTCACAATTATTGAAGACTGCAGCGCAAAATTAAGGATGACTATTCTTTCTGTGGACTCTGAAAGAGCCCACAGATTAGGAAAGTTAGGGCTGATAGGAATAGGTCAATCATCGGTAAATTTGAACATTTTAAAGTGAAGGAAAAGGTTCTTACATGCGCCAAAATGTTAAAAGGTACAGAGTTTAGCGTATCTGAGGACTACTGCCCAAACACCATCAAGGCCAGGAACCATCTTGTAGAATTATGTAAAGCACAAGACGAAAAAAATTCAAACTCCGACATGACAAGCTAATCATCGGGAAGAAAACGTACACGTTTGATCACAGTACTCACAAGGTAGCGTCACACCATTTAAACCCGTAGAAGCCAATCGTCGCCGCTCTACGCCTTCCAACACTTCCTTTTTATGCACTAATATTAGAAGCCTTCTGCCTAAACTTGATGCTCTTCATAACCTGATTCACACCAAAGAGTCTTATCTCGTTATTCTCACAGAAACATGGTTAAACTCTTCGATTGCCGACTCAGAGATTCTTTCTCTCTCTCTTCTGATTTAATTCTTTTTCGCCGTGACATAACTAACGAAACGGGTGGTGGCGTTCTAAATGCTGCCCATAGAAGCCTTCAATGCATCGAAATTCAAACTTCATCCGCACTGGAAATAATATTCGTTCTTAGTAACGCCTCTTATCCCCCCTTAGTAATTGGAGCTTGTTATTGTCCCCTAGATTCAAGTAGTTATTTTGTCGCTGAATTTCACGAGGTGCTTCTTTCCGTTACCGCAACCTATCATCAATCGCCCATTCTGATTTTCGGCGACTTTCACTTCCCTTCCATTAGCTGGTGAATTCTTGGCTCAACCCTCTCCAAAACCAATACTGAAAGCCACTTCGTAAACACATGCCTTAACTATGGACTAAGACGAATAGTTTCGCCACCGACGCGGTCTGGCATAAATTCATCCAATACGTTAGACCTGATACTTACAACTCATTCTGATAAGCTACCTCCAATCACATACTTGCTTGGTCTTAGCGACCATTCTGGTGTTCATGGTTCCTTATATTGTAACTTACTGCATCCATCGAAAATGACAAAAACGATAACGCTATATGGCGGTGGTGTGGTGGTGTGGCACTTTTTATTAACAGACTTTATGTTAGGCGTTCAATAGGTCCTGTGCCAAGGGCCGAGGTCGCGTTGCAGGTTAGGGTCCCGGGAGGCAAGCCAGATGGGCCACGGTGGGGGCAGCGGGAAAGGATAGGCGGGGGACTTGAAGGCTATGTGGCACTGTGTAAGGCAGTGTTCTATGTCTGCATATGTTTGTGGACAGTTTGGGCCCTGAGGTGTGGAAGTGTGCCGGTACAGATAAAGTTTGGCTGGTGTACGTGGGAGATTAAACTGTATTCGGCAAAGAATGCGAGCTTCACGGATCGATAAGGATGAGTGTGGTGGTGGTATATCAGCTAAGTCCAATTTTTGCTGCGTGTAGTATTCATCGACAGTGTGTCTGTAAGCCCTGACCACCTACTCCGTCGGTGGGCTCGTCCATGGGATCCCCAGCGCCCGGTGTATAGTTTCGTAGGCAAGCTGGTGAGCCTGCTCATTGCCGGGGGTGCCCTTGTGACCAGGGATCCATCGAACGACGTGGGCTGGATGCTAAGAGGGCGGCATCTAAGGCCGATCGGGTAGGGAAAAGAAGGGGTCTTTCATGAAAGGCACGCAGAGCTGCCTGCGAGTATGTATAGACAACCTATTGGGGGGCGGGGTGTAGGGTGGAAAGTATGTGATGGCATCGGCGATCGCGTGTATTTCTAGGGCGAGCGTGGAGGTTGGCGAGGTGTGTGGACCGGTTGTGTGAGTGCTCGTTGTAGAGAGGCAAGGGTGGAGGAAGAAGGCTGCTGTGGAGCCCGCGGTTTCCGTGAGACAGGCGTCTGTGTAAGTCACCTCCGCAGCGTCCAAGGGTAGCTTGTGGTTGTATGCGTATGCCTGGCGGCGGCCTGCGTGTGTGTGGGTGGACATGTTGCGTGGAATGGGTGCGAGGCGGAGGTTAGTGGGGTAGAACAGAGACTGCGGTAGATCTGGGAAAGAGATGGGTGCGTAGGGAGTCTGTGATAGTATCCACCGCCCAGCTGATGAACTGGACAGGCGGATGACTTGTCTCTCTCGGTGCAGGTTAAGGAGGGCTGGAAGGGGAAGGAAAACACGTGGTCTGTACAGGGTGTCTGTAGAAGTCTGGCCTGAGGGGGGAGCCCTACTGTTGCTTTGTATAGTGTATTGAGGGCCCGGATTAGTTTGTCTCGTTGTGTACTTGTAAGGGGGCAGTAAGTGATATAGTATGAAATTTGTTCACGGCCAGCCCTTGAGGAAGGCGGCTGGCATGTGTCTCGAAGAGGCCAGCATGTTTTAAGACTACGCGGATGATTAAGTGTGTGATTGAGTGGCATGTGCGTATGGACTGTTTGATGGCAGAGGTGAAAGTGTTGGAGGTCAGTGGCATACCCAGGATGCGACAAGAGTCGACACGGGGGATGCGTTGTCCGGCTAGGGTGAGGGAGATAGAGGGGTTCATCGTACGTTGACACTTACTGCGTGTTATAGGTACAAGTTCAGATTTGTCCGGAGCGGGTTGCAGGCCCGCTTGTGAGAGGTGTGAAGAAATGGTGCTAAGAGCCTTTTGGAGTGTAGTTTGGACCTCTCCCGGTGAGGCTCACCGGGTGATCCACAAGGTGAGATCGTCTGCATAGAAGAGGAAATGAAGGTCGGGAATATCGGCTAGGGCCCGAGCGAGCGGGACCATTCCTAGGTTAAATAGAATGGGAGAGAGGACGGCACCCTCTGGAGTGCCACGAGTGAGTGGTATGGGTGAGGCAGTTTTTCGAGATAGCGGATACGAGCGGAGCGTTGGGAGAGGAAAGCTCTTATGTAGTTGTACATGTTGTGCCCGCATTGCGCGTCAGCAAGTATGGCGAGGATGTGGTCGTGTGATATGTAGTCGAAAGCCTTGCGCATGTCAACTGTTACTAAGGCTTCGACCTGCGCAGCGTCTGAAGCATTTGTGTTAAAGAAGGTGTGTTGAAGGAGAAGGAAAAGGTCTTGGGTGGATAGTGCTCGGCGAAAGCCAATGAAGGTGGGGGGTGGGAGATAGTCGGTGGCCTCAATATGGGAAGTGAGGCGGGCACGCACCATGAACTCGCCCGCGCAGGAGGTGAGGGAAATAGGACGGAGGTCATTGATGGTGGAGAGTGTATTAGGTTTCGATATGAATGAGACCAGGGACGATGTTCAGTCCACTGGCAGGGTGCCAGGAGTCCAGGCGTCGTTGATGACAGTAAGAAGAAATGTTTGGGCTTCGGGAAGAAGGTTCTTGAGAGTTGTGTATGTGATTTTATCTGCACCGGGGGCAGAGTGTATGTTACAATGTGTGAGTGCTGTGTCAAGTTCTGTGTGCGTGAAGGGGATGTCTAGTGCGGGAAGGACTGGGCCACGATATGATGAGTTTAAAGAGGATTGCGAGGGTGGGAAATAGAGTTGTTGGAGGTAAGTGAAAACCTCTCTTGGAGTATGAGAGGCGAAGAGGCGTTCGAGAGTGGGTGTGGGATGAATTTGAGGTCCGAGAAGGGAGCGGAGAAGGTACCATGATGATTTTTGATGTTAAGTTCCGTCTAAGCGATGGCATGTTCCTGTCCAGTGTTCGGTGTCGAGTGTCTTGCAGTTGGAGATTATGTTGTTGCGGAGTGCTTGTATTCTGTCGCGGAGCTATGTGTTGTGTGGTTGTGTAGCTAATGCGCGTTGGATACGTTTTCTCCGCTTCCACAGTCGTAAAGTTTGAGGACCAGGGTTGTCACGGGGGGTAGGATTGGAAATTTCACGTGTGGCCCGCAACTGGGTCTTTCTTAGATCGGTGACCCATGAAGTGTAGTCGGAGGGGTGAGACGGGGGTGGGGGTAAGAACCGGCGAAGTCTGACCACGAAGTGTGTCGCACCGTCGCCCTGCGTCGGGGGTGTTTTATGGGTATGTTGATAACACGGATGGAATGGTCGCTAAGTAGGTATGGTCAGTATGTGCCAAGTAACATGTGGAATGCATAGAGCGAAGGTCAGGTCGGGTGTGGTGTCTCTGCGATGGAAGGAATCCTACCTAGTGGAAGAAGCAATCTATTGTTTCTAACATCATCGAAGGTGTACAAAATCGCGCTGCCAGGTTTATTTTCTCACACTACTCCTATCATTCCAGTGTCACTGCACTCAAATCACGCCCTAATTTTTCTAATCTCGAAGAGCGACGCTGCATCTTCAGCTTGTGCTTTTTTCACAAGTTCTACCATACGCCACTTTATGTTTCAGCAATCTTACCAGTTCATCGACAGTCAGGCCACACCAACCATCCTAAAGCCGTCTATCCGCCCCCAGCACACCGCGGCACATCTTCGTCCGATTTCGTTCAGACCGCTCGGGACTGGAGTAAACTGCCTGTCGACGCTGTGGACCACTCCGACCCACATTCCTTCAAGACTGCCATTGAACCACTCTTCACTTGACCATTAGGCCCATCCCTCATGTAATACCCCACACCAAGGGGCATTTGAGGTACTAATAATAAAATAAAAATAAATAAAATCGAGGTTTGTGCTCATTAAAGCGACTGATATACTAATTACTGTCCGAAACACGTGTCACGAGATGTTATTCGAGAAGAACGTACCATAATTTAATGACGACGCATTGCGATATTGGAGGAAACAAAAATATATAATTTTAATCTGGCACTGACAAACCTATAAGATGCGATATCTCTCACTGAAACATTGCCATTATTGGTGTACTCAACGCGTGAACGAATCTCTGTGAAGTGTATTTTCTGAAGCGGTAACCACGGCCTTCTAGAACATCACTGTCCTCACGACGGACCGCACAGCGGACAAAAAGTAAACGTGAGTGATTTGATGAGCGTGACAACACAACGATAGCAGAAAAATTCTAGGAACTGCTGTCATATTCGCTCAATTCACGCAACCCTCTGTTCGCGAGCACACCTAGAGTCAAGGTGTGCTGTGACCTCAGGCGGCTTGCAACAACGTGACCACCCGTTCCAAAGGGGTAGGAATATGGACATGATCGTCATCATCATAAATATATTGCTACACTGGGCAAGATGACGTATTTGAGAAGGTCTGTACGTGGTCTGTGGATGTTTCCATGCGTGTAATTGGCAGCTTTTAAATCGCTCTGCTGTTCTTTGCTTGCGGCGAAATTCGCGCTGGTTAGTGGAAAGCGGTCACGTTCTTGACGGTAAGCACTTAACTCTGACGAGCTCTAGAATCGCCATGGGCATGAAGCCGAAGTTACGGCATTATCTGCGTGACAGATCGGCATATGAGATAGCGGTCCGACTGAGGGATGCAGTTACGGAGTCAGGAGTAATAAGGGAGTAATTACTCGTTGGCATCCACCCGAGCGCCGCCATAAGGCTACAAAGGAATGCTATACAGTTTTCTCAGAAACTTCGTAGTTAAAGAAAAATTCTACCTGGTACGGGGTTCGAACCCCGGAAAAAGCTATATAGCTTTCCTTTGTAGCCGTATGGCTGCGCTCGGGTGGATGTCAATGAGTAATTACTCCCTTATTACAAATATACTCAACCTTGGGGGATTTGCCTAAACATTTGAGCAACACAGTCAACAGTAGAGTAACTCCATGTCTCCCATGTCTCCGAAGGATGCACGTACGTCACGACGATGTTCATTCATTCCCACAGATAAGGACCTCGGTAAATTTGCCATCAATCAGCGTTAATGCTAAAGCACCGCGTTTGTCAGATGTTCCTCCGGTCTTCGCGCTCTGTTATGTGCCGCACTTGTTGCCGCCAGCATTTTCGTGGCAATCAGCAGTAGAAACATTCTTCGAGTCAATTCCTAGTTATGCTCTCAGGAGCGAATATGAAGCCACGATTGGCGAGAAGGCCAGCAAAGTAAGTCGAAGATGTGCATGTGCATCTCGCGTCGTGCACGAATAGAGCGTTTTAATTTAGAGCCCACTTCCTCCCAAGCAGTGCGACAAAACTTCTGCTTGCTCGACCTTGTCGGTTGTCTGCGCTGCAGATGTGGTCGTTTCCCGCGTGCTAACGCATGTGGAAAGCGGAGGTAGCGGAGACAAAACAGTCGGCACCCTAGCCGATGGACGCATAGCATGACAACGCGAGCGAAATAAGTGGTACTAACCAAACGTCAGCATGCTGTATTGGCTCTTTTTTTTTCAAACCTACGTATACCAGAGCTAACGGACACAACAATTCGTTCTTGAGCAGTTGGGCAGCTGGATTGTTTCTGCATGCATTCTGTGAGACGCCCGCAAGTAAATAGGGTGTGGTCACCCGCGGAATGGCCCCTCTGCCCAGTCCACGTTTCGATGACATTCGCCGAAACATCTGTCGAAAGACGCTTAGGGTTCGTTCGTTTCGCATGCACCTCGTGAATTGGCTATCGCGGTGCTGCACTTCGCCATTAGTTTCAGCAGTGCAAGATGGCACAGTCTGCATGACGCCATTCGTTTCCACAAAAAAACTGCAGACGTTGTTCAGGTCTAGTTCAGGAAAGTTCCTGAAAACTTTGCACCTCCTGGTCGGTGCCGAAACGGTGCAGCTGCAGTCGCCATGGAAGCAGACGACGCCTTGTGCGAGAAGGGCTTGCGCTTTGAGATGAACGGCGGGGATACTCAAATTATTCACGTCGTCGATGTGAACGGTGCCCCGCACCGGCCCTACTCTGATGGAAAGTGATTGCCCATCCGAGAAGGCGGCGTCGGAGCTGGGGATGGGGGCCCTCGCTGGCACGTACCTCACACCTCTCGACCACGGTGTTCTTGACGGACCCGTAAAGTTATAAAAGTACTTGAAGTCGTTTATGTCTGTCACACGGGCACTTCGGACCGCGATCGGTCTCGAACGCGGTTGAAGTTTGAAGCGCGATCGAGGTCGATAGCTGCTACACGTATTCACTCGATTACAGGTATCCACTCGAGTTAGACTGCTGCATAGGAGATGGCGCTGCGCATATTATCATAATCGCCATTTATTTTTAACAAATTAAAAATAACAATTGCTAGTGAAAATTTCAAACTGTGAGCAGAAAAGCAGTTTAATTACTTTGTGCTGCAACCAGCAGTAGACTCGATAGAAAACAGCAGCAAAACCACGCTCGGGGCACGCGTAAACGGCAGCGCCATCTAATGACAAGGCGAGAAAGCAGATTAACTCTCTGATGAAGATATTTTCTTCCGTAATTGCTGATAACTAGGGCCTGTGCATTACGAGCCTTTTTTTCGTTCCAAGAAGAAAAATTGCAAATAGTAGAAAATGTTACAATTGACTAGAAGAAAGACACCTGCTTCGCCAGGTGTCGTTCTTGCGAGGTAAGCACACTGGATTTAGTTGGGCCTAATAGTTAGAAAATCGCAAAATTATCTGAAAAACAGGAGCTAGTTATCGCTTAAAGCTCTACGCGTGGGCGAGAGTGGGCGAAATAAAAGCGAACCGCTACCATTTGAGCGAGCTATCGCGCCGAAGGATCCAGCGGTGACATGTGGGGACAGTATATATCCAGTGGGGACATGTATATATTCCGAAGCGGGCGAGCAGGGCGCCGCCATCTTGTCAACTAGGCTGGCAGCGGCCCCTCCATCGTGCTCCAAGTGCTTGAGCAGGATCGCGGTCGATCGCGATTGAATTCGCCGTATAGCAACGCCGGATCTGCATCGAGTTCGATTTCGATCGACTTGATCGCGATGGAAAGTGCCAGTGTGACAGCAGTATACACGTGCATCCAGCATTATGCACGTTGTTGCTACAAACGCTTAACATGCAAGTTGGCGCGCGCACACCTCAGCCGTGTTCAGTGAAAGAATCTACGTTCGCGTCGCTTACCTGCCGCGAGGCTGCATCGAGGCTGATGCATGAGAACACCTCGCTGCGATGTTCTGTTTGAAAGTTGTTCACACGGTTCGCGATGTGGACAACCGTTGATATACGGGAGCCATTGTGCTGGCTGAAATTTGGTGGCGATGCCAAGGCCAGCAGATGACCAGGCCTGCAAGCGACCATTCGTTTTCGAAGCAGCCAGTGCCAAGATGCAGTTGAACTGCATGAACTGACGTTGCACACTCGCGGCGCCACGGCGGAATATGACAGAACTAGTGCAGGGAGTGCAGGCGAATCGAACGGATCTAAAGATATGCAGCAGAAGAACTCTAGTTTGGGCTAGTTGGTTCATGATTCAACAGGAAAACGGCGCAAAAGACGTGGACAAAAGAGACAAACACGACAGGACCAGCGCCATATCCAGCAGCCGGCCGTCCTCATCGTGTTGTGTGAACACATCTCTGTTGCTTGAACACATCTCTGAACTGTCATATATTTTAGTGAAGAAATTGAAGAGAATGTTTTCTCAGATTTCACTTGCCAAACCCCCTTTTGCAGTTACTGGATTTTTATCCACTTTTTTATTTATCATTAAAGCAGTCATGTTAGACACCTTGATACTTTGGTGAGACTTTGTTCACCCAGAGGTTTATCTTTACACAGTTTCTGCGACCCCTAGCGATGTTTATTGACTGCTAATATTTTTCAGTCTACTCATTGTGTGTCTTTCTTTTTTCAACAATCCAGCTGAAAAAGGTCCGCCGCTCATGCAAACCTCTAGTTCGCTGTAGCTGCCTAGGCACCAAGCTAAAGAGGTCGTGGAGAAGACTGAACGAAGTCATGCTGATTCATGTGCGTTAAATATATAGTAGCACACAGAAAATGGCAGGAAACAAACTAAATCTGTGACACGCAGTATTCTATGTAGTGGCTCAGATATCAAAAGGACCGGGCCCCCTCACAAGTACTGCACATATATTCATAGGAATGCTTAGGTGTTTCCATAAAGGGGGTGCAGGTTTATGATAGTGCTTTTTAAGTCTAGGCAGCAGGGAACAAAAGCGGACAAAACTTCATCTTCATCATCATTTATTTAACACTTAAAGATCCCGTCTGGGACATTACATAAGGGGGGGGAGGAGGGAAAGGCAGAGGTGTGAATCGGTCATACAAAGGCATCTGAACATAAAAAAGCATAACAAAAATAACAAGAATAACAAGTTTGACGTGAAATTAACTTCCGGTAATCCAAAAATACAAAAAATATACGGCGAAGCAGTAGTATATAAAATTAAACATTAAAATGTGCGGAAATTAAATAAGTGGGAAAACACTCGGGGGGGGAGGGGGGGGGGGTGACGCAATGACACAAGCAGTTCAAATTGCAGTTAGAGCAGCGCGAGGGAAGTAGCTATAGTTGGTTGAAGTGGTCTGTGAGTAGCTGCCTAAATCTGGTGAGATTAGATTCGACGACAACGATTTCAGGAAGGTTCTTCATTAACACCTCTTTTCGGGCTAGTTGGTGCATACTTGAATTAGAGAAAATTATCTCAAACCATGCACACCACGAGAAGGACGACGACGAGACAAAAGCGCTTGTGTCTCGTCGTCGTCCTTCTCGTGGTGTGCATGGTTTGCGCTATTTTTTCTCTAATTCAGGTAGGTTGTTCCATTCTTCTATGGCGATGGGAAGGAAAAATTTGTTGAAAGCGCTGGATGAACCGTGCAACCGCTGAATGCTGAGGGAGTTTAATAATGGGCGAGATGAGCGTAAGGAAGCAGACAACAAAGTTTGGCGTAGTGCAGGGAAGTTAAAGTATAGTTTGTGTAAAAGACAAAGAATTGATACTTTTCTGCGGAGTGCTAATGGCTCAAGACCGAGAGAGGATTTTAGATTGGTAACGCTGTGTCGAGACGAATACTGCGACGTTATGAACCGAGCTGCCCGATTCTGGATAGCTTCGAGCAATTGTATTAAGTAGGCCGATGAGGGTTCCATATTTCTGAGGCATATTCCATTTTAGCGCGAATGAATGCTTCGTATGCTTGTTGTCTAATGGATGGAGGGGACATTGATAGCGATCTTCGGATAAAGCCAAGTACTCTGGAAGTGCTTGAGCAAAGTTTGATAATGTGGTCTGTCCATGTTAATTTGTTCGTTATTTCGACGCCAAGGTACTTGTATGAATTCGTTGCTGAAGCGCCACGGAGTTCGGGGAGTACTGAAAATTAGTAATGGAACATTTGCGTGATATGTGCACGCATTTACATTTCGAAATATTAAGCTGCATGAGCCTGTATTTCTGTATTTCTGTATTTTATTTAGGTCGTCCTGTAATAATTACTGGTGAGTGTTATCAGATATGCGGCGATAAACTACGCAATCATCTCCAAAAGACAGACGGATGACGAGATTCCAGATGGCAGGTCGTTGATGAAGACTAGGAACAGAAGCGGAGCAAGGACGGAACCCTGGGGTACACCGGAGGTAACTACGGTAGTTGCAGATGCGTGATTTGCAATGACGGTGAACTGTGAGCGATTAATCAAAAAGCAGCGAATCCAGGAAAAGACTAGAGGGTCGAGTGACAGGCATGCGACTTTACAGATGAGACGTTGGTGAGGAACGCGATGAAATGCTTTTGAGAAATCCAGAAGTGAAGAATCCAGAAATGAAGAATCTAGACTTAGATGAAGATCAGTTGTGAATTCGAAAAGTTGTGTTGCGCATGAGAAGCCTGCCCTGAAACTATGTTGTTTGGGAAAGATAACAGAGTTTTTAAAGAGGTGATTTGCAATATTGGAATACATTATATGCTCAGAGAGTTTGCACGGGATGCATGTTAATGAAATGGTACGATAATTCGAGGGGTCAGAGCGGTCACCGGCCTTAAAAACGGGCACAACTCTCCTTGTTTTCCAATCGTCCGGAATTCGGCCGGTCTTTAGCGATTGGTCGAAAATGAGCTGTAGGATTTGGCTTTACAATTCTTTGGTTCCTTTGAGGATTTTGGCAGGTATGTTGTCAGGTCCTGGTGAAGTAGACGGCTTGAGTTTTTCGATGAGCTTAGAAATTCCCTCAGATGTGATGGTAACAGATGGCATTCAAGCAAAATTAAGTTGCGGTAAAGTAATCCTGTTTTCCGGTGGTTTGTGGGTGAAGACTGAGGTAAAGTAGGAGTTCATTGCATCGGAGCATTCGGAAAGCGGAACGTGTGTGCCATCTTGTCTTCTCAAAGATATGTTGTATGAGCTCTTTTTATGCGTTATCAGATTCCAGAGTTTTTTTGGGTTAGAGCGCATTAAGTCTAGGAGATCATGATTGTAGAATTTTCTTTTAGATGACCGTAATAACTGAGTGTATTCGCGAAGACTGGCGAAGTATTTGTTCCATTTCACAGATGATGTAGAATTTTTGGCATTACGGAATAGGCGTTTTTTTTCCGAGATAGTTTGCGCAATGTATTGGAATACCAAGGCTTAGCGGCGTCGCCGCGGATACATATGAGTGGTAGGTAAGCGTTAATGAGCGACAAGAATTTGTGCTTAAAATGGCACCAGTTTTCATTCACGGATCTCGTAGGCATGGATAGGAGCAAAGCAGCGAAGAATTGTTCAGGGTCGGAGTTCACACTTGCTAAGTCGGCATTACGATTTTCGCGGATGTATTTGACGATGGTTAGTGGGCGGAGATTGCAATGGTTAGTTTGAAAAACAAGAGACTGTGGTCACTGAGTCCACTAGAATGCAGCTATTCAACATGTCTCCCTGTGTGCATACATCTGTAGTTTGTGCAAACGCTTCTCGTGGAAAATTCACATCAAAAATTTTTCCATTCCATATCTAATCCTGAGAAGGAAGCCTGTCTACACCCTAGCTCTTGTTGCTTAAATAACAAAAAAAAATCATGCGTTCGTTCCATAGAAAAATGGCAACAGGCAGTGATCATTTTGCACCAGTTCTCTTTGATTGGATGCTCTCGTGATGGCACTGTCCATTTTTAATGCAAGTGCTGCTTGGCGCAAGAGATGTTTAGAGAGTAATCGGTCCGAAGATGCTGAAATTTATTTAAAACTTATGAAGCAATTGAACGGTGACACAACTCTCCTTCATGACACTGTCGTGGCGCACAGGCAATCTCGAACCGGGGATTCGTTTGGCAGCGTGTTGAGTCATCGGGGTGAGGAAAGTTGGGGAAAACGAAAACTAGCGAATTTAATGGCACTTTTAGGAAACTTGTTTATATACTAGAGAAAAAGAGCCAAAATTTAAGAGTTCTTAGGTTCCAGCGACTGGATGAGCCTTTTCGACAGGGCCCAGAGGGTCCATTCAAACTCAGCACCATCCTTAATTCCCCTCAGGTTCCGCCCTTCCATCACGAAGTGGCCAGTCCAACACAAGGCACATTTCTCCTAGATGGGCACCAAAAAAATTTGCACAGCACTCTAACAGGTGGAGTCACTCTTTGCAGAATCAACCCGTGGAAACGGGAGAGGAGTAATTGAAAGTCTGCTACTAATTCCTCTAGTGCAGGAACCGTGGTGCGAGCAACTCGGTGTCACCGAAAACACTTGTGGCCCTTGTGACGCCACGGGCCTCAACTGCGGCGGGCTCTCTACTGTGGGGCCGTCTCCTGAAGGAAACGGGTCATCCCTTGATAGCTAAGTCCCTTTATTCCCTGAACGGGCGCCCTTGGTTCCGTCCGTCGCCGGTCTCTGTCCCCGAGAGTCTCCTACGGGAAGGTCATCCTCACCCAGCGTAGCGTGAGAAAATCCTGCAGGCACTTTATCAGCGCGGCATTCTTCTTTGCGGTGGTCGTCTGGTCAAACGCGGGTGGCAAGCTGAGTCATAACAGCCTCCTCCCCTGCCATACGTGTCTCAGTGGGTAGCAGTTGCTTCTGGTGCACGAAAAGACGACTGTCGTACTTTTCGAAGTATGCCAGCAGCTCTACGTGGCTCGCAACGTTGTCTTCTTTGACGTAGACCAAATTCTTTGAGGCCTCTTTGACACTTAAACAATATGCCCAAGCCAGCACTCAACTCCCCTCCGAATAATCCAGTTCAAAAGAGGGATTGCTACAATCTCGTTAGTATAGCTGTTCGAGAAAAGCTCACACTGAAAACTTCTTAGGACCCACGTGTACTGAGAGAACCAAGCATGTTACGATACACATTACCCACAAGAACGCACGAATAAAAACTTAAATGGCAATTTTGGATACACGAAGGGCACCCCGGACAGCTTAGAAAGAGCGGCTAAGTGCGTCCGCGTTTCCATTCAGTTTGCCTTTCTTGTACTTGACGTCAAAATGATACTGCTATAGAATCAGGCTCCGCATCAGAAGGCGACTTTTCTTTGATGTCATCGTTTGCATCCAGGAAAGGGAACAATGGTCCGAATCTACTGAAGAATCCGCACCATACAAAGCGGTGGGTGGGCCAAGACATCGTTTATTGTTATGATGAGTGTTATTATAGGCGTTGTGCTAAACGGTTAGAGAAGGAGTGTGAGGAGGAGGGAAGCGGCGATGACTGTGTCCGTAAGTATGAGGAGGAGGACAGTTTCGATAACTGTTCCCGTATACTTGCGTAATGTCATTTTGATGTAGCATATCTTTCCCTCTCCGGTATTTAGCGGTCTGGGGGTTTTCGTGTCCGGCCCGACCAGCGCAGTGCTGGCGTCGGGGTGCTTGGGGCAGCCTCGCGTATTTATTTATTTATTCCCTGTCAGAAATCTGGCCAATGCTGGATAAGTGGAAACCACCATCTTGGTGGATTATGGTAGTGGGAACTGGTGGATGCTGGCATAATGGCAAGCCGCTATGGCAGCATAATGGCAAGCCGCTATGGCGGCATAATGGCAAGCCGCTATGGCGGCATGATGGCAAGCCGCTATGGCGGCATAATGGCAAGCCACTATGGCGGCATAATGGCAAGCCACTATGGCGGCATAACGGCAAGCCACTATGGCAGAATAATGGGAAGCCACTATGGCAGCATAATGGCAAGCCACTATAGCGGCATAATGGCAAGCCACTATGCCTATAATGGCAAGCTGTACACTGGAATAGTGACGGACTGGCGAGCTGCACTTCAGTCATTGGATGTGATTGTTCCTGAGGTGACACGAAGGCGCAATACAGGAAGCACACCAGTATGGAGGTTCAGGGCTCGCAACACATTTATTTTAAATTTATGTAATATAATCAGCCTAAGTGCTGTCATACAGCTGCGCTAGAAGGCGGCACGGCTGCGATGGAAGGCGGGACGGGACGGCTTCCACATCTGCAGGCGAGGATTTTGCTTTTTCCGCTTTGCCCCGCTTCCCCTGCCGACCAGCTTCAGTGAAGAAGCTGCGAAGATATTTTCGCGCCGCCCCAACCCTGGTGTGAACAGGAGGCTCCGGAGCAGGATGCAGCGCAACATATTTCTGCAGACAGTCTGAAAGAGTAACGCAGGTAACACAAATTGGGTCTCAACTTCATCTTCTTCAGAAAATGTGGCCTATGAATAAGTAATCAGCAAACACAACAAAATT
Organism: Amblyomma mixtum; assembly: GCF_055824585.1. Taxonomy (NCBI): domain Eukaryota; kingdom Metazoa; phylum Arthropoda; class Arachnida; order Ixodida; family Ixodidae; genus Amblyomma; species Amblyomma mixtum. The sequence goes on from NC_143021.1 coordinate 188,224,319, forward strand.
ACAGTAAATGGCACCAAAACTTTCAGTGCTCAGCACAAATAAATGTGGCACCATATGATAATGACGTTTGGAGTAAAATACAGTAAAACTCGGTAATTCGAACTCAAAGAGGACCGGAAAACTGTCCGAACTAAGCGAAATTCGAATTATGGCATGGGCGCTAGAATGAGCGGTCATTGCACCCTGCCGTGCAGGCGGAACCCAAAGCAGTCACATCCAGACGTGTTATAGCTAGGAACTACTACACGTTCGTGGCAGGCGATTCTGAGAATTAGACTAGACAGAAGAGCTGCAAGGGGAAGAGCTGTGAGTTACTGACTTATATTTACAGCGAATGTTCTTTGGCAAGTCAGGCCTGTGGGCTGGGAAGGGGGGGGGGAGTGGGGGGGTGTCAACCTAAATTTGGAGTCAACTTAGAAATATACATATGTTAGGATGGGCTAGGAAAGGAAAGAATAAGAGAGCCCACAGTAGGACTTCAACTTCCAAAGTGCGCTTACTTGCAACTGCCTCAACCTTCTCCGGCGTGGCAGGCATTTTGCTGACTGAGCCTGCCATGCTCCTGCATGCCTGGCCCGTGAGGCTGCGTGCAGCAGCCTCCTCCCGTGACCAGACCACTCGGGCCATTTCTAAAGTGAACTTTGCGTCCGAGCGGTTTTGCAGCAGGAAATTCCATTTGGCCTCCGAGATCGAGATTTGTGGGTGCACCTGCACCTGCAGTCATTAAAGAACAATCAGTGGCTTTTCTCCATACTGTACTTTATAACAGTGATACAGAGGTTTTCAAACCGCTGACATGCACAGTGAGAGCGCAATGAGGCAGTCTGCCAGTGTATCTTGTCAACGCTAACAGCTGATGGCAAAGTCTGAATAAAACACAAATGACAGAAACAAACAGACATCGATTGAGAGGACAAAGCACAAAGTGACAGTGAAAAAATGCTATCTGTTCAACGTGTACACATCTTTCCATGGAAGCAGTTCACCAACTGTTATATCCATGGCGACATGGAATATGAGGAAACGTGGTACAGAAGTCCTGCCAAAATCCTTGGGGCATACCTAACACCAGAATGTTCATCCACCTTCCATATTCCAAATCCTCATCTACCTTATCAGTCTTTTCCACACATGCTACATTTAGGAGCACCAAATTAGAGACCACCAGACCAAGGAACAGAGAATAGAAGGCAATATTGATCCTGAAAACACGTCCCAATTGAGTAACACAGCCCTGAAAAACCAGCAATGAAGCCAGTAAAAAGCCGCACTTCCGAAATGATCAAGGTTCAAGCAGGAAACTTGACCTCAGTGGCTTCCTCATAACTTTCCCCTTCATAAAAAGTGGGCTATGGATTCTCCGTAGTTGCTTTAACCTAGTCAGGAGGTGCCCGTATAGCGTTTGTGCGAGTCTTTTTTGCATTCCTCATGGAAATTTTTCTCCACAATGCAAGTTAGCACATGGCTGGAGATGGCAAAATCTGAATTAAAGACACAAGTTACATGTACAAGCGTTACCAATCCTGGTTATGTACCTGCAACATGCAGAATTGACATTTCTGCTGCACCAGCACGTGCATCCACAGAACAAGAGGAGAAATATGAGACACAAGCGCTGGCTGTCAGCTGAAATTTTATTGATGGAAGCCACACTTTATAACAGCGAGGAACAAATGGGAGTGATATCATTGGGGATGATAACAGCATCAATGAACGTAAGCACAGGCAAGCAACATAAGAAGATCAATACATACCATAACACAGAGAAAAAAACTCAGTTGTTGACCTAAAGGGGCAACTACTGCAGCAAAGAGCAATAAAGACAGGGCATGCTAAAGCATATACCGCCTTACACGGTACGCTTCCAAGCTTACACGCCGTCTTGTCGGCACTGTGACCGAGAATCTAGATCTCTCCCAACCGAACCACGCATCCTTTGCACTTACTAATGGGTGCAACCAAATCAGTGTACTTGCGTCAGATAAAACATGACACTCAGTTCATCAAGTGTTCCACACGAGTGGTTCATGTCAGCCAAACTGGCCAGTGCATTGATGAATGTTTGGGGGAGCATGCCCCAAATTTAAGCGATTTAATGGACAAGTATGCAATTTGGTAGCACACATTAAAAAGTGCAAAGGGTGCATGGTTCGGCTGGGAGAGATCAAGAATCTCTATATAAGTGCCGACGGCACGTTAGCTTGGAAGCATACCATATAAAGAAATATGGCAGTAGGTGCATTGGCACCACTCTTCATCGTTCTTTGCTGCAGAAGTCAACTTTTGAGAAGTGGCCAATGATTGAGTTCTTTTGTCTGTCTGTGTTTTGGTATGCATTGATTTTCTTATGTTGCTTGCTTGCGCATTCATCGATGCTGTTATCATCCACAATTGTATCACTCCCATTCTTTTCCCACCTGTTCCTCGCTTTTATAAGGTGCTCGCCTTCCATCAATAAAATTTCAGTAGCCATTTAGCATTTCTGTCTCATATTTCTCTTCTTGTTCTGTGGATGCATGTGCTAAGGCTGCGATATTTCTTAGGTTCAGAATGCACCGACTCGCCCAGAAAGAAGTTTCAGTGAAACAGCAACTGTCCCTCCTGTGCATTGCTGGCAGCCAAAATGCCATCTAATGGCTGCCTCGGCAGTAATCAAGGAGCTCGTCCCAAGGCAAGCCATCCTGTGAGTACAGAAACGGACATGCCACAACAGTATTGTGCGTCTTCTTTCTCATCAAGAAATGACAGTGCAAGTGACAGTAGCTAGCACAGCGTGCCTTTATGCAAACGCTGCGAGACCCAACAGAATAGTTATCTGTGCTTCCAGGACAGAAAGCTAATTTTCGAAGCAAAAGGATCACTACGCTAGGCAAACCCAGTTTCGCGGCGGGCCCAAGTTTCACCTTCAAATGACGTTAAGCTTCGAAAGCAAAGGAAAGGCACATAACTGGCCCCCAGGGCAGTGGACACCTTAGTCGTGCTTTAAGCTATGAAACCGACGGAACCGGACCTTGGAAAGCAAAGGAAAGGCACAGTGGATAGTGGACACGTCAGTCGTACTTTAATCTATGTGGCGGTAGTGACAGATGTGCGCTGCACGTGTTGGCATTGACAACATTGTGGCAGAAACACGGCACCAAAGCCATAGGCCGTAGGCATTCATCGTGTTCACTGGCATTGGCAACATTTTAGACTTCGATGACTTTAAGGAAAGGAAGTGCGCCTAACTGGCTCCCTGGACGCCTGAATCGAGCTTTGAGGTACGTGGGGTGGTGAAAGAAAGATGTGGGCTGCACGCATTAGCGCTAACATGTTGACAGACACGTGGCACTGCAGCAATAGGTCACAGCGTTCATTGGGTGAGCAAACTCTCGCGATCAACCATTAAATGCTACCTCCCAGGGTGAGCGCGCTGCCTATCCAGTGTATGGAACACCCTGAACGTTTACAGACGCCAAGCCACACATAGCTGCCGATACGCCATAGCTTTCGCTCTGTAACCAGGATCAGCAGTAGTTGAGCCGCAGTTTTTTTTTATACACCCCCATGGAACAAGACAAAGCATGTGAAAGGAGAAATATGCCAACCAAAAAAAACATGAAAACACAAGGACAGAACAACAAAGGACAAAGGCTAGACTAACAACTGAATTCTTTATTGAGCACAGACCGCCAGGTAATCTCTACGCATGCGCCAAGACAAGATATACACTCAAACATGGCCATTCAAATAATCAAATTCTTTTGTCGTCAGCACAATCGATGGCAAACTGACGCAAGCATCACCTTTTTCAGATACTTAAAAGTGCCGACGATAGCACCGACGACAAAAAAATTTATTTGAATGACCATGTTTAAGTTTCTGTCTTGCCATGGTGCATGCGTAGAGATTACCTGGCAGTCTATGCTGAATAAAGAATTCAGTTGTTAGTCTAGCCTTTGTCCTGTGTTTTTCTCTCCTTTTGTTTTCGTCTTTTTTTGGTTGGTATATTTCTTCTTTAACATGCCATACCAACAGGCCCACCTTTCTGCCCTGCTCTAGACAAAGCAGTCTTAACGAAGTATTACGACAGGGGCTTAGTACGATATGTAACTTGCGAACTCTTGCTACTGAAGTAAACATGTACATGCTCACCTGTCCATTCACGGCATCAAGTGTGTTTATTGGCAGGGCAGCAGCAGCGCTTGCTTCTGCAGTGGCTTCCTCCGCACATGCTGCGGTCAGAAAATGTCCACTTTTGGCATGAAATGCAGTTTGGCCAACCCAGAAATCATGACCACGAGTCAATAGATAGGCTGCGGAAACCTGGAAGTCCGCTACCGATCAAAGCTAGGACTACATCATGGCACGGGTTGCCCTGCACACAGAAGTTGGGTGCAGTGCTGGAGATTACTACCTCCTGCCCTGCACGCATGTGGCAAGCAGCAGCTAAGAACAGCTCTGCTTCATCTCCCATCGCAAGCAGTGGCTCAGCAAGGGTGTGCTTAATCCTTTTATCACAACATACAGCAGGAGTGTGCAGAAAAGATGTGCAGTGCTTCTGTGACTCTCGAAGTCCCCATGCTGAAACCAGTTTCTTTGGCCAAAACAGGTCTAGCCACCATAATTAAGGAGTTTTCACTGTGCACAGTAGCCGACTTCAAGGTTTCTGCAACTTACCCATTGTGCAGGATGCGGAAAGTACACGTCTATTAAAAAGTAGAAATGGAAACAACGCTGGTCTCTGATGGATGAACAAAACACTAGACTCACCATAGGGTACCGCAACTTCATCTGGAGATGTAAAAGACAGGGCTGAATCACCATGTGAACAAGCAAAACCAATCTCACTACAGGTCACTAATGGTTTGAGAAAATCTAACACTCACCACAATGCATATCAGCTTCAGCTGCAAATGTGCCAGCCAGGGCAGAGCCACCATCTAAACAAACAAAACCATTCTGAAAAAAGTACTGTACAGCGTTTCGCTGCATTTCTGGCTAATGAAAATAACACATTACACATGAAACCACTGTGGCTTTCAATTAAAGCCTTAAATTCAAATGTCCTATTGACCTATGCATTGTCCTGCATCAATACAGAATGTTTCCTGAGCATATCAGGACTGCAGTGCAAGGGTTCAGAAGAAAGTTAATGCCTCATGCCTGTATCATTACCCTTTTACAAAGGGTATTCGCTTCACTGTATCCCACACAGCGTCAACAGCGCAAAACAGAGCAGGTAGGCATAGGATTAGACGCGTGCAGCCTTTCATCATGCTCCATGTACAACAAATTGCAGCCACTGTGATGTTGCTGCATGTTCCAACTCTCGTTGAATGTTTGACTAAATCCCATCTGGTGAGGGGGGAACACAACCGCAAATAGATGAACTCTCCAAATTAGAGACAAGGAAAAGAGCTGTCTTGGGGTCCGCATGCGTCTCTTGTTCAATATGAGCATGAATGCCTTTACTGCCATATTGGGCCTTACCACACAATATGGAGGAAGAAAAGAATTTTGGAAATGCCGTTAAGTCACATTTTTTCAGGCCAAACATGAGGGCCCCTCCTTACTTATTGGCCGCCGTTTCGCTGTGTATGCGCAGCAAACACTCTTGCAGACAACGCTGCGCTCAAAATTATTGCCTGTGCCATCGGCCAAAGACTCCCTGTAGTCCATGCGAAAACATGAGACTTAAAGCACACTTTCTGTCACACAATCCAGATAGCAAGGGCCTCTCCTGAGCTTTCCTTCCTCCATGTCATGCAGTGACTACTACAGATAAGTCATCTCCAGTGAGAGATTGGCAATGGCTCCCAGAACACTCTAGTTAGACACTCTTTCAATTTCTTTTTTTGACCAACCATGCCCCATAGTATTCCAGGTGAGCAGGGAACCCATGCAGGCCCAAAAACATCAACCGTTTCCTTTTTTTCTGATATGGCGAGCCGCCGCGGTGGCTCAGTGGTTATGGTGCTCGGCTGCTGACCCGAAAGATGCGGGTTCGATCAGGCCGCGGCGGTTGAATTTCTTTGGAGGAGAAATTCGAGGCCCGTGTACTGTGCGATGTCAGTGCACGTTAAAGAACCCCAGGTGGTCGAAATTTCCGGAGCCCTCCACTACGGCGTCTCTCATAGCCTTAGTCGCTTTGGGACGTTAAACCCCATAAACCAACCAACATGATATGGCGAGTGTTCGTTCATTTGCTGTTATACTCCACTGTACAAAGGGGCTTCATATCACCATTCAGAAATTAGCTTCTCTTTGCAAAGGTAATTGCTACCCAGGTTCCTATTCTTACTTTTACCTCTCAAAGAACCAGCCCTCTTGGAGACTTGAAATGTTGCCCAATTATCATATTTACTTGATATTAATGCGCACCATTTCCCCAGAAAAGTTGCCTAAAAATGGCCCCCTCACAATCTTCACAGCTGGTCTAAGACTGCTTTGCTTTGCGAGCACAACACCCGCTTATACTGCTTCAGAAAAATGCTTCGAGGGATCCAGTGCACAAAGGATAAAGTAAGATTACTAGCCTTAAGGACTGGCCTCAGCTAATTCACCTTCTGTCCTCATATGCCTGTACTCTTAATGTTTTAGGGAGCTGGAAATATAAATTAGCAGTTAGAAATGTACCTGCAGGGCCAGCAGCACTTGTGATGGCCGTCAACACCTCTTCAGGAAGTTTTGAGCCTGCAAACAATCAAGCGAAACACAGATTGCAGTTTGCTCTAGTCTGACAAGATATCAGGGAATATCACAAGTGTTACCTGCGTCCAAAGAGGGAGGCATGATGTATTCTGCAATGACCTCACCACGCTGCTGGCCCCTCTGAATGCAGCTGGCTATTTCGTCTGTGGTTATTGAAATACACAAAAATATACACTGGGGAACGACAATACAGTGTACCAGGGAATGGCCCCCATTACATAAAAGGTACAACCGTGTCTGCAAATGGCTTCTGTTTATCCCTTCCTAGCTCATAAAAGCTTCTTTTACAGTGAAAGTGCATCTCTGTCATTAGAATTCAGCAATCTATAGGAGGTATTCACTGAGGCCGCGCTACCAGACGGCGCGAGCATCGCCGCGGCAAAAGCGCCATGTTTGCGGTCGTTACACGCCAGCTCGTGCAGTAATAACGGTACGCCGTGAGGTACCCGGCCTGAACTGTTAGTGATCCGTAACATATTTGCACGTTGTTAAATGCATCAGCGACCGCGTATGCTTATTGTGCATGAAGTTTGCAGCAAAATTCCTCTGTGCCGTGATAACAGAGCTGCCTCAACTCGGCAGCAAAACTGGCTGGCTTCACTGCACGCAAAAATGTACACTACTTGCAGCTTTTAATATCAGTTGATAACTGTCAGCTAGTCATGCAGGGCACATCGTGGATAAACAGCACGATTAACTACCGAAATTCCAAAACTGGCGCCGCAAAAACCAATAATTCCAGCGGCAGAACGGTCAAACAAATGCTCGCAGCACGAACGTCAGACCCAGCGAGAATATTTTGCAGTTTTGATTGTAGCTACGTAGCGCTGCTTCGAATGCACAAGACGTCTAGCCGTAGCAACACGTCACTTTCAGCTGATAGAGGTGACAAGTTAAGCTACAGCTAAGCGAACAGACCCTTCGAATTACTCACCTCTCCAAAAACGGCACTTCGGCCTTCGGCACCTCGGCCTTCGGCACCCTAAGCAAGACTCTTGGACTCACCCGCTTGTCAAGTAATTGCACCCTCTCATAGGATTGTATGCTTTAATTCCTTGGCCTGTCAGCAAAGTTAAGCCGTGCACAAGGTGGGCCTCGATACCAGTGAATTAAACATGCGGCAGCAGTCCTGTACGTCGCATACCATGCCGGCACCTTCGCATTCCCACGGGGGGTCGACCTTTTCACAAAGTAGAACCTTCTGAGCGTGCCCGCCCTTTTCTGCTTCGCACAGTTCAAGGAATATTCACTCAGTCACGCGGCGGTACGGGCCGGACAGAAATTATCTGCGGCGAGACGCGAAATACACTCACATTTCACCCATCACCAGCTATTTAAACGCTGCGGGTGGCTGCGGCGGACGCGCGCGCGACCACCACCATGGCGAATGCCGCGCCGGCCGCTAGCGCCCCTTGCGGATGACGTCATGTGAATACCTCCTATTGATAGAGGCCAACAGCAAGTCAGTGTACCTTTAAACAAGTCACTCTATATATCCGCAAGTTTATTTGCATGAAGCAAGATTGAGATCAGTAAAGAGGGGAGCATAGTTTGAGCCTTGCAAGGAATATTGAAGTAATCATAACGCCACGAAATGCCATAAATTTGCTGCACTTTATATTTACACCTGCAGGGCCTCATGAATACTGTTATGTATATGACAAATAGAGTACTCAGGCAGGAAATAACTACTGCATCTGCCCGAGAAAGCTGAAAGGCAAACAACTTCAACTTCCTCTTCTTCCAAGGCATGTGTTATTGTGATCATCTCAAGAGGAAACGAGTTTCAAGTATTATGCCACCTGACTCGCAAAAATAAAACCAAAGGTGCTCACCAATTTTTTCTAGCAGGGTGCTAGTAAGTTGCCGATTTAACTCATTGGCAGCCTGTAATTCCTTTTTCAGCCGCCGGTTTTCTTTTTCCTTGCGCACCAGGGCATCCTTTACGCGGTCTAGCTCTGCCGTCTAAAAATTAGAATGCACAAAACCAATAATGTTGACAAGAGAAATAACATGCACCAATATGTTGCCACGAGTGATGCTGCTCGTAAAGTAAAAAAAAAAATCCTCCAATAAATTTACCCTGTTTTGCTCGTGCTCCTCGATGATTTCAGTATGGAGGCTGCTGCATGCAGCTTTCTGCCTCTTTAGCGCTTCTTTGCGCTGTGGCAAGCTCTGCTATAGAAAATACAGTGACTTGACTTGTTGGTAGAGTACAAGCCTACAGAATACAAAGAATACACATCAGACAGCATGCTCACCCGCTTTTCACCTGGCACCCTTTTATCTTCTTCCTCGGTCATGATGATGCGCGGCAGTGGTTCTCGCATCAGCTTTATTTTTTTTCGCAAGGAATCAAGACTATCTGAAAAGAGAATGTTGTCCAGATTTCAATTGGTTGCATTCATCGGTTAAAATGTGGCAACTTTCGAGCTTTAATACAGGTATCAGATGAAAAACTTTGCATTGCTTTGGTGCTGGTTTAGCTGCCATCAGCTAAACTTAGCGCTTGCCAACACCAAATGTGTCTAACTCAAAACGACACAATATTACACAATCTGTTTCTGTACATCGACCATCGGTACGGCGGTATCGGTTATCGCGGTTGAGAACATGTAAGATAACATTTTCTACACTGTAGGTATTGGTATTGTAGGTACAGCCAAGTGTGGGGACACAACCACATAACTTTACTGCTTGCACTCGCCTGGTCGTCGCCCTCTCAGCAGCGGACCAATAACTAAACACAGTCGAAGGCAGCCATCTGACCACGGCCGCAAGGCGAACACGGCTGTGAAAAGCGCTTGTGAAGAGCGCTTGTGAAGAGCGCTCGAGCAGAGTGCTTAGAAGCAAACCAAGCGAAATGTTAGCGTAGCTGCTCTGCTAAGGCCAAACTGTGCCTATGCGGTTCGCATGTCTATTCGGACTGCCGCGGTGGCTCGGTGGCTTTGGCGTTCCGCTGCTGATCCCAACTTCGAGTGTTCAATCTCGGCCGTGGCGGCCGATTTGCGAAAGAGACTAGGTACGAAAACGGCCTTGTGCTGTGCAATGTCAGCGCACGTTAAAAGAACCCCGAAAGGTCTGAATCAATCCGAAGCCCTTCCTTTATCCCTCATGGTCCATGTGTCGCTTCGGTACGTTTAACCCCACAAATTAAAATTGTCTACTCGACTGCGCTCGAACGCAAATGTTGTAAGTCAATGTCAGTACCTTTGCGTCTGTACAGCCAACACCAGCAAAGCGTACACAGACAACCACAGGCCGGGCAGGTGCCAGGCATATTCAAGGCACATTTGCAGCCAACGGCGAATGCTGCTCAGGGCCGGAGCAAACAGCTCGCGCGCGCTGCACAAGCCAGGCGCAGGCTAAGCGCTCTTGAGATACGGTTAAGGAAATCATACAAGGGCAGGCTTACCTCCAAGTGCGAGAACGAATGCTGGGTAGTAACCTTCTACCTCCCCGTTCTCGCTCGACCAAAAAGCTTGCAGCTTTTTCCCACTGTCGAAATCTTCTTCGCTAGTCGGTGAAAAACTTTTGATCAGCCGGACCGGCAGTATAACCTTAAATCGGTCTTCATACTTCACAAATGCTAGCATAATGCCAGAAAAAGCACGTGCACACGTGGTTCGAGGTTCCTTGGTGCAAAAATCTACAGCCACGGTAACAAAACATACAAAGCAACGACGGTGACAACAAAGCGCTCGGAGTTTTGTTGCTGTTATTCGGCTACGGCGTGGCTACGGCTGCGTCTGCTAATGGTTGCGTGCGGTATTCGGAACCGAAACCACACCTTGGTTCGGTTCACCTTCGCTAGCAGTGAAAAAAAGCAGAATTGATATGCGGATTGAACCTTATCAATAAATCCCCGATACATTCGTCGCGAATATCATTGGTAAAGGTTGCGCGAAAAAACAGGACAAAAATGAAGAAACACATACGACATGTACACGGCGTACACGTACGTGCGTCTTAATTTTTGTCCTGTTTTCTTTCGCGCAAGTACAGTCTTTGCCAAAAATAACCAAGCTGCATGGTTTGCTCCTTATTCGTATACCAGAGCCCTCACGGCTTCCCTAAATACCAACAGTTCTTTGACGGTGAGGAGAGAGGTACGTTCTTCTTACCATACAGAGATTTACAGCCTGAGGGCTGGCATAATAGCTTCAATATACGAGTGAGAAGCAAACTGGGTATAGCCTGGTTACTTTTGGCAAAGACTGTACATACCTTTACCACAGATGAACCAACTCGCCCAAGAGCGAGTTTTGATGAAACGAATATCATTGCATGACATAGTCAGGCTAGCTGACACCCAGAAAATACTACTCCTTATTCCCCCTCTCCAACAATTTAAGTACAAGGGAGCGTCACATATATCACTGCATCACATTGAGTTATGTCCACGAGAATTCTATAGGTAAACAGGATTTTTACTCGTGCGCTGGTACAATTAATGACTCATTTTCTGAAGTTGATTCTTGCCATGGACAGGGGTACATGTCTGTGCGTTCTAAATAGCCCCAGAGGTTGAGCCTACCCCATCTGTGCTCGTTCGGTCGAAAAGCCTTTGGCGTGCAGTCGGCACCGCGTGTCAGAAATAATCGGGGACTGTGCCCGCCGCGGTGGCTCAGTGGTTCAGGCGCTCATCTAGTGAGCCGGAGTACCCGGGTGCGAGCCCGACCGCGGCGGCCGCGTTTCGATGGAGGCGAAACGCAAAAGGCGCCCGTGCTGTGCGATGTCAGTGCACGTTAAAGATCCCTAGGTGGTCGAAATTTCCGGAGCACTGCGGCACCTCTTTCGCTCTTTCTTCTTTCACTCTCACCTTCCTCCCTTCCCTTACGGCGTGATTCAGGTGCCCACCGATATAGGAATGTGAGACAGACACTGCTCAATTTCCTTTCCTCAAAAACGAATTTACTAATCGGGGGGTTGCGTAAAAAAAATCTGTATCATGTCAGCCGTTTGCCGCATAATGTTCCAGATGAGGTCATACGATTCAGCGTTCTCGCGACAGGGATTCGAACCGGCGGCCTATACTCGGGGGCTGCCTAAAAAAAATCGTATCATGGTAATTTGTGATTCTAGATACTGGGGATTGATTGGTGTGTGACAGGCAATGATGACCACTTAATGAAATCATTGCAATTAATTGATTAATTAAAGAAATAAAAAATGAAAAATGGTTTTTAAGGTGTCAGAATGCCCAGAATGAAAAGCTAACGCTTGATGATGCTAATTAAGAAAAATTATTGTGTGTAATTGATCAATTAATAAATTCAAACAATTAAAAAAATTGAATGCATTAAAAGGTGTCAAACTGCTCAGAATGGAAAGCTATAACCCACTACGCTATCGGGTCATACCCAAAGCGTAGCTTAAGTGTCCTGTGCATTTTTTTCCCTGGTAGTACATTACAATGCGTATCTGAACGGTGCTGGCAAAAGCCAGTCGCGTACGAAACTCGCTCGCGGCCGATTCTGTGTTGTGCATGCGTCTGCTAGATTGCTCGTCGCTGGTGCCGGTGCGGAACTCACAGCATCCGCGATTACGTAATCCACTGAGATCGTACTCTGCCGCTCATACGTATCCGAAGTTTAGTGACGTTGACAATGTCTGGATCTGCTCCTAAAAAACAGCGTAAGCATTATCTGGAGCCCGGCGCTTACTTTGACGTGCCGTGCACAACTCTCTGCAGGCGTCAAAAGGGCCATTCTTTGGCAGCCGCTGTCGATCCGCTGAGTGCCGCCGTGCTCACGATCAAACCTCCAAGTGCTCAAGGTGTCTCCAGCGGTCCGCCAAGCGCACCTCCCACTGAAAGTACCGCGTGGGACAACGCGAACGACACAGCGGGCAATACGGAGCCGAGGGATGAACTGCAATGCACTGATTACCCGGAAGTTCTGCCCATTGAAGGTACCGCGCAAGACGGAGCCAGCGATGCTGCGGCCGACGTACAACTTCCAAGCTACGACTTACAAAAGGGCGAGTTGCAATTAGGAAGTGACACTTGCACCGATGCCAGTTCTGATATGAGTGGTGACATGAGCAGTGACTACGACTTTGAAAATGAATTACAACCAGAAAGTGACATCTGCAGCAACGCCAGTTCTGATTTGTGTGGTGACATTGGGATCAACAGTCAGCAGAACTTTCATAATGATGCACTGCGGCCAGAAAGTGACACTTCCAGTGACGCCGGTTCTGATATGGGTGATGTCACTGGTGCCAATAGTGACAGTCTCAGCGAAGAATTTGAGAGTTCTGAAGAAGGAGATGATGAGCTGCCATCATCCTTTGTGCAGTTCAGCAATGAAAAGTTGCCAAATGCAGAGGTTACCAAGGTGGGTGCAATAGCTGCTGTTATGGCATATGCAGTATCACATGGCCTAACATGGGCTGCATTGGGGGATTTAACCAAGCTAATAAATTTCCTTTTTGGACGTAATGTCTTGCCCCAAAGCACATATGCTTTTCGCAAACTGTGGTGCAAAGAAAAAGAAGACGTTGTGCAGTACCATTATTTTTGTGAGACGTGCAGTGCTCTCCTGAATGTCGTTGAGAAGTCAGCACAGTGCCTCAACTGCCGGCACACCAGTTCCCTGCAGACGCTCAAAGACCGCGGCTCATTTTTCATCATTCTGAATTTGCATAAGCAACTCAGCTTTGCAATTGAAAGTACAAAGCCCCAGCTTCATGAAAACCTGGAGAAGCTGCAAGAGCCACGGTCTGGAATTTCTGACATCACAAGTGCTCAGTGCTACAGCAGAATGCGGGAAACACTTGCGAGAGATGACATCACTCTCACTATAAACACTGACGGGAGTCCAATTTGGAAGTCGTCAAAGAGCTCAGTGTGGCCCTTACAGTTCATCGTGAATGAACTGCCACCGCACTTGCGGTTTAAACATCCGATACTTGGTGGGCTTTGGTTTGGCAAGAAACATCCAAACATGCAGCTCTTCTTGAAGAAGTTTGTGACGGAAGTCAACACTACCGAAGCAGTGAAGTGGACATACCAGTCAACTACACATTACTCCAAACCAGCCGTGCTGTGCTGCTCAGTCGATGCGCCAGCAAGGGCAGCGGTACTGAATATGGTCCCCTTCAACGGGTACTTTGGATGCCCCTGGTGCTTCATCCGAGGGGAGCATGTTGAAGGTGAGCGTTCCGAACAGTTCGACAGTACTTAGGGTAATTGCTAAACAATTATCACAAGTATCAGCATAAGCGAAATTGAAAGAGCTTAGTTTTTTTTTTGTGAAGTGTGCCAACTTATGGAAACTACTGTTCATGTGATTAAGTGCTGTATTATCTTTTTGCCTTAAGGGGTGGAGACACCAAATTTGTCGTTCGCGCGTTCTTAGTTTCAAACGTTTCTTATGGCTCCAGGAAGCATGATACACACCCAAAGATTCATATATTCACAGTGAATAATTTATTATAGCATTTTTAGGTGAACGATTTTCGGTTTCGGTTTCGGAACGCCGAGTTGTACAGTGACGTCACAGAGGGGGAAGATCAACTGCTTCGCTTGGTCACGTGGGCCTACAAAAGTTGTGACGCACCTACTGCTGCATCGTCTGCTTTCCCACACATGTGCTGTCCAGCGCATGAAAACAAACTACTGTACGTCTAGTCCCAGCAGCTCGGATTCTGACAGATCTGATTCCAATGAGTGAGGACATCGACTTTTTTTTTTGTTCGCACGCTAATATCGCCTTCGCGGATTCGCGTGAGGATGCGAAACACTTTGCAAAATGCCAGTAAGCATCGCTGCGCCGCTCTACCGAAGCTGCGCCCACAACCGGTGTCACACTTCGCTGCCGTGCAGCGGTACCTGAGCGCTGCTTGGGATGGTGTACAAATATCACAATAAAAGACGAGATCGCCTTGTTATCAGAACTGGCAGCTATACTCGAGCAGCGACAAAGCATGTCTGCTTATGTTGGGAGCTTTCGGCAACGGCACCGCTCGCGGGCGCTCCGGGCGACGAGCTCTGCTGTTGCCTGGCTGCCGTGGTCGTCGCTAGGCCTATAGCCTGTTTAGCAAGCGGCCGGCGCTTCGGAAGTCGTCTGCGCTATAATAAAACGCCTACTTTTCACAAATAGCTGTAGTGTTAACAGAATCACCTCACAATAAAATAATAGTATGGTCAATCTCCTCGACGCCTTCGGCAGCGGAGCTAGCGGGCGCCAGGCGAGCCGGACCCCAACGTCGCGCCAGCGGCAGCTGCTAGGCGCGGTTGTGAGAAAATTGCTCATACACAGTTGTTACCTCTACCAGCAGCTCAGTATTGGTCAGCGATCCTCAAAAATGACACTTTTTTCACATTTCTTGTCCCATGGTTTATTATTTACTTCAAGAACACTCTTTAGCTCACTTTTATGACGTCGGCAGACGGTATCCAGGCTGACCTACCGGCCGGCAGACTCGGCGTACTTCACATCCGCACAAGAAAATACAAAACAGCCATGCTACCAGAAAGGATGCTTTCTAGATTCGAGATACGACAGCATGACTGTGCTAAAAGTGGATCTTTCGGCAGCGACACTGCCTGCGGCAACGCCGGCCGACGACCTGCGCGCTGGTCCCAGACTGCCCTAGTCGTCGCTATGCCTAGCTGCTTTCGCATATCGACTCCGCAGCTGAGGGCGCTTCGGGACTGGCCAGCGCTCAGAAACGTGCTCCGCTCGGCACCCCTTTACTGTGAACTCGTCCCATAATAAAAGATATGTTCGATTTCCACGACGTCTTGAGCAACAGAGCTAGCAGACGACAGGCGATCCGCACCAGGTAGCAGCAGCACAAAACCGGCTGATGAAATTTGCTTGCATCGCAGTCATCACTTCTACCATGAACTCGGTATTTGCCAACGATCGTCAGAAACGATGCATTTTTGATATTCATATATCCCAGGGTTTGCTATGAACGTGAACAAACAATACTATCGCGTTCTTCAGGTGCCGGCGTTCGGCATGAAGACTGGCGCAGACCGCCCGGCTCCAAGGAGTGCGCCCTATGTCATCATGACGCTGCCGCTTCCCGTCGTTGTTGCCGCGAGCGGCCCGCCGTTGACATCTAGCAGGCCGGACGCAGGCAACGAGCTGCAATCGGACGTTGCGACGCTGTTCGCAACGGCGCGCCGCAAACCGAGCGAGTGGCGGTTAGCAGCAAACGCAGCTAGCTGGTGCGTCGACTGCGCTCACGCGGCTGTGCCCCGCTCATCGTAAGTCACTGTATTTTGGTATGACGTCACTAAAACTAATTTTTCTGCACCCCTTGTGACGTCATGGTTGATGGCGCTAGCGATGGGTCTAGATTGTGAGAGTGAGCATTTAGGTAATCTTTGGAACCGAATTAAAATATTTTTTAAACGTTTGTTGCGTCCAACACCTGGCCTTGAGTGCCCTTGCATACATAGGAATCCCATAGCAGGCTTTTTATAGCTTCAAAATTTGGTGTCTCCACCCCTTTAAGGGAGCATGCGGTATATCACGAAAGAACAGCCAGAAGCTAGAACCACATACATGGTTATGCGAGACATGAAGTTTGCAGAAGATTATGAAGACATAATCAATGGCTTCAAAGGGCCGTCTTCCCTCATGAATTTGATAGGTAAGGACATTCTCCTCCTTTCTTCCTATTAGAATTTAACTTCAATTTGCTCTAGTTGGCATGGACTGACTGATGTCACAAGCACTGCGTATGTGGTAAGACATATCCGAGGTATGAACGACAGCTTAGTAAAGAGAGAAATAAGGCCAATGGCTCTCACTACATTTAAATTCCTCCATGATCAAGTTCATTTCTTGTTTTCAGCATTAAGAACAATGCTGCAAACCACATGCATTTAGGTGGTGAAAGGTAATGTGCAACTTGCGAATTCTTTGCGAAACTCACTTGAGTGGCAGTGCTTGCCGTAATACGTGCAATTTTTCCATGCCATTCTGCCGGGTTGGCGGTGTACCAACGCAGCCAAGCCTGTCATATACACAAACCTAGGTCTGTGCAGCATTTACATAAGCAGAAGAGTTTGACCTGCATGCTTTCCCAACGCTCCAGCCTTTCTACGTCCAGAAGGAGCAGCTTCACTTAAGGTTTTATACACTTGCCAAATGCCTCCACCAAGCCATGGTTTTCCTCATCTATAAAATAATAGCACTCGACTCCTGCCATCTTTCTTAAACTGTGCAACACTGATTGCAAAAATTGGTTGCTTCTATTATTTAGTTTCTACAGTCCCTATACTATGTTAATTTCTTTTTGTACCTAATTTGTAGTATTATTTTGTCTTATTTTATCCAAATTCAGAACCATGCTTGACTTCATTGGTACATATATCAGTATTTTGCTCATTCCTGTACTTTATCTCATGGCATTGTGCTGTATTTTTACTGATATTGGGCACTCTCTTTCTTTTTCAGGTCTAGACCTTGTCAATGGGTTCAGTGCAGAATATATGCACTCCGTACTGCTTGGTGTTGCTAGACAAGTGACCGAGACAATTTTGTCAACTTCGAACTCAGGTCAACCCTTCTATGTCGGTAAGGCAATGCCCACCATGCGATTCATTTGTGATTCACTGATTGGTGAAAGTTTCTGTAACATTCCTGCTTTTTGTGGCACTGCAGTTATTATTGATTATCATCACTTTTTCAAATGTGCACCTTATTGTGGGGAAATGGGAGCTGAGAAATTGCAGACCATGCACGTGTTATAATCTGTGGCCTCTGATTTTGCTGAGTATGATTAGTGGAAGACACTGTTGATGGCGCCACTACATAGTGTACAAAATGTGGTGAAAGAGTAAGCTGCAGCCGTTTAATATTTGCTACTAAGCTGCCTTCCTAGTTGTCGCATTTTGACAAACCATGATGAAATAAGACGGTAGCAGCATATTTTATTATCAACAGGCTCAGCTCAGCGGCTGCTGGGAACTGCTGTGTAGGGAAACATGCTGCATGAAACAAAATGATGAATACACTGTACAGTGTATTCAGCATTTCGTGTTATTTTTAATGGCTAAAAGCAAGGTTATATGCATGTACGGATATTTATGTATTATGTACAGCGATGCTTGTGCCTTTTTTTTCCTTTCATCTGTTGGGATGTTTATATACTACAGGTTATTATCCCCTAGCCTATTCTCTCTGCTCACAAAAAAGTATGCACATTTATTTTGCAGGTCGTCCATCTGCACTTGAAAACATTGATTCACGGCTGTTGGTCATCAAACCTCCACACTGTGTGACAAGGCTGCCTCGGTCAATCAGAGAACGAGGGCATTGGAAAGCATCTGAGTGGAGGCAGTGGATATTGTTTTATGCTCCGCCATGCCTAGACGGTATACTGCACCATGACTATTGGAAGCACCTCTGCAAACTTTCAGAGGCTCTCCACATCCTTCTGCGAGAGGAACTCACTCTGTCTGAAATTGCCAAAGCAGGTAACTTATTACAGGTGTAATTGTTGAATATAGCATAGCTGTGAAGCATCTGAGATAACCATGTAATTTATTAACCATGTAAGATTTTGACCTTTTTGTAGTCTTGCACAACTGTCTGCAAAGCATTTCGAAATATTATTTACAATCAGAAATGCTTTTCCTGCATAGTACATTTGGTATGGTTCATTTTGTGAACTGTGGTTCTAAAATATTTACAGAGGGTACAAACCGGTTGATTACCAAATATTGCAAAAGTAAATCCTGCCATCTTGTAACCCTTTTTCCTCTTGTTTATAGTGTCTTTTATATTCTCTGACGTCATAATATTTGCCATGTTAGGTATATAGCACTGTTTTTGTGCTATTCTTGTAGTTGACTACGGCACTCCTGAAACATTATCCATTGCTTGTCTGTTAGAAGTTGTGATGTGGTAAATTGGTTAGTGATTTTTGCTTAACAGCTAGTGTCATACACTCTTATAGTCTGCTTTTTCTGTAATTGAGAGATTTCATGTTCCTGAACATGGAACTGCTTGTTTTCGATGAACTTTGGCATAGAAAGCATGAAGAAAAAAATCTTCCACTGAGGTGGATTTACAACACCTTGGCTGCGTTTCTTGAGGAAATTTTTAATGGCTCCCAAATTCACCTAATATTTTTTTTTTTCAGAGCTGCTTCTGGAGAGTTTCGTCGTTCAGTGCAAGAGTTTGTATGGGGTTGCCAGCTTGACATTCAATGTTCATGTGCTACTTCATTTGGCCAACTGTGCCCGGTCACTTGGGCCATTATGGGCACATTCTGCTTTTGTTTTTGAAAGTGGAAATGGGCACATAGTTCGGCAGGTGTCGGCTGCTAATGGCATCCCTCTGCAAATTGTTGAACGCATTATTACGCATCAACAACTGCACAAGGTGATGAGCAGCAGCTTGCTGTGTCTCCAAGAGAAAGAGTTTTGCATGGGGACCTTTGGGTATCCTCGTTTACAGAAGGCTACGCATGTTGGCAAGTTGTGCCTTTTAGGCAAGGGAAAAGAAGTTGCTCTAAGTGTTGAAGAGCAGGATGCTGTGAATAATCGCTTAGGCATGAGAACATTCAAAGTGCTTCAGTACGAGCGCTTTGTACAAGCAAAGCAGGTCTTCCACAGCATTGCATACAAGCGACCATCCCGTTCTGACTCAACGTTCATCAAAACATGCAGTGGCTCCTACGAGCGCATCGAAAAAATATTGCTACTAGAGGCCAAAACTTGCGTCTTGATGTGCAGACCAATAATCATTGCAGACATTGCTGCTGCCCCATCGCACATCAAAGAGTGCTTTGTATCATCTGGCAGAGCACTTACTGTGGTACTGCCGGAGGAAGTGGCCGACTGCTGCCTTTTCATTGAATTTTTGCAGGAGGAAAAGACATTTATTTGCGACTTGCCAAATAGAATAGAAAGGGATTGAGATTAGCTGCAACTGGGTTCAAGCCTCTGCTCACATGCTTAGGTCATAAAGCTCGTAAAGCCCGCAAACGTAATAACCTAGATTATCACAATTCTTTAAGCTTATAGCCGTAACACAAGCAGAGTTGTACCTGTACCTAGGAATAACAGTGGCTAGCAGACTTCCATGGTCTGGGCATATTCTAAACCACTTCATCTTTCTCTCCTGTGTATACACATCCTCGTCACTTGGGCTGTTTGCTTGGGGCACATCTCTAGCTGTGGGTTGGAATAAACCTGGTTGGCAAAGTGCTGCATTACACGAGGTGGAAATGCCGGCTACAATTTCCCTTACTTGCACAACACATTCCTACTTCCACCCATCAAAAAATTGTGCCAGCTTTTCAACATTTTAAGTTCGCAGCATTTACATAGGTCCGTAATGCCTTTAATAAGTCTTTCTTGCCATCAACCATAGAACGATGCAGTTAGCTGTGAGAGCCCGTAGCAACTGAATACTATGCGAATAAATTCATGAATCTACTCTTAGACCCTGCATATTTGTCATTAGCTGTAAATAACAAACACACATTGGCTTCTACTCCTCATGTACCACAAATGCACTGATTATTAACATTTTTTTCTGAGTTACCCTTATTCGTATTATGTACACCCTTCTTGATCTTGCTTGAATTGCCGCATGGCCACAGTGTACTTATGTATGTTTGCTTCACCCTTTTGTAATGCCATGTAATAATTTGCTTGCCTTCTTTTGCTATGTAACCATAATGTCCTTCTGTTCTTTTTGCTCCCCCTTATGGAATACCCCACCTAGGGTCCCTTAAGGGGCAATAAATGGTGATGTTAACTACATGTTGAAAATATCTGCAGAGATTTACTGGGATGTGTAGTTTATGCAAGTGAATGTATAATAAAAGTTATCCATATCCTAGTGCAGTAGGATTCACGTGTGCTGCTTGGTGTTTATGTGTAGAAAGTATGCGAAACAATACCTAAAATGGATGCAGCTGAAATTCTGTCCAGCTGCATCCTTACTTCATGCCATTTTTTTCATTTTTTTGGGGATCTGTATAGTAAAAGCTGTAAATACTGTAAACTTAACGCATATTTTCACTTTTGCCTTTGAAGGGGACAGACTCTGCGGACTGTCCTGCATAATTTTTACTTTGTGGTTTTCATTTATATATACAGTGTACTATAGAATACATTTTTGAAGCAAATCTGTCCTTCATGTATTTATACATGCTCTAGATAAATGCAAAATTTGTAGAGTGTTTATAATATTAGATGCACACACTGTAGTGTAATAAATAACAGTGTATAACACTTCATTTTTCTAATAAATTTTCTTTACCTGAGGGCGGCTACTGCTGACAGCTATTCTCTGAGGCGTTATCATCAAGAAAAGAAAATTGATCAGTGGATTATTTTCAAAAATTTTACTTTCCGAAACCTGGAAATGCAGTATATATTTTTTTTCGATACATGGTATTAGCTTGTCAGATCGCGCTTTTCGAGTTCGATTTCAAAGTGGGTGTTAAGCTGTATTCTGCAGAAAAAAAATAAATTAGAGTTGTTTTTATGCTCCATGCATATTTAAACTTTTCCTGCTGATAGTGCTTATCACACGGTACTGCACTAGAAAACTTTGCATACATACTTTGTATTTACCCATCGCAGTTATCTTCGAACGATTACTCAACGTATGTTTGCGCAATAAAAGGACGGGGTAGACAGCCTTAAAAGGAGACGTCCCAGCTGACAGCGGTATCCACTGCTGCGCCAAAGGCGCGTTTGCGAGCTTTTAAAGTGCTTCGCGCTGAGTGGGGGCGTGGCTAGGCATGCGGTGAGGCTTTCGCACGGCTCCTGCTTTTCATTCTCGGGGTGGCATTGCAAGCAAATTGATAGACTGCGCGGAGCGTTTAATTCTACCTGTAAGCAGAGTAAATGGTTCACCATGCATGAAAACGGCCGCAGTGTTGCTGCAGTGCTTTCTTAAAAATAAACAATGTTTATGTCGGTATAAAATATAGTCGTAATTTAATTTACTGAACTAAAATTGAAGGCTCTTGTTTCGTTTTCGACGTAAAATTCGCGCTAGCGTCGCGGCTGCAGCCGCGCCGTTCGCTGCGGTGCGCCGAACTCGTGGACGAAGCCGTCGCTGCGGTAGTGTTATTCGCGAGTTCGCCAGCACTCTCGCCTCCAAGACCGCTTGAAACGTGCTAGTACTGCCTGGAGACCGCCCTCGAGGCCTTCAGGGACTGGTCGGCCGGTCGCCTTTGTATGATGGCGTGAATGCTTTCGAGCGCACATATGTTCGTAGTCCTTGGCTCTTCGCTCAGTGCCACGACGGGCCTGCCAGCGGTACTCTTGACCAGTGTGTGCCTGCCGTGCTCGTTGAAATCGCGCTTTCCGAGGTAACCGAGTGCACCGCGTTTCGCGTGTGGGGCGTCGCTCCCACGCGCACCCCGTCCGGGCCCGTCAGCCCGTGACGGATCGCCCTAAAAACGTTGATACTGCACAGTGGGGATCAAGCACAATGCCATGCAGTGCCCAATCCTTAAAAATGCGGAAAAACTCAGCCTAGCCGTCAGCCCTCCGATAACCGCGCAGGTGTATACCTTGCAAGCTCGACGAACACATGACACCATAGCTCACACCTTACCGTCGACACTGCCAGTACTGTGCCAGCATCCGCCACGAATGAAGTTTCTGCAGCAGCTGCTGCCATCACGGTTGGCACGAAGCCAGAATATTCCACTTAAAATCCATTATGTTAGAAATTATGATAGAAATCACCATGGCCGCCGATACCACTATCATGATGGTATATACAGCATGCCAGTATCCATGACCATACCACTATTTTGCCGCTATAGACACCAAGAATCCACTTCTTTTCCACTCTAGCTACCAAGAAACCACTATTCTTCCGCTATAGCCACTAACCATACACTACGTTTCCGGTATGGTTCTAGGTGAGATTTCCGATAGGGTTTATTTATTCAAAGTACCTACAGCGCCCATGCGGCATTATTGTAGGGGGGTTATTACTATATACAATAACACATGCAAAGAAGATATTGGAAAACATGTCAGCAAGGATAACACAACATATTAAAAGAAGACTAAATGAGTTTACAACTAGTATGAGTGATGGCACAGTGCTGGTAAACACACGAGACCTGGAAAAAAATACATCAGACTATATCAGAAATATATCAGACTAAAAAAATACATCATACTATCGCTTCAACAGCACTTTCGAAATCAGGTGCACAAACCACATCATTCGGAAGCTTATTCCAGCCCAGGATTGTGTTAGGGAAAAACGAATACTTAAATACATTAATGCGGCATTGATAACTATTAATCTTTTTCGTGTTATCGAGTCTCTCCGAAATGTAATATGGCTGCTTTAGATAAGTGTTTTTATTAATACCGGTACAATCATTGTAAATACTGTGCAAGAACTTCAGCCTGAATATTTTTCTTCGGGTTGCTAAAGTCTTCCAACCAATACTGTCGCGAAGTTCGGAGCTCTTTATATGAAAATTAAAATTTCCAGTCACAAACCTTGCAGCGCGTTTCTGTACCCTTTCTAACTTGTCAATGAGTGTACCCGTGAAAGGGTCCCATGCTACACATGCATATTCTAATACTGGCCTGACATTTGTTAAATATAATGTTTCTTTTAGTACCTGGGGAGAGCTTTTGAAATTTCGTTGGAAAAAATACAAAAGACGAGAAGCTTTGGCAGTTATCATGTCAACATGGGCTGTCCAGTCGAGGGATGCTGTGAGTATAACACCAAGATATTTAACCTTATCAGTAGTTTGGATAGTGTCATGGTTTAAAAGGTACGATCCAAGAATTTTCTTTTTTTGTTTGTAAATTGCACATGGAAACACTTAGATACATTCAGTTGCATGCCCCACTTCAAGCACCACTCGCAAACTCTGTCAAGGTCAGCCTGTAATACACAAAGATCATCAAGGCACGTGACAGGGGAATACAAAACGCAATCGTCAGCATACAGTCTGACAGTGGATCTGAGGCCGGCAGGTATGTCATTGATGAATATGAGGAACAGTAATGGTCCGAGCACCGAACCCTGTGGCACTCCAGATAAAACATCGACAGGCGAGGATGATGAACGATTGATTACCACCTGCTGCTGGCGTGCCCTTAAATAATCTTGTAGCCAACCGAACAGATAGTCAGGGAGACCAAGGCATGACATTTTTTTTAAAAGAAGGTGGTGTGGCACAACGTCAAAGGCCTTCTTAAAATCTAGAAAAATAGCATCTATCTGAAAACAGTCGTTCATCCCGGATGCAATGTCATGAATGAACTCAGTTAGCTGCGTTGCACATGACAGCCCTGATCGAAAGCCATGCTGCGCTGATGTGAAAAAACTGTTGTCTTGAAGGTGTTTTACAAGTCCAGAATAGATTATGTGCTCCAGGGTTTTGCAACAAACAGATGTCAAAGATATGGGGCGGTAATTGGAAACCTGGCTACGATCACCCTTTTTGTGAACTGGTGTAACATTGGCTATTTTCCAGTCTATAGGTAGTTTCGCGGTCTGTAGTGACTTGTTGAATAAAGTAACCAAAAAGGGACTGATGTGTTCTGCACAGTGTTTTAGAATATAGTTAGGAATGCCGTCAGGACCTGGTGCGGAATGCGCATTTAGGTTTTGTAGCAATGATTTGACACCTTGATCGGTTACAACCATATCTGGCATTGCATTAAGCTGTTCCTGCTGTTCCGTAATTGCGTCTGAGCACCAAGCTGAGAAGACGGAGTGAAAATATGCGTTGAAACACTCTGCTCGGGCTATGTCGTCTTTCAACAGATTGTCGCCATCCCTGATGGCCGGAATACCAACAACATCCTTTTTGTTGCATTTGATAAAGCGCCACACTTCTTTTGGGTTCGTTTTTAGTTTGTCTGCCAATGAGGATAGGTACAAGCTTTTTCCTGCCTTTAATTCGTTCTTAAGGTTTGCAGTCAGGAGTCTGAGTCGCGCGTACACAGATGGGTTTTTTGTTTTACAATACCTTTTATAAACCTGAGCTTTCTTTCTAATTGATGCGCGCATTCTTTTATTGATCCATGGTTTATCCACTCGTTTATTAGGTGACATCAGCCTTCCGGGAATAAACTGATCAACGAGAGACAACAGCTTATTCTTGAATGTTGTCCACAGTTCGTCTACATCACAGGAAATGGAACTATCAATGAAAACCATAAAAAATGAATCAAGTTCTCTAATTATGGCGTCATAGTTACCTTTTTCATACATATAAACTTTTCTGTGACATTGCTTCAGCACTTCTACTCGTTTGCATACGATTGTGGCCGTTACCACTTCATGATCGCTAATTCCAGGTGTGGCGACTACGTTTTGTACTAGATCACTTCGATTAGAAAACAGCAAATCTAAGGTATTGCCACCATTCGATCGAACTCGCGTAGGAAAAATTGACATAGCCCGTAAACATTTACAATTTCATACAGTGCGCAATGATGTGCAGAACGATTCCCTTCAGGATAATGGTTGTTCCATGTGATGTCTGGCAAGTTAAAGTCGCCCCCTATAAGGATAGGTTCAGAAGCTAGAATGGACAGCGAACGGGAGAGGCCAAGTAAAGGGTCTTTGCTAGTGGAAGTAGGCGGCCTGTAAAACGAGCCCACGGTAAGACTGTTTCCGGCCGAAAGGATTAATTTGATCCAAACAGATTCTGAACGGTCATCACCACAGTACAGAGACACACTCTGTATTCGGTTATGCACGAGAACAAAGACGCCCCCGCCATGTGCATTACGGTCCTTGCGATAAGCTGTGTACCCAGACGGGAAAACTTCAGCGCTTGAAATATCGGAATCGAGCCAGGACACCGTGCCAATGACAACATCAGGCTGCGAAATGTGAACTAGGCCAGAGAATTCCACAGTCTTATTCTTTATACTTCTGCAGTTAACAATAATGACGGACAGTTGATCATAAGAGACAGAGCAATGCCTTGGAGCAACACAGTTTGGTTGCTATTGCGCAAGTTCCCGAATTGACTGATGTGTTCCTGTCTTCCTGGCCCCTGTCTTGGTGTCCCAAATACTTGGGAATGGCGGTCCCATCTTGGCGCTCAGTGTCACAGGCTCTGTCGTCCAGGTAATGCTCCCCCACACGTGGCTTGACCTGACCGGTGTCTCGACGAATGTGCTCCCCTTCTGGGCCATCGGTTTTCACCATGCGAGTGCCGTCCGATGACGTGATTCGGATTGGGATGCATGGCTCGCCTCACCCGAAGTTTTCTACTCAGATATTTTCCCCCGGCCGCAACACACCAGGAACGCGGCGGTCAAATGGAGACTGCGGAGCGCGAGGCTCCGGTGGTACCACTGCGTTGTCCAGTCTGGAACAGCGCTCGTAGCTCACAAGGAACTTCGCTGCGGTATTTCCCACGGCTGCGGCGTCCTTCGGTACCTGTGCAGAATCCTTGTCAAGCGTGTTTTCAAAGACCCATGGACGTTCTTCTTCAAAAACTCTCGGTTCGCCCGGCGCTCTCCGCGAGCTGCCGCCGCGGTGGCTCAGTGGTTATGGTGCTCGGCTGCTGACCCGAAAGACGCGGGTTCGATCCCGGCCAAGGCGGTTGAATTTCTTTGGAGGAGAAATTCGAGAGGGCCGTGTACTGTGCGGTGTCAGTGCACGTTAAAGAACCCCAGGTGGTCGAAATTTCCGGAGCCCTCCACTACGGCGTCTCTCATAGCCTTAGTCACTTTGGGACATTAAACCCCGTCAACTAAACTAGCTTTCCGCGAGCCCGTTGGACTGCGGGTATTACGGTGTTGTCTGGAGATGTGTTATGTTATTCAGCTTCATAAACTCCCCATATTCAGCACTTGTAAATGCGGGCCATTATCAGAAACCAGCTTACGGGGCAATCCGAACGTGGCGAACAAGGTGGAGAGGGATTCTATGGTGGCGTGGGCTGTGGTGTTTTTCAGGGGTACTGCTTCGATCCATTTACTATATCAATCCACCACGGTCAGTAGCATGTGTCCATCGATCGGCCCCTTAAAGTCAATATGCAGCCTAGACCAACGCCGACGCACCCCATCCCCGACATAGTGAGAAAGCACCGTACCGATCCCATCTGGGAAGGCATCGCATTGTAGGGCAAGAGGCTTGAATTGGTCAAAATGCTCCAAGAAATCGGCGGACTTGAGGAGGTCTTACACCTTGCTGAATGCCCGTTGCTGACTGGGCCCCACTCCCACTTAGCTTCCTTGCGGAGCAGTTCATTCAGTGGGGCTGTAGATGCATTGGGAAGAAACTTGTGGTAGTATGTTACCATGCTCAGATACGACCTTAATTCTGCGATGTTCCGCGGCACCTGCATTCGCAGAATGGCCTCCACGTTTTCTGACTTTGGTTTCCGTCCCTGAGCAGTAATTGTTTGTCCCAGGAAATCCACCTGTGCTCGACGGAACTTGCACTGGTCCGCATTCAAGCGCACGCCGTTTTTCCGAAACCGATGTAACACTTAATGCGGTGTGATGCAGTCATTGTGCTTCTCGGCAATGATGACGTCGTCTAAATAGACCTAAACCCCAGGAAGTCTTTGCAAGATGGTCTCCATGCGCCGTTGGAAAACTGCTGGTGCAGAAGCCACTCCAAATGGCAGGCGAGTGAAGCTAAACAGTCCGTTAAGCGTGTTTATGGTCATAAGTAGCATGGCTTCCGCGTCTAACAGTAGCTGATTGTAAGCCTCCCCAGTAGCACAAGGTGGCCGGCCCATGCGGGTCCGATATGGGCCATGAGGGTTGGTGGCTGCCCGCAGTAAACCCACATGGGTCCCCCCTGGGTGCGGTGGTGGCACAAAA
Source organism: Amblyomma mixtum (assembly GCF_055824585.1). NCBI lineage: Eukaryota > Metazoa > Arthropoda > Arachnida > Ixodida > Ixodidae > Amblyomma > Amblyomma mixtum. The sequence continues at coordinate 188,251,797 of NC_143021.1, forward strand.
CGCTTGGGCTGCCCACTTCGTGCCTGAATGGGACCCTCGTCGGCTAAGCATGGGCTTAAACAGACTGGGCAGCCCACCTGGGTCCCACCGCGGATACATGTGGGCAAATGTCCGGGCTCTATCATGGTGAAGTGTGTGCAGCCCCTTTTAGGGCTGCCCACGCAGCACCCTGACGGATCCAAGGTGGCTGGGTGTGGGCAAACATCCAGTATTCCCGCCTGCAGCCTACAAGGGTCCGGCGTAGGAAATACATGGGCTGCGCATGGGCACATTTGTCGTTCCCCCATCTTCCCCACCTGTATCCTACATATCGGATACATAATGACTAAGTGTGGGCTACGCATTGTCAAAACATGCAGTGTGTGTATGAATGACCCGGGCTACATGACGGTGAAGTGTGGGCAACCCCAATAGAGGCTGCCCACGCAGCACCCTGACGGATTCAAGGCGGCTGGGTGTGGGCAAACATCCAGTATTCCCGCCTGCAGCCTACAAGTGTCCGGCGTAGGAAATACATGGGCTGCGCATGGGCACATCTGTCGGTCCCACATCTTCCCCACCCGTATCCTACATATCGGATATAAAATGGCTAAGCGTGGGCTATGCAGTGGCGAAACATGCAGTGTGTGCATGAATGACCCGGGCTACACGACGGTGAAGTGCGGGCAACCCCAATAGGGACTTCCCTTGCATCACCATTACGATGCTGTGGAAACAGCTAGTATATTTCTGCCTGCAGCCTTCATAAGTCCTGTGTAGATTACTCTGGACTTCACAGTGCAGGAACATCACATGCAATTTTAGCGATGATTGCCCGGGCGACACCTATCGAAATATATAGTCCCACGTACATTAATTAGCTGTATGCGGTAAGCGTTGACATTATCACATTTAGCCTGGCTGCGTATTCTGCGTCACATGTAAAAGCTGCGTGGGTGCTAGTGGAGGATGGGCGCATGAAAGATAATGCAAGTCACGCAGTGGAGAAGTGCAGGCTCAGTATACGGGCTGTTCACTTGATCAGCATGTCAATAAACCCAAGACAGATGTGGGCAAATAGCTAGCATTCCCATGTTCAATCTAAATAGATCCTTCATAGGATATAGAATGAAACTTGTAATTTAAGTTATATGCACTCCAGAATGAAAAGAAAAGGTAGACGAATTCCGGCTGCCAGCAACAACTGCGCCGGTCCAATAGACCTCTTCCGGCCTGTCATCTGCGCACTGTGTGTCTGGCCCGATGAAGAAAAGATGCCGCGCACCGAGGGGGCTATATAAGGCTATAATCACAAGAAGAATAGCTCCGACACATAGCGATTGACATTTCTAATTGGGAAAAGAAAGTGGTCAGGGGAGCTATCGTCCCAAGTAAAAACTGTTCAGAATTAAGCGAATGTGGATGGTTTCACCCAGTGGGAACGCCCCTTTGATGTCACGATGTTTACACGTACCGGGGAGAGGTCTATTGCATTAGCTTTACGCAGGGCGTGCAGTTTACATTTCATCAAGCCTGCCTTTATCACAATGACTGCTCATCAAATGAGCAAATAACAGATGAATAGGTGAAGATAGCGTGCTACCTGTGGTGACACAGAAAATCTCTATCATATAGGTTACCCTCTAAGCCGCTTACAAATGCCACATGGTAGGTGGCAGTTACTTTTAGCAGTTAAAACTTAGAAGATATAGGACATAAGTTCATTAGGCAGGGCAAGGACATAATTAGCTGCAAGAGTTGCAGCACTGTATTGCCACGTATCATTGTAGCGTCCGTTCGTTCGCGCAAGGCCGCAGAAAAGGGGCGTTATCAGTTTTGTTCCTGACGCGAGAAGCGACCGGACTAATCTCGATTATTCACAGCCATGAATAGCTTCGCCTACGTGTTTCTAGATTACTCTAGATGATCTCGACCTGTTATCTCGAAGTTTCCTTGCCGGCTTTAAATTGAACGATGCCACGAGCAGCGGGCATTCGTAGCCCAAATAAAGAGCTTCATTTGCAAGTCTTTCAGGAGTCTTCCTGACCGCTGGACTGCCGTCACTACAACGTGACAGTATTATGATGCTTTTACATTTATTTATTTATTTATTTATTTATTTATTTATTTATTTATTTATTTCGTTACTATCAGGGCCGTTGAGGCGTTACAGATAGGAGTGGAAAGTACACTTATACAAATAAAATACAATAAGGAGAGTAGTTAACATAGGTGATGAAGAAGAGCAGATCTAAAAACTTCTAGTTTTTCTAAAAACATATCGCTAAGAATCATGGCTAGGCACGAACCAATACATATCCAGTCTTTCTGAATGTACATATCCCCATTACATTCTACAAAAGTCGAACTAAGATAAAACGATAACAATTTTAGGAACGCATCGGCGGAAATTCCGCACACGTTTTGGAAGGTTATAACACCATGCCTTTCGATGTGCTTATTCACAGCTGACAAGATTTCCGCCTTTGGAATTGTGTAATATAAGTCTTATACGTCGACTGAAAATCCCTGCAGTTTTTTATCGTGATCCCATCCTTTTAGGAAGGTGATTACTTCGTCAGAATTTTTTATTCTAAAAGGGTCATCGATCGTTAAAACGTTGAGTTTCTATTGCAAGTATCTTGCGACATGCTTCTGCCATGTCCCTGCTACTGAAACTATTTCACGAAACGGCCAGTTGGGTTTATGGGTCTTTGCAGAGACAAAAATCACAAGGTTGCTCTTGTGGCAGTTCTCAATCATACTCGACTCGAATAAAATTTAGTTGACAGTCAGCGCATTTGTGTCCCCTTCTTGTTCTGTGCCGTCTTTGCGCTCTAATAACGAATGTAGGTAACCAACTCGCCCAAAATGTTGTATGGTGTAATGTACATCACCACTATAACGCACGGCTCTTTTCTGCAGCAAATGTGGCCTGCGCAAATTGGTCACACCAGTTGTGCCCCACACCATGTTACACTACTGCATGAGAGATAGCACTAAAGCATTGTAAAGCATAAGTTTCACTTTAGCAGGGATAAAGCGCCTTACACGCGCAATGGCACCAATGGCAGATGACAACTTGGATTGGAGGTAGTCGATATGCTCACTCCAGGTAAGATGCTTTAATAAATGTACTCCAAGACTATTTTACAGAGTCCACCATCTCTAGCTGTTGGGAGCCAGGAAACAAATCCATCTGTTCTGTCAACACTTTACATCTAGGCGGATACAAAATTACTTTTGTTTTAGTGGGATTTATTTTCGAACAATTCACCTTAGCCCAGATCTTTAAATCAGCCAGCGTCTTGTTAGCCTTGCTCAAAATCTTTGAACAAGCTGACTGTAATAAACACTATCGTGCCATCAGGATAAGAAATGACGGAAGAATTTTCTGTGCAGTGTACAATGTCATTTACGTAGATTAAAAATAAAAGTGGCCCTAAAGAGCTTCCTTGCGGCACACGAACAGTAACCGGTTTCATTGCGGAAGTGGCATTGTTGCCATCTACAAATTGCGTTCCGCAAGAAACGTAAGATTTCAAAAGCGCATGGGCTCTTCCCCGCACACCGTAATTTTGCAATTTCTTGAGAAGGATAGAATGATTAATCAAATCGAATGCCTTAGAAAAATCAATGAATATACCTAATGTCATGTGCTTACGACTGAACGCATCTATAATAATTTCTTTTTGAGTGAGGAGGGCTGTTTCTGTAGAGCGGTGCTGTCTAAAACCATGTTGAAAGTCATCATGAAGGTTGTGGCGATTAAAAAATAATAGTAATGTTTCGTGCATTATTTTCTCAATACCTTTTGAAAATTCTGGATTGACTGAAATAGTCCGATAATTAGGTCAGTCTTATCAACGCGCTGAAAGACAGGAACAACGGTGGCAGTTTGCATTTTTTTTGTGAATACACCCGTAGACAAAATTCAGGGGGCCACTTTGTTGACCTAAAGTGTGGTGAGGCGAAAGCCTTAAGCGCGGTGTTGCTGCTTGTGTCACTGATATGTTGTTAAGATGTTAGGCTTCGCCTCTAAGAGCGAAACGCGACAGCGTCTTGCAACACTGCCAGGGAGTCCATAGAACGCCATCGCCCGTTCGGTTGTACGCCTTGCTTGTTGGTAAATTGGTTTTTGAGGAAAGGAAATGTATATGCCTCGCATATTTGGGTGGAAACTTAAACCTCGCCGTAACGGGTAGGGAGGAAGATGGGAGTGAACGAAGACACCGTATTCACTACACGCGCCTTTGTTCATTCCAAACCACCGAGCTGGTATGGCGGAGTGGTTAGCATGATGGTCCCGCACTTCGTTGACCGGGCCTCGATTTCCGAATTCGACCAATTTCCTACTCGGTTTTATTATTGCGAAGCAATACTGCTTTGCGAAGCAATACTGCACATCCACGGCCGCGGCCTGACTCCCGCTCCTCTCACCAGGGCCGCCGCGCGCTGAGTGACGTCATACCATCTGCTTAAAAACGGGGCCCCATCTCACGCCGTTGCCTTGCGCGGCGCATAGCCACGGCCGCGGCCAGACTGCGTTTTCTCGTCAAGCCCATGAGATGCCGCCTCCAGGCTATACGCTTCGGCAGGTTGGAAAGAGAAAGCATCAGTGAGCTACGCAGACAAAAGGAGAACGAGAAGAACGGCAGCAGAACCACGTATTGCTTCGCAATTACCAGGCTTAACAAAGCTAAGCCACAGCCAATTTTTTATTTATCTCGCCTGACTAGAAGGGTTAATTAATTAGGCTAGTTAGATAATTAAGCAATTAACTAAACTCAGTTTAGTTAACTGAGGAACTGAAACTCAGTTTCACTTACTTGGAGCATCACTATACGACACTTTAATTGGTTTCATAGTTACAAGCAAACGTACCATTGGCCCCGTTTGAAATTCGCGCACTATGACGTGACGCCCGTTGCGACCAATTGAAAAGCGTGACATTTTTGTCGACAACTCCTGCTTACAACTATGAGGCATTATAGGCTTCCGCCTTAATATTATGCTATAAATATGGGTAAGGACCGGGCTGATAATATCGCTGCTCGACTGACCTGTTCCACTCTCTCCTCAATATTGGCGGTAGGGTGCACTTCATCCTTGGTGAGAGCATTTAACTTTCGGTACTCGTCTAAAGGCCCTGGGTCTTTACTCGTTGCTTCCACCAAGATCATAGGCGCTTCCCGTTGGAGTTACGAACGCTGCGCGTATGCTGCTGCGCTCAGAGCGGAACTTGCCAGTACCCTTGAGTAAGGTCTAGCGTAGTTACATACGCTGCTTCACTGACCTGTTCCACTCTCTCCTTGATATTGCGGATAGGATACACTTGTACCTTGGTGAGAGCATTTAACTTTCGGTAGTCTACTACAGGCCTTGAGTCTTTACTCGGAGCTTCCACCAAGATCATAGGCGAGATATTTCGATTTTAGAATGCTTGATTACTCGCACTTCTAGCATGCGTATTACCTCCCTATAAAGGATATCTCTCTGCCTACGAAAGGCTCGATAGCACTTTGACCACACTGGCTCCTCGAAAGTTAACTCGATATCGCGCTCAATCAAATCAGTTCTGCCTGGCCTGTCTACAAAACAGTCATCAAATTCTGCTATCAGTTAGCTTAGATCGGACAACTGAGATTCTTTTAATTCTCCTCTCTCATTAGTCCTCGTGAGGAGTTCCTGCGCGCTGCTTACCTTTCCGCTTAGACAAGGTTATCTTCCATCTCCTCAGGAAGGTTCAGCGTTATATTTACCGCGGCTCTCTATTCACGTAAGGCTTCATTAGGTTGCAATAGCAAATTCACATTTCTGTACGCCTTCCTGGGGTTTAAACAAACTAGTTTGTGTTAGAGAGCTTGGCAACTACTTCAGCAGGCCCTTCCCACTGTACTTCGAACCTATTTCGGTACGCAATGTGGGTATAGGCGCTCGAGGTACAACCTGTGGAAACATCGGCGTATAGTCAACTTTCTCTTCCGCAGCGCCGTTCTATGAGTGCAAAATTGGTATGAATAATTGGTGACAACACAAACTTCCTTTCATGGTGGTGGGCTGAGCCAGAGACGTAGTTTTCTGTTTAGGTTGTGACAACATCGTGTACCTCGTTTAAAATGGGCTAACTTAGCATTGTGGGCTGCGGAAAAGCGTTTGTGAGGTTATAGACGTTATAATTTAAGCATGTGGCTGTGCTCCTTCATTTTTAAGCAGCTTAATTCATTTTGTACGAGAGCAATGTGTGCCATGATCAGACTCGCCAGGCACTGACAATGATTTTTACGCCAGTAAAAGAGGTGCTTTGGCAACCAGCAAGTGCGTCAGCAGGAGGAGTCCGTGTGCCTGTTAGGTCATGGTTAAAAGCGCAACCAGAGGTATGATGACAATTCCAGGGTGTTGTCATGCTGACACGAGTAATTATGCTGTGCTATTTAATTAAATGACCTAATAAGTATATTTGCGTTTGCAAATTATGAAAGCTCGTCAGAACAATGTTTTGTATGGTACAGTAGTGTGGTGACTGCAGAATATCAGTTGGCTTTACGTGACGCCACTTTGAAACTTCGGATAGAAAAAAGAGCCCTTTGGAGCTTGCAAACCTATGCTAGGAACAAAGATGAAGTAAAACAACAAAGAATACCACCGCACAGAGTAGCCTTTCTTGCTATTGTTCTCGTCTCTAGGCAAAGCGTCAACATGCCGTCTGGTCCACATGACAGTACACTCGGCTCAAGCTGTGTGAAACTTAGAGAAGACAACAAAAGGACAGGAAGCAGTGTGTGCATGTATCTTCTGCATGCCGTGAAGATAGCTTCCTGCCTCATCATAGCCGGGCCCCTTTATGTGTACCTCCAGTCATCATCCAGCAGCTATGGCCCTATTTGTGCTGTTGACATGTGCGTCAAATCGTAAAATACATTTTGTATTCTTGCGCTGCTAGAATGTTTGGACCCATTAAGTTTGTTTATTGTTTATTGGTCTTTCATTACATATAATGGAGGAGATAAGGCAAAAAGCTGCGTACGCAGCTTGACTAAGGCCTTATCCCCTCGAAGGCAAAACAGCAGTGAACACAGACCGAACACCGATCAGAAACTAGTAACAAGGAATAATGAAGACAATAGTTACAAATGTACAATAGATTCAAGTATCTGCGCAAAAGAAAAAAAAAACAAATTTCGGTTAGGAGCCAACACAAAATGCAGTGAGAGGCCAAGTCGACAATGGACACAATGAAGAAACTATGGGTACGGAAGGAGCATGAGTAGCACAGCATATTATGACGTGAAGCAATGAAGGCACATAAAAATGTCTAGCACATCATTTGGCATAGAAAACAAACGAAAAAAACGGTTAGGTTCTTATTAGCTGAACACTGAAAATAGCGATAAGGACACAAAAGTATGGTACAGCTGCACATTGCTTAAGATATAAAACTAATAAGGACATTGCAAAAATAGTGTCGTGAATTATCATGAAGGAAAAAAAAGTTGTTTGAAATGTTTGAGGTGAATGTTAAGAATGTCTATATTTTCTTGAAGAAAATTGTTGAGAAGAGTTAGTATCTGATATTTTAGAGCTTGTGTTGTATAATTAGTTCGATAATGCTCTACTTTCCAGTATAAGGGATTTCGCGTATTATAACCCGATGGCTCTTTGATTTCCAACTCACCAAGGTTAATAAGATAATTATTGTGCTGTAGTTTGCCACGAATCAAACATTTAGAAAGCTGGTATCTATGTATATCATTAACGCTTAGAAAATTCAGGTTATGGAGCAAGGGTGCAATCGGATGATCGTAGGCAGACCGGGTTATAACACGGATTGCCTTATTTTGAAGCCGGGACAGTTTTAACTTGTTGCTTAGTGTGGTAGTACCCCATACAAGAATGCAATAATTTATGTGCGACATGAATAGAGAATTGTATAGGATTAATGCTATTTTCTGTGGAAGGTAGTCTCTATGGCGATGAAAAATACCTACCATGTTTCCTAACATGGAAGATATATGGTCCAGATGGGCGTTCCAAGACAAGGTTTCTGTAAATAATACGCCTAGCGCTTTAAAACTAGGTACTATCTCTACTGTGCAGTTATTGAGGGTAAGTGTTGTGATTTGCGGAACAGATCGAGACTTTGCGCGATAAATGATGGCTTTAGTTTTTGTTTCATTAATTACTAGACCATTTGCCCTTGCCCAGTTAGTAATTTTATGTAGAATTCAGTTACCGGTATCAAGAATTTCTGTGCACGTGTCTGATGAGAGTAATATGGTGGTGTCGTCTGCATATATTACAAATTCTGCTCGTGCATCAATTGCTGAAATGTCATTAAGATATATGTTAAATAAAAGTGGACCCAATATACTGCCTTGAGGAACTCCAGAGTTAATTGGCAACGTACATGATGGGTGATTGTTTATGCTTATGTACTGGGAGCGATTACTCAAATAAGACTTCAGTAAGTCTAAAGGTGGGCCGTGTATACCATAATATTGTAATTTGTCAGTAAGAAGGTTGCGATTCATGTACTCAAATGCTTTAGTGAAATCAATGAATATGCTTAGTACAAATTTCTTAGCCTCCAGATTTTTAATTATATATTCTTTCCGCTTAAGAAGAGCTAACTGAGTTGATCGGTACTCGCGAAAACCGTACTGATCGTCGCTTAGTGTATTCATCTTTTCACAGTATGATGTGAGCCGTTCGTGAATTAATTTTTCAAGTCCTTTCGAGAAGACTGACAAGATAGAAATAGGATGGTAGTTATTGAGATTATTTTTATCACCTTTTTTATGGATGACAGTTACTTTCGCTAACTGCATTGATGCAGGAAAGACACCATCTCTGAAGCACATATTAAATATATCAGTAAGAATGGGGCTATGATGTCTAGAACAAATTTGATAGGCTTGATTTGCATGTTATACGCATCCCAGCTGCAACTGTTTTTGAGGGACATAAACGCGGTGATTACTTCGTTTTCGGATACTGGATGGAGATACATACTGTTTGTGTGGTTAGGTTTTATAAAAGAACTTGCAGCACCGGTCAACGTCGGTGTCGGCAAATTAGTAAAGTATTCATTGAATACATTCGCTAAGTCAGAACCGGATATTGCTCGACCATTTATGACAAGATCGTCTACAGAGCTTAAAGATGCTGACTGATTTAACAGACTGTTTAGTTTGTTCCACGTAACTTTAACGTCACTGGCGGTACTTTGAAATGAATTTTCAAGGTAACTTCCTTTAGCAACCTTCAGTGCTTTATTAAGATTGTTGCGGTATTTTTTGAACTCTCGCAAATCGCTGACTTCACGGGGGCTAAGAACTTCCGAAACAGTTGATTCTTCATGGTAATTTTGGCTAACAATTGAGTCGTTATCCAAGGTTTTCGAATTCTTTAGAGGTACGATATTCTATAACAGGAAAGTATTCATTATAAAGTGTACTTAATTTGTCACGGAATAAAGCAAAAGCGTCACCTGCGTTTACAGCATTTATCACGTACGACCAATTGACGTTCTGTAGATCCTGACGAAACCTTATCAAACTTGCAGGCAAAATTTTCTGATAAAAAACAGATCGCGCGGTGTTTATTCGTCTACTACCTAACTTAACATATATAAAGATTGGAAGATGATTACTGAAGCCGTAAGCCATAACTCCTGACACAGTTTGGTTTAATTCGTAATTAAAAATAAATCAATTAGCGTTGCAGAACTGCATGTAACCGTTGTGGGTAGTTTAATGGTATTTTTTATGTAATGTGTCTTAAGTAGAAGACTGAGCTCTTTCACAGCTGATGAATTTCAAAGAATGTTAAGATTAAAATCACCGCCACAGACAACATGAAGTCTATTCTCATTAACATATGTAAACAGACGTTCGAGAAACGCAAAAAAAGGAGAATAATTTCCTTCTGGTGCCCTGTATATTGTTACCAGTATGGTTTTGTCGCTTAGTACTGATAACACTTCTATATCTCTAGTGCAAAGTGTAAAAGATGGCAGCAGCTCATACTTTATGGTGTCATGTAATAATAAGGATACACCCCCTCCACGACCGTATGTTCTGTTCAAGTTGCATGTATTGTAACCAGGAAGTCTGTAGGCGTCCATATCACATGTGTACCAAGTTTCAGAGAACATTATAACCTGATATTGCATTCTTGACTGACTGAAAAATGTGTCTAGTAAAGTACTTTTATTTCTTGCCGACTGCGTGTTCACGTGAAATACCTTAAACGAAGTTTGGAAACCTGCGCCAAGAAAGTTGTATATATTATCTGGATCTATGTAACATTCACCTGACATTCAAAGAAAAAAGAATCCGCTTAACCAAACAACAACCATGGAAACTACAGTTCTATCGTTGCCAGGTCATCTACTGTCTTGACGCGCCACGCATTCTCGCCATCTTTCCGCCTGAAAAAGATCTTTGCATTCCTGTCCCATGCATACTGGAAGTTGTGACTTTTCGCCCATTGTTTCGCGTCCCTAAGAAGAGCCCTGCAATGCTTAGTCAAGTTTTCTTGAATGTAAACTGAAGTTGCAGATGTCTTTAGCGCATGCCTTTTCTGAAACCATTCGTCCCGCGTGTCTTGTGCAGAAAAGCGTACGATAACACCGGGCGTCTTATCTGGCTTAGACGGCAGTCGATGAACTGTTACAATATCTGCTTTCGAGAGGGGTGTGACTTCCAGTGACTGCGCTACATCATTTACTTTTGCTAGCAGGTCCTCATTTTCTGTTTCCTTGATACCGTGTATTTCTAGGTTGAGCTTGCGGTTCCGCCATTCCAAATCATTCAGTTGCTCCTGTACGGACGGAAATGCAATGTCTGTCTTTGCTTCTAGCACCTGGACTCTGTTCTTGATGTCCTTTATCTCATTGTCATGACGCGCTGTGTCAGCAAGAATTTTGTCATATTTATCCGACATTAGCTGTACAGATGCTTCAATGTTTTCAACAGTGTCTTTCAATGACATGAGAGCGCTGAGCTTCTCTTGAATGTCGTATAATACATAGCTGATGTCAGGCCTGTCCTCATTCTGCTGCGCAACACTGCTCTCAGCTTCGTCAGCCTTGTGCTTTCCTTTCGTATTAACTCTTGATTTGCTAACACGACATGTCTGGCATCGCCATGTCTTTCGTGTCACTTCTCTCATTGCAATATATTGCGTTTCTGAGGTGCCGCAACACTTTCCTAAGTGGTAGACGTGTTCACACTCATTACATCTTAGGTAATGTTCACTGTCGACCTCTACATTGCACGCTACACACGTTAAGCAGTCATCATCACTCATCATTCAGAGCAAAATACACACTTTTGGCAGCAGCAGGGACACGAAGGAATGACAGAAATCTACTTAGAGTACACGGAAAGACACCAACCTGTGAAAAACAGGAGTGCGGCTTAGAGCGGTGTTTCCTGTGTCACCGCTGCTGCCAGAGTGAAAGCAGGTCACTTCTTCCTCGGATTATGTAGCTTTCAGCCTTGGCACGTGTGACGTCAGTCGGTCCTTGCGGTGCCTTGAAGCTCGACGAAGTGTTGCTTCGGAGCAGATCTTCTGCGCAGCAGTTAAATCGCAGGGTGTGATTTCAGCCTCTGGGGATGACCACGGTCAATGAAGAGACGATGGTCCGGCCAAGTTGTCGTGCCTGTGAAAAACAGGTGTGCGGCTAAGAACGGTGTTTATTGTGTCACCGCTGCTGCCAGAGTCACCGCTGCTGCATCCAAAGCAGCAAGGCTTTTAAGAAGCGTTCCTGCTACAGCCAACTTCTCATTCTTTGCAGTATATACTTGCACCTTGACTGCAACATCCTGCTTGACACTTTATCTCTTGGCTATGAAAAAGCATGTGATAAGGACCCTCGCTTATGTAAGGCTGATTTTCTCATGCTGTAACTTGCATCCAATAATTCTAAACTGGATCCAAGCCCAAACAATCAGCCGTCGGCAGATTTCCCATGCTAATTCTTACACATCCTGCTTTTTTCTGCAATCTCGGGCATCCCCCAATGCACTGACCTTGGGCACGAGTTTTTTTATTAAACACATTATGACCTTCCTTTCAGAGTTTCGTGACAAGCCTTCATCGATGAGTACGGAGTCTCTCATCTGCAATCAATAGCAGCATGTAAATTCTCCAAAACATTATTTCAGATGCTCTCAAATAACCTGTTTTTAATGTTATTGAGAATGCACTAATATTTTTTTTTACTGTCAGGATAACTACATTTTGCTTACTTATAAGGCCTTACCGAGAAAGGCATATTCACTGCCTACTGCTTCAAACCCTCAGCCAATAATATGGACCACAGTGTAATGTGGTCTCGCCTGTTCATCCTTATACACCTATCCAACCTAGGATATTCACACCATAACATGCCCTTAGCGTCACCGTTTTCCATGTTTCTTGCATTCAAAATCCTTGAGTGGCATCAGCAGGGTATTGTAATGCCACATGGCATAAATGTTATTTTTCAAAGGTCCTGGGATGAATTCAGACCAGAGCCGCTGGTTTTAGTCTCACAGAGCATTGTTGAAGCTCTAGTGTCGCAGCACTAAACGTGAATCTTGAACTTTCTTCGCCTCATGCAAACTACAGGTTTTTTGAGCCTTACCGTCACATAACCAACTATAGCTCATGGTTCCTTCTGCCATAGCTGCTCGACCGCTGTTGTGCCGCTGCAGTTAGGTCATGCCACTGCATTTCTAGAATCATTTTTTTTTCCTGAAAGCCAAAACGCTCTTCACCTACCAAGGCTATGCTTACTAACCTCTATTCTTTTGAACTAGTCACGGCAGAGATCCATGCAGTAAATTACAATGTTAGTCTAATTTTTCAGGGGAGTCACCCAGTGTGGAGAACGTTTGTAATATGGGAGTAATCACTCACTAGCAATTACTCACTAGAAAAGCTACACAGGTTCTACAGAAACTTTATAGAAAAAGCAGAATTTGCCGTGGTCTGGGGTTCGAACCGGGACCACTTCCTCAAGGAGGTAGTAGCGCTACCAACAAGGAAACCAGGACGGCTAGAATATGATGGGGCGAGCTCGAATTGGGAGCGACGTTTGTCCAATATTTTCGGGGAATCACTCAAGGTTAATTGCTCAATAGTATCCACCCATTCGCCGCCATACGGCTACAAAAAAAAGCTGCAAAGCTTCCTTTCTAGCCGTATGGCTATGCTTGAGTGCTAATGCAGCAGTAATAATTCTCTTATCAGTACATAGCGAATTCATCAAGCTCCTACATGCCACACCATGACAAAGTTGACCACTCAAGTATTGTCACGTAGGACCGTTGGGGTATAATAAATATTAAAATTAATTGATCTAACAAAAAGTCCTTAGTCACTCGCCCACATTGGAAAACCAATACAATTCTCTCTTATGCATAAAGTGTTCAGGAGAAGTTTAGTCATAATCTACTTCATGTAATATCTGGCCATATTGCCCATTATTTTCGTTTTGGCTAATTTCCACACAATGCAAAAGCTAGGTCTAGCTAGCTGAATTCATGCAATGCAAAGTTATGCATTAATATGCCTACCAGCGTCAGTTATTCCTTTGCGCTTGTCTCTTGACCTAAGCAATACATAGACTTCCTAACATGGCTCATTGAGAACGCTAGTTGCATGCTTAGGCATGTGACATTCAGGATACTGTTCACCTTAAACCCAGACTCCGTCAACTTCAATCTGCAACAAATCGATGCCAGCAAAAGACACAAGCCATCACTTTGTTTTATTCGTAGCATATTGCAATCACTCACTTCAGCCCTTGGGCGCGGCTGGGCAGCCACCAAACCACGTGACGTGACGTCACGTCACCACGTGACGTGGCGTCACCAAAACACGTGAAAAAACGAACAAAACAAAAAAGCAAAAAAGAAAAAAGAAAAATAGAAATGAAATAAAAACAAACAAAAAAGAAAAACTTAACAAAAAGAAGAAAAAGGGGACGGCTGAGCATGGTGGCGGTTGCCACCGCCCCGTTTCAAAGGGGGCGCTCCTATCCATCCATCCATCCATCCATCCATCCATACGTCACGGAGCAAAAGCTGCTGAGGAAATCGAGTGCCGCCAAGCAATACCTCGCGCAAAAAGACCGCGCAATATGCAACGCATTCTTGGCTTAACCAAGCTAAGCCTGGGCATCTTTTTTCTTCAGTATTCTTTCGCCTAACTTCAGTTCGGTCTTTTCCAAGGTTCTCGTCCCTGTCGATGCCGGACTTAATTTCTTTCCTTTAAAATCAGACTAGCCGTGAAAAAGATTTTGCCGAAGCTGTTGATAAACTGCAACTCCAAGATTCTACGTATATCAAGGGCTACTTTGAAAACTGGGGGTATATCCATGAAACAGTTTGCAACAAGACTTGTCTTCTAACGCACATCCGAAAAGAGGTTTTTTTACTCCATATGTATACAGTTTTTTATTTACTCCCTTATATAAGAGAGTTATTTTGGGGTATAAGGAAGTAAATTTTTTACAACCCCCAGAAATGGAGCCCAAAAATGGCTTCATGTTTATTTATTCTCTTTCAGGCTCATTCTTACTGCAGTCACAGTGGCGGAAACGGGCAGTTGCTCTGTGGGCCGCCGGCAACACAACTTGGGAAACTGCGATGCCCTAATGTGACCCCGCGTCACGCGTTCTTTTAGCCGTCTGCAAGCTCATCGGCGGCATAGGCGGCGGGAGTCGTCTGCTTGTCGTCTTCTTTTGCTGTACGAGCTCGTGTGGTTTGCCATGTTCGTAGATAAAGGGATGTAGCATTATAATCAATAGTTGGAAACTGAAAAGGAGTCGCTGAGTAGTTTTCACGGTCAAGCACCGCGCTATATTTGACTAAAAACCAGAGCAGAAAAGTTGAAAACACCCCTGATGGTAGTTAGGAATAGCCGTGTTTGCCTTCATATTCACTTCATTAGGGCTTGGCTTTTCAATATGACCGAGGAAAAATGTAACCTCATCAGCTTAGTCAAGAGCTCAGCGTTGATAGTATATTCTATCACAGTTCGATGTTCATGCAGCACATAATCTGCTGCAACGCATTGAAAGAACCACACTGACAAAGCCTGTGAGAATTAGGCCTAAGGGGTAGCTGTAACAGACTGGACAGACTAACAAAGGAAAGTAAGGCATGGTTAAAACACTGGAGGCTTCACACGTGCAATTCCATTATGTAGCGTACTGTAGCCGAAAACGGCGACAAGCCAGTATCTTGTAGCGCCGCAGGCGCCCGTGGAGGAGCAGAAGTGAGCAGAGATCCAGCGACGATGGTAATCAAGCGGTCTTCACTCACCGCCGTTATCAGACGACTGACCATAAGTGGACGGAACGCTAGGTGGCGGGGCGGATTGCACAATATGGTGCTTTTTTACTGCATTTCGGCGCTGGTGAATATTTGGCAGAATTAACTCCCTTTCTGGACAGGAGTAAAAGCATCAGATAAATCCTTATTTTTACTCCATCATTCCCTGAAGAGATTAAAATGAAGGACAGTCCACCTGTTTACTCCACACTCATGGAGTAAATGTTCTCACAAATGGAGTAGAAAGTGTGGCCACCACCATTTATACACAATGACGTAAGCCTGGTTGTCTCCTGGAGGGCAGTGTTATAGGCGCAGATCACGTAGGGCAGAATGATGTCCCAGTTGTCCTCCGATGGCTTGTCTGACGGTAGTTCAAAATGACTTGCGTCAGCTCCGCTGTAAACGCCGTTCCTCTGTCTCCGCTGAGCACTTTGGGGAGCTCGTTGGGGAGCTCGCAGGAGAGCTCGTTCGACAAACTATTTTGTGACTTCTGTTTCGGTGCCATTAGGAAACCCTTTTGCTTCGGCGCAGCGGGTCATGTAGTCGGTGGCTAGGATCATCCACTTGTTACCTGATGATGAAGTCGGAAAGAGAGCGAGGAGGTCCATTCCTATTTGCTGAAAGGGCTTAGTTGGAGGTGGCATGGGGTTCAGGAGTCCGGGTGGTCTAACTGAAGGCGTTTTGCGTCGCTGACACTCACGGCACGCTTTCGTAATGGCAAGCATAGGCACCTAGCCACGTCAATAGTACTTCTCCTGGATACGGTGCAACGTGCGAGCAATCCCAAGATGCCCTGCAGTCGGCTCATCATGAAATGCCTGCATAATTTCTTGTCCGAGATTTTTGGGCAGGACAAAAAGATGCACTGCCCTGTTGGCCGCGAAGTTCCTCTTGAGGAGGACATTATTGTGAAAGAAGAAGAACGACAATTGGCGCTTGAACCCTCACGGAGGCGATGCGGTCTTGCCTTTCAGATAATGAACTAGGCTTTGGAACTCAGGATCCTAGCGCTGCTGCTGCGCGAAACTGCTGGCGCTTACCGTTCCTAAGAAAGAGTCGCCGTATTCCTCCTCCGATGCTGCGTCGACGGGGGCTCGCGACAAGTATTCTGCGTCAAAATGGTCGTGGCCAGATTGGTAGACCCCAGCTATGTCGGATTCTTGAAGACGCAGGCTTCCACGAGCAAGGCGGCCGGAGGGAGTTTTCAGAATGGCTACCCGGCACTCAGTATGGTGATCGCTCACAACCTTGAATGGTCGTCCGTACAGGTAGGGGCGAAATTTCGACGTGGCCCAAATAATGGCGAGGCATTCTTTCTCGGTGGTCGAATAGTTGTCCTCGGCATTCGAAAGTGAATGGCTAGCGTACGCGATAACTTTCTACTGCCCAGCATTTTTCTGAACGAGCCGCCGCGGTGGCTCAGTGGCTATGGTGCTCGGCTGCTGGCCCGAAAGACGCGGGTTCGATCCCGGCCGCAGCGGTTGAATTTCTTTGGAGGAGAAATTCGAGGCCCGTGTACTGTGCGATGTCAGTGCACGTTAAAGAACCCCAGGTGGTCGAAATTTCTGGAGCCCTCCACTACGGCGTCTCTCATTGCCTTAGTCGCTTTGGGACGTTAAACCCCATAAACCAACCAACCAACCATTTTTCTGAACGAGGACTGCTTGCCTCGGTATGAATTTCGGTTTCGGCGTTTTTATCAAAGTGCCCGAGCGCAGGAGGGGACTGTAAGCGGCGCTCCAGCTCTTTGAAAGCTTCCACTTGCGGGGTTTCCTATTTACAAGACACGTCAGCCATGGTAAGTTGTGTCAAAGGTTCAGCGATGCGCGAAAAGTTCTTGACGAATCGGCGATGAAAATCGCAGTCCAAGGAATCTGCGTATATCTTTCTCGTGATTAGGCTGTGGTAATTCTGCGATCGCAGCTATCTTCTGAGAGTCTGGGCGAACACCATCCTTGCTTACGACGTGACCAAGGAACAGTAGCTCCTCGTAGGCGAAGTGGCACTTTTCTGGTGTTAGTGTTAGGCCTGAAGACTTGATTGTCTCCAGCACTATTTGAAAGCTTCTGAGGCGGTCTTCAAAGCTTGAGCAGAAGACAACAACGTCATCTAAGTACAATATTCAGATTTCCCACTTCAAGCCTGCGAGCACCGTATCCATTATTCGCTGGAACGTCGCTGGGGCAGAGCAGAGGCCGAATGGCATCACCTTGAACTCGAGGAGTTATTCTGGTGTAACGAATGCAGTCTTCTCGTGATCTCTTTCGTTGACTTCAGTTTGCCAGTAGCCGCTCCTCAGGACCATCGATCAAAAGTACTTAGCGTTGCATAGCTGATCCAATTTATCGTCGATGCGGGGGAGCGGGTAGACATCCTTCTTCGTAATGCTGTTCAGGCGGCGGTACTCGACGTAAAAGCGAAGGGTGCCGTCTTTCTTTTTCACTAGGACGACTGGTGCGGCCCAGGGGCTCTTGGATGGCTGGATGGCGTCGTAACGAACAATTTCCTCAACATGCTTGCAGATAGCTCGGCGTTCTAGAGGCGTTCTAGAAGGTTGGCTTTGTCCGTGGAAAGCTTGATCGACTTCGATCGAAGGTCGATGATCGCCCGATGTTCATTCAGGAAGTCGATTCACAAAATCACGTCTCGCGTTCAGTGCTGTAGGACCAGGAAGGCAGTGCGCGAGTGTGACTCTTCTTGATTTGTGCTTATCCTGCATTCTAAACTTTTGTGTGCGCACGTTAAGGTTGTTGATGCCACCACCTCGCATAATTTGTACTGGTAATGCGCCATAAGCTTAAACCTGAGTGCGTGGTTTACGGCCAGCACGCTCTGATAGCTCTGTCTGGATTATGGAATTATTCAAATTGACTATGAAGCTTTTTTATTTTTCGAGTACGCATAATTTTGACAAGCGACGCCTGCACATGCACCGTACGATGAATGTAGCAACATATGCGAGCTTCTATTCATTTTCTTAGCAATTGCTACTTCCCCTTATGAACTGCGGGTAGCAGCCGTTACTAACTCAATGGTTAGTAAATGTTACTAACCTTCCCGTTACTAACTACAGTCACTAACAGGGTAGTAACATATGTGACATTCAGGTACTACCCAAAGTTAGTAAGTACTACTACCTTTTTTCTAAGAGTGTATACTTCATGCCTTCTGAGGCGAGGGTAGAAACATTACGAGCAGCGTGGCGAAATATATAGCTGTTGAGAAAATGTCCTCCTCCACCATTTTATTTCAAACAGGGTAGTTTCATCGTTTGTCCGCATAATCATCATCATCCATTTATGTATGCTAGGCACTGTGGTAGAAATGAAAATGAAAGCGGACAAAAAGGAAGACACTTTTTTACTCTTCCAGAGCAGAGAGGTCGTTATTATGGTTTATTTCGTTTCTGATGTTAAGATAGCAGGAAAAGATATAAAAAACGTATTATATAGCGCGCACGAACTGGCAAACGTTGATCGATCTCGACGGTGCAATCTGCTCTTTTACGGAATTAAGGACGAGGATGAACGCGAGTCACAACCAATTTCTGAAAAACTTGTCCTAGATTTGTGTAGATCTACTCTGGGAATAGACCCCAGAATCGAAAGAGCCCATCGCCTCGGACGGTTCCGTTCAGAAGGAACTCGCCCAATAATTGTTAATTTTAGTTCATTCAAAGAGAAAGAGGCTGTTCTGTCAAATGCGAAGAAATTGAAAGGAAGTTCTACTAGCATTTCAGAGGACTTCTCTGAACCAGTACGAAACAAGAGGAAAATGCTATGGGACTACGCCAAACCTCGCAAGGGACCCAATGGCAAAGCACATCTGAAATACGATGTCCATTACTTGAATAATGTCAAGTACATTTACGACGAATCTCAGGGGCAGGTAGTTCGAGCCTCTTGACAAGTTAAGCCGGATCACTCTGTTTTGTCGATTCTAGTACTAAACTGCAGAAGTATTAAGAATAAAGTGGACAAGCTACATGGTCTAATTGACATGGCGAGACCTTCCGTTGTGATCGGATGTGAATCATGGCTGGATGGGGATGTTAGCGATAGCGAAGTTTTTCCGAGTAACTATATCAGCTATCGAAAAGATCGAGACAGGCACGGAGGAGGCGTATTTATACTGGTGGACGTCTTAGTTAGTTCTCGTAAGATGGAAATTGATGTTGGGACATGTGAGGCAGTATGGGCTCAAATTAGACTTTTAAATGGTAAATTACTATCAGTTTGCTCGTTTTACAGGCCACCTGGAAATCAGCTTGAACCCATCAGCGACCTAACTGATATGATTGAAACTGTTAAAACTGACTGTTTAGTTGTTGGAGGTGACTTTAACATTCCTGATTTAGACTGGAGCTCAGGATGTCTTCCGTCTAGAGCCAATTCCGCAGTAGGCAAAGAATTGTTAAATCTGTGCAATTCATTCAGCTTATCCCAATTAGTGCTGCAGCCAACCCGTGGCAACAATGTTTTGGATTTATTATTCACTAACCAACCATCGGCAGCTTGTTCTACCCTTGTAGTGCCCGGTATCAGTGATCACAGTTGTGTTTTAGCGGAAATGAACTTTCAGTATGTTAAACTTGAAGACTGTGGCAATCGGCGCATTTACAGTTACCGAAAGGCAAATTTCCCCGAGATAGCCTGGGCACTTGAATCCTATGTCGATGTGTACGAAACATTGTCTGATTCGCTCAGCGTTGATGAGCTGTGGCGCACACTGACAGCCAAACTTTTTGATTTGCGTGAGCAGCATGTGCCGTCATGGGTGATGACGAAACGTCGCAGCAAAAGCAAGCCATGGTTCACAAAAGCGCTGCGCAGAGTCGTTGAAAAGAGGCAAAAACTATATGCGCGCTTCAAAAGAAATCCGTCGGAAGATAACATGGATCAGTTAAAAAAGATTACAAAGGATATGAATGCTTCGGTCAAAGAGGCTAAATTTACCTACTTTCAGTCTTTCGACATGCGTATCCAGGATCGCCCTAAAGAATTTTGGCAGTACATAAAAAAAAACAGAAAGGATGAATTGTCTATCCCGCCACTCGATCACAACGGAAGTATCGTTCATGATCATCTGGAGAAAGCCAAGTGCTTTAACACGTTTTTCAGCTCAGTTTTTTCTGCTGAGGACAGCAATAGCCCTGCCGATTTTCGCCTTGCGTTGAACTGTACGGAACCCATGGTGAACATTGAATTTGATCAGCGAGGAATTGTGTCGCTCTTAGAACGCTTAAAAGATAACAGTGCCACCGGTCCGGACGGCTTACCCACGATCCTGCTCTCTTCTTGCGCTTTTGCGTTGTCAAGGTACCTTCAAATTCTTTTCACAAAGTCATTACAGGAAGGCTCCTTGCCTGATGAATGGAGGCTTGCTAATGTTGTACCTATACATAAATCGGGACCTAGGAATGTTGTTTCAAATTATCGACCAGTGTCCTTGACCAGTGTATTATGCAAAGTTTTAGAGCATGTGTTTTATACTAGTATTATGAATCATCTTAGTATACATTCATTATTAAATACTAATCAACATGGCTTTCGCAGTGGTTACTCGTGTGTCACCCAGCTTACCGAATTTGTACATGACCTGTCAAGTGCTTTAGATAAGGGATATTCTGTTGACTGTATTTTTCTAGATTTTAAGAAGGCCTTTGACGTTGTATCACATTCCTTATTAATACAAAAATT
Source organism: Amblyomma mixtum (assembly GCF_055824585.1). NCBI lineage: Eukaryota > Metazoa > Arthropoda > Arachnida > Ixodida > Ixodidae > Amblyomma > Amblyomma mixtum. The sequence goes on from NC_143021.1 coordinate 188,272,807, forward strand.
ATACTGGTACAACATAAATGAGAACGTTATTAGGTGGATAAAGGAATATTTGAGCGTTAGGCGTCAATGTGTTGTTGTCAACGGGAAACAATCGCATGAGGTGGCTGTAACATCAGGGGTGCCTCAGGGATCCGTCTTGGGCCCATTACTGTTCTTAATTTACATGAATGACATCTTTTCAGGTATTTCTTCATACATGCGTCTTTTTGCGGACGATTGTGTATTGTATAGAATTATTAACGATCAAAGTGACTGCGATGCATTACAACAGGATTTGTGTAAAGTGGCCCAGTGGTGTGAGAACTGGAGAATGCATATTAACTTACAAAAATCTGTACATATGTGTTTCACTAAAAAGAAGGTTCCCCATATTTTCACTTATAACATAAATAATAGCAGACTGCTTTCAGTGTTGGAATTTAAATATCTTGGTGTATATTTAACAAGTTCAATGTCTTGGCATCGTCACGTGCATTTCGTTACTGCCAAAGCCTGTCGTGTTTTAGGTTTCCTGCCACGTAACGCTAAACTTTTCCCTTTAAAGACTAAAGAACTGCTGTATAATACAAACGTTAGAAGCATACTTGAGTATGCTTGCACAGTCTGGGATCCGAAAACCTTGCTTGACGTTCAAAAGCTAGAAAGAGTTCAGAATTTGGCCGTTCGTTTTGTTTTCAATAACTATGGGCGATATTTTAGTGTAACGAGCGCGAAAAAATCTTTGGGTTGGGACTCACTTCAAAAACGTAGGAAAGTACTGCGTTTAAAATTATTTCATAATATATTTCATTCTAGAACTGGAATAGACAGAACCAAATATATAGCCAACCCTGATTACGTGTCTTTACGTAGAGATCATTCACTTAAAGTTAAAGAATACAGGTGCCGGACTGACCTTTTTAAAATGTCTTTTTTCCCCAAAACGGTTTCGGAATGGAACAAGCTGCCTGAGGAAGTAGTGTCCATATTATCAAATGATTCATTTTCTTCCATGCTGTGACATTTTTTTGTGTATAATAATTCCGTGTTCTTTCTATCTCATTGTTATCTTTTTTTTGTAACCACCTGCACGCGGTGGCATTTGTGTACTTTTTCTTCTACCCCCCCCACTGTAATGCCAGCCAATGGCGCTGTGGGTATGATGATAAATAAATAAATAAATGACCATAGCAGACGACCAGGGAAACCGAGGGTCATCCACGGACGAAAAGGTAACGAAAGTTGGCGCACGCTGCTCCACAGGACCCCACTATATGTGCACTTGCACCTTGACTGCAACATCCCCTCAACGCTTTTTTTCTCGCCTTTGTAAAAGCATGTGTTAGAATACCTCACTTATGTAGGCTGATTTTTTCATGCTGTTACTTGCATCAATAACTCTAACCTGGATTCAAGTTTTAACAATCAGCCATCAGCAGATTTCACCCAGCTTTCTTTCTGCAATCTCGCGCGTCCCCCATTTCATTGCCCTTGGGCACCAGCTTTGTAATAAACACATTATAACCCTACTTACAGTGTTTCGTAACAGGCTATCATTGATGACTATGGAGTCTGCAATCAATACCAGCACTGAAATCCTCTAGAACAATATTTTGGATGCTCTTAAATGGCCTGCTTCTAATGTTATTGAGAATTCACACCATAACCTAAAATATTCACACCGTCTTGCATGTTTGTTGCATTCAAAATCCCTGCGACGTATCTGGAGGGTATTCTAATGGCACAAATATAATTTTTTGAAGATAGTGGGATGAATTCAGACCTTAGCCGCTTGTTTTATTCTCTTGGACTATTGTTGAAGCTCCAGTGTTGTGGCAGTAGAGGTGAATCGTCAAATTTCATCGCCTCATGTAGAAACATCATGATGAATATCGCGCCAAAAATGAGGATGAATGTGGGAGAAAGACGCAACATGAGTGCTTTTTCGGATCTAAAATTTTAATCGCAAAACACATCATATATACCCAACTCGTGAAAGTAAATAAAAAGAAACATACATGGCATCAACAAGAAAAACCTTAAGGGGCAATACATCTGAACAGTGCGAGTAACCTAAATGGTGCGAAGGCAGGAAATTTCATGGTCACAATTACGAAGGGCAAAAACTAAAAAAACACAAAAGAAAAAAAGGAGCGAAGGGACGGAAATGAATTGCAGGTGTGGTCCAGCTATACCAGTTCTTTTGCTGTTAAATGAATTGACGGTGCGCTTATGCATATATTTCCCTGTCGCGAAATATAAAGCCTGATTTCGCACTGGGGTCGTTCTGTATAAAGGGCTAAAATTTCAGCTTGCGCATAAAGGGGATTACAGTTTTTTCTTACATACTGGCCTACATTCCGGCATTTCGCGACAGTGATGTTCCGGCGTCCAACAAGGAACACGCAGAGTGGAAGCAGAAGAAGAAGAAGAGCGTTTATTAGCGATTGCGTCATCATCATTGCGTGCCGGTATATATAGCCTACAGGAGGCTCCATGATAACTGCCACGTGTTACATATAGCGGGCTGGCCAGATCCCACGCAGGGAGCGCATGCGCAACTGATACAATAAATTTCCCTTGATGCAATGTTAAAAGTCTGAGAGCAAAATACGAGACACTTGTTGGAAATCCTGGTCGTAGCGGAGACGACTGGGCTGTCGCTTTTGTCGGGTGGACCGCCCTGGCACATATTGCGGGGGTTGTGTTGAAGGTTGTGACGTTCCCGCGTTTTCCTGAAAAATGTCTTCGCTGTCAGAGTCCTCTTCTGTTAAGTCACTGCGGAATGGCTTACGTGAGACTAGAAGATGTTGTCGTTTCCGACGAAGCACTTTGTTGTCCTCCGTAAGGACGCGATAAGACCATGGCGCCTTTAGACCCATGACTCGAGCCTTACGGCCCCGTGCATGCCCACGTACTCTTGCAACAGCATCTTTCTTGAGTTCGGGCAGAGGTTTTCCTTTGGAGAGTCTGTCCTGACGTGGTTGGCGCCGAGCCGTCTGTGGGCTGGAGGGCGACACCAAGTCTGGTAACCGAGTGCGTAACCTCCTACCTTGAAGGAGCTCTCCGTGGGACCGCTCTTCGGCTAGCGGAGTCGAGCGATAGTTGAGCAGACCCAACCAGAAGTCCTGTTTGCGCTCGCCAGTCGTGTTCATTATTCGTTTGAGGATTTGGACTCCTTTCTTGGGGAGGCCATTGGGCCATGGAAATCTCGGACTCGACGTCACAAGCTTCAAGTCCCATCTGGATGCGAACAACGCAACTTCATGGGATGAGAACTGAGGACCGTTGTCAGTGCAGAATTCCAATGGAATGCCATATCTCGTAAAAATATAGCTATGTTTAGCAATCACAGAGCATCTCGTTGTGTCAGAGAGCTTTTCGACTTCATGGAGGTTTGAAAACGCATCGAACACGCATAGGTAAGGTTTCCATCGTACATGAAGCTCTCAACACCCACTCTGTACGAGGCATGGTCTGGAATCGGCTTAAGCACCAGAGGTTCGATTTGTTGTTTTTACGCCTATCGTTGACAAAGAGAACAGATTTTGGCCATGTTTTCATTGTCCGAATTCTGTCCCGGCCAGAATACTAAGCGACGGCCTGTCGCTTTGCACTTATTGATGCTCATGTGACCTTCATGAATGCGACCGAGTATGTGTTGAAGCTCCAGTGTTGCGGCAGTAAAGGTGAATCGTCAAATTTCATCGTCTCATGTAGAAATATCATGATGAATTTAGCGCGAGTATTTCAACTTTCATAGCTTTTGGGATGACGACCTTTGTCCCCTTCATAAGAATGCCTTTAACTTCTTGTAACTCAGGACCGAGCGGTTTTATCCATCCTTTAATTTCTTCTCCATTCCTTACTTGCCGCAAAACTGCCTGCAAATCTGGATTATTGGCTGTCGCTTCTGCCAGTCGATCAAACATTTTCTTGCCTACCAATGCAAAAGTCAAGCCCACTGCATGAATGCGACGTCATCAGAGAAGTAATCTTTGTCATTTGGAACGGCTGACGACGAACTTGATAGCATATCGGCCAGGAAGAGATGCTTGCCATGGACAAAGTGAACAACATAATCGTGCCTTAGGAAGCGGAGAAAAAACCGCTGCAGTATTCGTGGCATGTCACCAATGGCTTTCGAAGCAATGGCTATCTGTGGTTTGTGGTCGGTTTCGATAGTGAACGTGCGGCCGTAAGCAAAATGAAAAAAACTTCTCACAGCCGAAAGTAATGGCCATCGTCTCTTTTTCTATTTGCGCGCGTCTTTGTCCTGCCTCCGTCATTGTGCGCGGTGCACAAGCGACCCGCCGCCAACTATCGCCATACTTCTGAAGAAGGGCAGAACCAATCCCATTTTTGAAGCATCTGCTAAAGTCTAAAATGGTCTCTCTAGCAGGATTGAAAATGGCTAGTAAAGGTGGACCTCTCAATGACTTACAGAGAGCATGCCATTCTTCACAGGGATTTTCGGACCATTAAAACATGGCGTCTTTTTTAATGATGGTCCGTAGAAGCGTCGCCCTTGCCCCTAGGCGCGGTAAGTATTTCCCGAAATAGTTGACGACCCCGAGAACTCTGTGAACTCCGGTTGTCTTTCGGCCGAGATATTTCACTAAACGGTGCGATCAGTGTGGGGCTAGGACCTATGTCTTTATTTATGATGTCACCCAAGAAATCAATCTCGATGACACCGAATTTGCACTTCTCCGCATTGAGCGTCCGGCCAGCCTTTTTAGCTAGTTGAAAGGCTGTGCGGAGGCGAGTATCGCGCTCTTTCCTTGGGCTACCCCATATCAATATATCATCTATGTAAATTCTTATCCCTGGGGCCTGGTCAAATATTACATTCATAGTTCTCTGGAAAACCTCAGGCGCCGAAGCAATGCCAAAGGGAAGTCTCAAGAGTCAGTAGCGCCCAAAGGGCGTTCTAATTGTGCGCACCTTTGACAATGGAGTGCATATTGCAACCGCGCAAAATAACGCAGGAGGAAGAGAGGAAAGCACGGGACCTGTGCTTTCCTGTGCTGTGCTTGCTGTGCTTTCCTGTGCTTTCCCCTCTTCGTCCTGCGTCGTTTTTCGCGGTGGCAATATGCACTCCATTGTCAACCACCAACTAGCCCGCCTTCACTTGTTACATGCACACCTTTGATCCAGCTTCGTCTAAGGGAATTTGGTGGAAGCTAGAGTACGCGTCGATAAGAGAGAGAAAAGCGGCCCGGACAAGCTCAGCCTCAATGTTTTCTCGTTTTGGCATTTGATAATGTTCTCGCTTCAGGCACTCGTAAATTCTCCTGGGGTCAGTGCATACGCGCAGTTTCCAATCTTTTTTCCTTGCTGCAACAAAGGGGCTCAGCCAATCAGTCGGTTCGCTTACTTTGGCTACGACGCCGGCGCATTCCATTCGATCCAGCTCTTCTGCCAGGGGCACGAGAAACGGCAATGGCGTCCGTCGCACGGGGTGGACTATCGGTGTTGCATCCTCCCGCAACACCATGTGGTATTTGTCGTGCTAGACAGCGGATTCCCTGAAACAGCTCGGTAAATTTATTAATCACTTGGTCAGTGCTGTTCGTGTGCACAGCGTTCACAGAACGGGACGCGAGTCCTACCGCTTCGCCTGCAGACAGCCCAAGCAAGGCCTGTTTGCTCTCCTTTACAATGAAGAAGTCGAAGAACTCTCTCTGGTCGTTCGCAACCACTTGTGGAGTCGCCACGCCGATGTGGTTTATAACGTCACCGCTATATGAGCGGAATCCGGAGGGGCTTGCTCTTAAACCAGGCTTCGCTTTGAGCCTTTGCAAAATAGAGTAAAGCAACAAGCTCGCTTGCGAGGGTATGTCTACTTTCAGAGACACTAGTTCGGAAGCCACCCTCGCGCTGACCCAATCGGCCCCGTTGCCTGAGCTGACGTCGAGGATTTCAAAGATTTTCTGCTTGTCGCGTACTTCGCTTTCCTGGTACTCTTTTTTGCAGCAGGTCGAAGAGCGGATTTCCCCATGGCACCGAAAACATGTTTTTTCGAAGGCTGGGCATCTGCCCCGTTCGTGGAAGCGGTTGCACATAGACCATTTCAGTCTGCGCGTTTTGATCTGAGCCACTGCCTGTTCTCAATGAGGCTTGTTTTGCTCCGAACATTCTGCACATTCTGCACATTATTCACAAGTTGAACATTTGCTTTGCTGGCGCGGTACGATTTCTGTTACTTTCCTCTCTGCTTGAGCCCATGCATTGTTTTGCTCAGCGCATATCTCTTCAGATTTTCAACTTTGTTCCGCCCTCAATAACGTTAGGTCTTTAACTTTCAGCATCTTTTCGAGCAAATTTGGATTGTTTGTGCCAAACGCAACCTGGTCCCTGGCCGCGGAGTCATTTAAGGTTCCAGAACTGCAATTTCGTGCAAGTCTCTTCAGGTCCCGTGAACAATGTTCGAAAGGTTCGCCCTCACCTCGGGTTCTTGAATGGAAGACATACTGTTCGTACATTTCGTTCTGCTGCTGTTTGCACTATTCCTCGAACTTCTTGGTAACTCTTTCATAATCTTCCTTTGATTCGCTCTCCGAAAACGAAAATTTGTTAAATACCTATAGGGCCTCCTCCCCGGCTGCCGTGAACAGCAGTGCGGTCTTAGTTCCATCCTCCGTGGTTCTTTCGTCGGCTCCGTGGCCGGCAGGAAACGCTAGAAAGGCTGCCTGAGGAGGCTCCAGTTCATTGCGCTTCTACCGGACAGCACCAACGGCTGCGGTGGCTTCGTTAAATCTATCCTGCTCTGCACAGCGATTCCCCTTCTACCAGAGCGTTACTGCGTACGTTAACACGATCACACTCCTGACACTATGTTCCGGCGTCCAACAACGATCACGCAGAGTGGAAGCAGCAATAAGAAGAACGTTTATAAGTGATTGCGTGCCGGTATGTATACCCTAGAGGCTACTCCATGAGGACCACCACGTGTTACAGATAGCATGCTGGCCAGAGCCCACACAGAGAGCGCACGCACAACTGACACAATACAAGGGAAATACGTGCATAAGCGCACCGTCAATTGATTTATCGGCAGAAGAACTGGCATACGTGGACTGTGGAATTGATTTCGATCTCTTCCCTCCTTTTTGTTTCTTTTGTGTTTTTTTTTGCTCTTCGTGATTGTGACCATGAAGTTTCCTGTTTTTGCTCCATTGAAGTTAGCAGTCTTCAAATGTGTAGCCACCTAAGGTTCTTCTTGATGTTATCATGTATGTTTTTGTTATTTACTTTCACGAGATGAGTATGTATCATGTGTTTTTCCATTAAATATTTAGTACGAAAAAGCGCTCGTGTTGTGTTTTCCTCCCACTTTGGTCCCCGTTTTTGACGCTGACTAAATCATGAATAACATTCAACTCGCCCAGCTTTCCACCTTATTCATGCAGGAACTCCGGGTCTTTTTACCGTTTACCGTCACATAACCAACTATAACCCATGGTTCCTTCTGCAATAGCTGCGCAAACTCTGTTGCGCAGCGGCGGTTAGCTCATTGCAGTGCTCCTCAAGATTCATTCTCTTCTTGCCGCTAAAATCAGGAATAGTCTTCCCGTCACTAGCCTATGCTTACTAACCTCTTTTCTCTTGAACTGGTCACAACAAAAATCTATGCAGTAAATCACAATGTTAGTCTGATGTTTTCGGGGAAGCAGCCAGTGTGGAGAACGTTTGGAATAAGGGAGTAATTACTCATTAGCACCGGCCTAAGCGCTATCGTATGGCTACAAAAAGAAAAGATACACAGGTTCCACAGAAACTTAGTAGATCAAAGAAAATTTTCCCTGGTCTCGGGTTTGAAACCGGAACCGCTGCCTCACTGAGGTAGCGCTGCAAACCAGGGCGGTTAGCATATGATGGGGCGAGCTTCGAAGTGGGAGCGGGTTTGGTCCAATATTTTCGCAGAATTCCTCAAGGTTCAAATGGGACCCTCATCAATCTAACCTTCCAATCGACTCCGTGCACCACTCCGATCCACAGCACTTCAAGGATGCCATCCAATCTCTCATTAGTGCAACATTCAGCCCATCCCTCATGTAATACCCCATTCTTGGGGCCTTTGAGGAATTGATAATAAATAAAAAAATTGTTATAATGAATTCCTCAATACCATCCACCCATGTGCAGCCGTACAGCTTCAAAATAAAGCTTCAAAACTTTCCTTTCTAGCTCTATAGTTGCGATTAAATGCTAATGCTCTAATTATTCCCTTATTAGTAAGTAGAGAATTCATCAAGCTCCCTTGCTACACCATGTCAAAGCTCACCGGTCAAACATTGTCCGTAGGAAAATATTAATTTTTAATTCATGCACACTTCAGATACCCGCACACATATTATACATTAAATGCATGCCCATATGTCTCTTGCAGTGCTGCAGGTAGGGATACAGGGAGGAGGCCTGTATACATATTACGGTGACCATTGCTGTGGATTGCTTGGAAAGCTGCAAGTACACTTTTTTTCTCTGTCAGATGTGCAAATCCACTGAAGGGTTCTATTTTCAATTGCTGACAAATAATTTAAAGTATGTGGTCTTAGCGATTTGAAAATTTTGATTTTGTAATTATGATGGTTTTTAGCCCCTTGTACTCCAGCCTTGCTAGTTCCAATAAATGTGTTCGGCCCGATGGAAAATTCGCGATAAGAATCGCTTAGTCATTCTGAAACCGTTAATGGATGTTTAGCGGCAGCATAAATTTCAGTGCAGGCAGGGCAACTTGCAGTAAGATTTCAAGCTCAGTACCAAAACCTGTGATGGATACGAAGCAGAAACAACGTCGTGTGCCTCACAAATCGGTCGCGAACACTGCAACCAACGCCACGAGTACAACTACCTGGAAAATGCCAAGCTCATTTCAGCATTCGGAAAACAGGGTGTACATAGCGAGCTTCCGCAGGGGCACATTTCTCTGCCTTGACGGAAAAGCGCTCACTCCGACCCTCGTTCTCCCACTACGCGAGCACTTTTTCACGTGCTTTACCGCTTATGCAGGCGCAGTAAATTCACCGTAAGCACTTGTTACTCGCCGCTGTCCTTTGTGATCATTTCAGCAATTAGGAACGCTTCCGATGACCACAAACAGCTCCAACTAAACGCTTTTTGACACCGCCATAGCGTAGGTTTTGGGTTTGGTTGGTTGATTGGTTGTTATTTAACGACCCAAATTCAAGCGACTCGGGGTATCAGGGACGCCCTACTGAAGGGCTCCGGAAATGTCGTCCAAATGGGGTTCTATACGCGTGCACTGACATTGCACAGGCGCTTTGCAGACGCCAAAAGCAGCGCCATAGCAACGCGTTCAAGAGCAGACGACAGGAGCAGCGGCGCTTCGTTCGCCATTGAGAGGGACAGAGTCCTTCCCGCGCTCTGCACAGTCTCCTCTGATGCACTGGAACTATGGTAAGGCGACCATAGCGTAATCCTGGGAGTATAGTATACTGACTCTATCAGGGAGATACCCTTCATGATGTGCCCCAGCAGCGTAACCAGTAGCGGCCCGCTTTCTAGAGTATTCGATCGCATCGCCAGCACCATCGCACTGTGTTTGTGTTGATGTTTCGCAAGCAGACGCATTTTTTCAACAGTAACCACTGGTGTCTGCCAACAAAAATGTATAAATTTTTGTCCTTTGATGCACCAGGTACACGACGGTCAGGCAAATCTAATTGCCGATGAACTCAGCAACGCGTTGAAGAGTGGGCAACTACAGCCGGCTTCAACGCCACTTCTTTCACCAGCAGCGCGGAATGACTTAATTGCTAAGTACCTACACCGATCGGTTGACAATCACAGAAGCGCAAAGGACACCTCTGACCCAGTTGTAATGTTTGATTTTCTCCGACTGCCTGGATATGGCTTACCAACTTAGAAAACGATGACAGGGCTCATCATTGACAGGGCTCAGCATATGTGTGTGATTGTTGTTAACAGATGGTTTTACCCTGGCTACAAAGAGGAGGACGAAAACTGCACACATTTCGCGTGCCATGCAGTAGACCCGTAGCCTGGTGATGGTTTCGTTCGTTCTGCTTTAAGGGCCGATCATGAGCGGTTGCCAGTCGCACACCATGCTATCCTACCAGTGATCCAAGATGACGATATCCAGGGCAGCGCCGGCGAGTACCGACAGAACGGTCCACCACCCTGCCGTGGACGCTGATCGAACTGTCGAGGGAACTGCGCAGGTTGGTCCGCACAGAGAAGAGATGCCTGCCTTGTCACCATTCTCTCTTAACCTACCCGACGAGCTGGTCCTACCCCGAATTGCAGTGTCTTTTCTCGACGGGCCGACAACGCCGCAAGGCACAGAAGCCCATCCATCAAGCTTCTTTGGGGACTCTCGCCTGGTAGTGGAGAGCCTGGATACGGTGGAATTTTCGCACACTGGTTATGCGGTTCAAGAGTCCGACTACGTTTCACAGCCTCCTCCTTTCGAAGCCAGTGCTCCATGGGCGCAGACCTTGCCGGTGAGTTCTACACTGGAGTCTGTACTTAGGGGGTGGGGTGGGTGGAAGGTTACGGTCGCTCCCAGTGTGCCCCAAGAAGAAGGGTGGCAAAGCGGCGAGGGGAAGTTGTGTTAATGAAATACTGCGATGCTGGCTCAAAGCGGGGCTCATCATGCGCTGAAATGCAGTGACGGCGCGAAAGGTACGCGAAGGGCAGCGGCAAAAATAGTCAAGCAGGCACCATGCCTACTCATAAGTTAATCCTCGGCGCCTTCCCAAGCAAACATTTTCTGCCGCCGTTCCCACTTAGCTATTGTTAAGGAGACTATTCTTTGCCTCTTTGCGCACCTTTTGATCTCAAAAGCTTTGCATTTCTGCTATCACGAAAATAGTTACATAACGTGATCATGTGATCGCAGGAGGACGGTGCTGAGTACGTTCAGTATTTTGACTGCAGCAAAATTTGGTCATCGTGGGTACTACATACTGACACTATAGTTTGGAGAACATAATTGAGTACGCACTATATGTGGTCTGCATAGTAATATTTGGCCATTCTGCCTATAATACACTGTCACTATAATTTGGCTACAGAGATGCGTTGCCATAATGGTTGCCCCAGCTGTTTCCAGAATGCAGAGCTCTCAAACTAGAGTGGGCATATTTACTCTACGCAGGAGTACCCTGGCCTCAGGACCTCTACCCCGCAATATGCTTGGACCCTGGGCAACACGAGAGCTGAATTAGAGTCTGATTGGAACATGGCTGATGACGAGCAAGTGCAGAATCTCCTGGAGCACTTAGCACTGCTTGCTGCCGAGAGGCCTCGCGGCTGGAAGGTTCCGGAGGCTGTTGCCTACATCTCGGAAACGCCAAGCTACGCTGGATGTGTGGAAGAACTGAGTCAACAACTATCTGACAGGGAAGGTTTGCTCATGCTCAATGAGTATTACCTAACCAATGTCCTGGGCATGAGGTTCAAGATGGCCCTCAAGGTATTGGACGTGATCAGGTCGCTGATAGAAAACCTGGCATGAGTAGTGTAACATCATCTGCATCAGAACCTGGCCGCCGACCAGATGGAGCAGCACATCAGCATGCCTTCATGTGTCATCAACGGAGATTGGGATGGCGCAGGACATCAACATGCCTTCATCTCTGACCCACGGAGATTGGAGGGCCCCAAAATTCATCGGCGTTGCGTCTCGAGTGACTGTGCTCATTGCAGTATGTCAGGTCTTGCTTCACTGTTTCTTCAAAATAAAAAGGTTTTTTTTGGATTTCTTCTCTTCATATCACTGCTCGTCGATATTTCCTAGTATACCCAGTCCCAAAGCAACTGGAAGTGAGTAACCAGGTGGCATATCTGATAAATTAAGTAGTGTTCATGTGAACGCAGGGCAACTGGCAATGGGTGCTTGGTACTAACTAGCTGGATACTGGGAGGTAAGTGCAGCTTTTATCACACGTCGTGTTCTGGGCTCATTAAAGGGACTGACATTAATTACTGACCGAAACACGTGTTATGAGATGATATTCGAAAAAAAAAGTACGATAATGTAAGAATGTCGAAGTGCGATGTAGGAGGAAACAAAAATATAAAATTTTAATTTGGCATTGAAAAACGCCTGAGATGCAATAGCTTGCCGTGAAACCTTGGCATTTATTGGTGTACCCACCCTTTGCGATAAAGAAGATCTTCTAAAATGCATTTCTGACATATTGTATCAATTTTGTATTTATTTCGCAATTTTTCTTTTCTTTCCCTATGTTTAAACCGCAATACGAATGCTTTCTGAGTGTAGCAGGAATAATGTTTTGAAAGTTCTTAAGAGTACGCTAAAAATACACTTTTTTATGGTTAGAGCACTGGAGGCTTCACATGAGCAATTAAATTACGTAGCGTACTGTAGCCGAAAACGGCGACAAGCCAGTATCTTGTACCGCCGCAGGCGCCCGTGGAGGAACAGAAGTTAGGCGAGATCCAGCGACCATGGTAATCAAGCGGTCTTCACTCACCGCCATTATCAGACGACTGACCAGAAGCAGACGAGACGCTAGGTGCTGGGGCGGATTGCGCAATATGGTGCTTTCTTTACTCCATTTCGGCACTGGTGGAGTATTTGGGACAATTAACTCGCTTTTTGGACTGGAGTAAAAGCAGGTAAATCCTTATTTTTACTCCATCATTCCCTCAAGGGAGTAATATGGAGGACAGTCCCCCCTTTTACTCCACACTCATGGAGTAAAGGTTTTCACAAATAGAATAAAAAGGATGGCCGCCACCATTTATACACCCTTTTGGGTTTATTTCTGTTTACAGTGTAGATGAGAGCTGATGTCCCGCTGTCAATGTTGTGAATAAGCCATGCACTTTAGCCAAACGATGCACGTCTCGCCCCCTTTGCAGTCATAGAGTTTTATTTATATTTTTGTTTTTATAATGGCCAGAAAAACATAACAAAAGCAAACCAGTATTGTTGCATTGTCACTGTTCTGTGAAATGCAGAACTGCTTTAGTTACAGCTGATTGTACAGGCTCCAAATGGTTGGAAAAGTCATAATTATCTCGTCTCGATTTGCATTTGTGATTGACAGCAGTGGGCTAAAATGTGAAAGCCTGTTTACATATTACAATGACAACTACTGAGCACTGCTTGGGAAACCCTGAAAGTAGGATTATTTTTTTTCGCCCTCAGCGATGCAGTGTGTTATTTTTAATAACTAATAATTTAAAGTATGTAATCTTAGCAATCTGAAAAATGTGATTTTGTAATTATGATGGTTGTTGGTAGCTTGTACTACAGCCTTACTTCTTCCAGTTTCGCGATAAGAATTCGCGATAAGAATCACGTAGTCATTCTGAAACCGTTATTGCAGGTTTTGCGGCAACCTAACTTTCAGTGGAGGCAGTGTAACTAGGAGTGTGTTTTCAAGCGCAGTATAAAAATCAGTGGTGGATACGTAACAGCAACAACCACGTGTGCCTCGCGCATCGGTCACAATAACTGCAGCGAACGCCACGAATGCGACTACCTGCCTAACGGCAAGCTCATTTCAGCATTCGGAAAACACGGTGTACGTAGTGAACTTTTGCAGGGGCACATTTCTCTTCTCGTTTCCGAAAAAGCACTCGCTCCATTCACATTCACTTTCACTACGCGAACACTTGCCACGTGCTGTGCGAATTATGCGCGCAAAACAAATTCACCGTAAGCAGCTGTTACTCGCCGCTGTCTAATGTGATCGTTGTGTAAGGGGCTTTACTGGCAAAAGGCGCTTGACCGGGGCGACCACGCGGAGCAGCAAAATCGGACGCGCAGGCTCGAACAGTCGGCGCTCTCGTCTCGCGCTGGGCTTTGGCGCTCCCACTGCGGGCGCTGATCGTCTTCTTCTTTGCTGTTGCAAGAATTAGGAACCCTTCCGCCGACCGAAAACAGCTCTAAATAAACGCTAAGTGACATCGCCAAAGCAAAGCTTTTCCGGGTGGTTGGTTTATGGGATTTAATGTCCCAAAGCGACTCAGGTTATAAGGGACGCCATAGTGAAGGGCTCCGGAAATTTCGACCACGTGGGGTTCTATAAACGTGTACTGACATCGCACAGTACATAGGCTTCTAGAATTTCACCTGCTTCGAAATTTGACCGTCGCGGCCGGGATCGAACCCGCGGCTTTTGGTTCTCCGTCGGTTCGAAGAACGTTCGACCACGCATAACGAGCATCCAACCGCGCGGCTCGCATAGCAACTTCGAATCGGCGCAGTTTAAGCATTCATAGGCAAGCACCAGAATCCAACGAGGCGGCTTGTATACACCATTGGTCCTGGAACAACTAATTTACAATGGTGTGAAAACACCACTGCCACCGTGGCCACGCATGAACCGACTATTTCTGTGTCATGCCATATGATGACACTCCTGGTTATTGTCTGCTTGAGTGCACCTACGGGATACGGATTGGCATGGGCAGCCATGCGGCACCGCCCGCTTACAAGAGTCTTGAATCGCAGCGCCGTCAGAAACGGGTGTTCGAGCGTTTTCCACGGCGTTAGAGCGTTTTCGAACGGTTCACTTTTTTCGCCGAAATCGTTGTCGCCAGACTCGTTCAGTAACCGAAAACAAATATTTTGGCAGCAGGCAATCGGTGCACCGCAAGTTGCCAATTCCGTTTTGCATACGCCAAAAGCCGCGCCATAGCAACGCGTTCAAGAGCAGACGACAGGAGCGCCGGCGCTTCGTTCGCCATTGGCAGGGAGAAAGTCCCTCCCGCGCTCTGCACAGTCACTTCCGATGCACTGTAACTATGCTAATGCGACCATAGCGTCACCCTAGGAGCATAGTATACTGACCCTATGAGGAAGATACTCAACATGTTGGGCCCCCGGCAGCGTAACCAGTAGCGGCCCACTTTCTAAAGTATTCGATCGCATCGCCAGCAACATCGCCACTGCGTTTGAGTTAATGTTTCGCTAGCAGACGGATTTTTGTTGCGAAAGCAATATTGCTAGCACTTTTCTGCCGTCTGCGGAGGTCGTTCCATCGCTGTCACGTGGCAAGACCACGTGACAGCGTGACGTCACGACCAGAGGAGAGCAGGGGCCCCAATTCGTCTCTTCTGCCGTAGTCGTTCCTTCGCTCGGCGCGGCGGCTACCACGTGACGGCCTCCTCGGCCCGCCGCGTGAGGGCGCTCTCTAGGAGAAGATACCATGCATAACGTATTTAAACAAGGTATTTAAATATTTATACAGAAAGAGCGTTGACTCACAGTGGCGGAGAAGAACTAGAAAACTAGCTAGTCAATATGCAGGTCATGAGGACGGAGAAAGAAAGAGCATTAAACGGCAGGTTAAAAACGCGGAAATTAAAAATTGGATGAATTCAATGGAAAAGAAACATAGTATGGAACTATATCGATACTGGAAAAGGCAGATCAGGAAAGAATTTTTCGATGATAAATCAAGAGGCAGTGCACTACTTTTTGAAGCTAGGTCAGGGTGTCTTAGAACGCGCAGCTACAAAAAGAAATTTAACGAAGAAGATGACACATGTGCAGTGTGTGGTAGATCTGTGGAAACAATTGAACGCCTCATAATCAAATGTGATGGTATCCATCCGGATGTCGATACAGGCGCAGTCACTCTTCCTGAGGCCCTAGGGTTTAAAGATAACAATGGTCATGTAAATAAATCTGCAGTGGAAGTTAGCAAAAAGCGATTGGAGGATTGGTGGCTGAAAAGCAGAGATGTGGCATAAGGTTAGAATTGTGGGAAACCGTAGGTAAAGATGATGGCGATTCTTGGTGAGAATTGCCAACACAATAAACAGGAAAAAAATAAAAAAAGAAGGGCTGAGCATGGTGGCGGTTGCCACCACCCCGTTTCAAAGGGGGCGCTCCTGTCCGTCCGTCCGTCCGTCCGTCCGTCCGTCCATCCATCCATCCATCCATCCATCCATCCATACACGGGGTGGTGGTGGTGAAAACTTTTATTTTGTGAAAAAGAGTTTGGGAGCCACAGAATGGTCCGGTACATGGTCGGCGTCTCTAGTCCGGGACACCGCACGACGAGGCCCCGTCTCTCGCCCGTTTCACCAGAGCCCTTTGGGACTCAAGCGAGGAGCAGTTGAGGAGGGCAGTCTCCCATGCCTCTCTGGAAGGGGTAGGGGAAGGGGGAGGTGGGGATCTTGAGTACATGCCCACACCATGTGGAAGATATCACAGGTCTCCCCACAATGTGGGCATCGCCCATCCGTGTTAGGATCGTAATGTTTTATTATTGCAGGACAGAGTAGAGTACCTGTCTGCAGGCGGCTTAAAGTTCGCTCCTCCGTCTTACTCAGCCCTTTTGCAGGGGCCGGGAAAAGGCGGTGGTTGTCGCTATAATGTGTTAATATTTCCCTGAATCGCAGCAGCGGCTGGTTAGTCTCCGAGCCAGAAGGTCTGGGATGAGGAGCCCGGTGAGTAAGCGCTCGGGCAGCCGCGTCAGCGGCCTCATTACCTCGTAAGCCCTGGTGGCCAGGAGCCCAAATGATTCGTTTGGGTGTTGGATCAGTGGCAGTCCGTCGTAGAATACAAGCAGCTAAGGGGGAGATCTCCCCTGCCAAGTAATGTTCACATGCTTTTCGTGAGTCCGTGATGATTATTCTCGAACTGTCGTGGGCGGCAGCAAGCGCTATCGCTACTTCCTCGGCCCGCATTGAATTCGGGGCGCGAAAGGAGAGTCCATAAACGTGCATTTCCTGGTGAACGACAGCGGCCGAGTAAAATCCCGTGGGCGATGGCCCTGCTACGTCTACATAATATACACCGGGTCGGGAGCCGTGTTGTCTCTCAAGAGCCCGAGCCCGCGCTTGTCGTCGCAGGCGCGCTCTGCTTAGTCATGTCTGAGGAGTTGTACAAGGCGTCGCTGGGGCGACGTGCTGCGCGCAAACGCCGGCACCGTGCCGAGGGGACAGATGAAGAAAGAGAAAGGCAAGAGCGGTTGGCTAAGCTACGCGCCTATGGCGCAGATGGCTTCAACGCCACTTCTTTCACCAGCAGCGCGGAAGGACCTTGTTGCTGAGTACCTACACCGATCGGTTGACAATCACAGATGCGAAAAGGACACCTCTGACCGAGTTCTAATGTTTAATTTTTTCCGATTGCCTGGATTTGGTGTAACAACTCAGAAAACGGTAACAGGGCTCATCGTCGGGCTTATTGCGCTTGAGCCGTGATATGTGTGTCATTGTTGTTAACATATGGTTTTGCCCTGGCTACGAAGAGGAGGACGAAAACTGCATACATTGCGCGTGCCATGCTGTGACACGTGCCCTTGTGATGGCTTAATTCATCCTGCTTCAAGGGCTGATCGTGAGCGGTTGCCAGTCGCACATCATGTTATCCTATCAATGATCCAAGATGACGATATCAAGGGCAGCGCAGGCGAGTAGGGGCAGAACGGTACATCACCCTGCCATGGACGCTGATCGAACTGTCGAGGGCACTCCGCAGGTTGGTCAGCACAGAGAAGAGATGTCTTCCCCATCAGCATTGTTTCTTCGCCTACCCGATCAGCTGATCCTACCCCGAGTTTCCGTGTCTGTTCTCGACGGGCAGACAACGCCGCAAGGCGCAGAAACCTATCCATCAATCTCCTTTGGGGATCCTCGCCTGGAAGTGCTGAGCCTGGACACCGTGGAATTTTCGAACACTGCTCATGGCGTTCAAGTCACCGATTACGGTTCACATGCTTCCACTTTCGAAGCCAGTGCTCCTGGGGCCCAGACCAGGCCGGTGAGTTCTACACTGGAGTCGGTACTTGGGGGGTGGGGTGGGTGGAAGGTTACGGTCGCTTCCAGTGTGCCCCAGGAAGAAGGGTGGCAACGCGCCGAGGGGAAGTTTTGTTAATGAAATACTGCGATGCTTTCTCAAAACGGGGATCATCAAGCGCTGAAATGTAGTGACGGCGCGAAAGGTACGCGACCGGCTGCGGCAAAAATAGTCACGTGCGCACCATGCCTACGAATAAATTAATCCTCCTGCGCATTCCCAGTAAATTTTCTGCCGCCGTTCCCACTTAAGTGTTATTAAGGAGAATATTCTTTTCACATTTGAGCACCTTTTGATCTTAAAAGCGTTGCATTCCTGCTATCCCAGAAATAGTTACATAACGTGATCATGTGATCGGAGGAGGACGCGGCTGAGTACGTTCAGTATTTTGCCTGCAGTGAAATTTGGTCATAGTGCTTACACTATACTGACACTATAATTTGAATAACACTATTGAGTACGACTTGCATTTAGTCTGCAAAGTAATATTTGGCCATTGAGCCTAGAATACACTGTAAATATAATTTTGATAGTAAGATGTGTTGCCATAATTGCTGCCACAGCTGTTTCCAGAATGTGGAGCTCTCCATCAAGAGTCGGCATAATTACTCCGCGCAGGAGTACCACGGTTTCAAGACTCCTACCACGACAGGCGCCGGATGCCGGAGAACACGGCTGCTGACTATGATTCTGAGTGGAACATGGTTGACGAGGAGAAAGTGGAAAACCTGCTGAAGCATCTAGCGCTGCTGGCTGCCGAGAGGCCTCGCGGCGGGACGGTTCCGGAGGCTGTTGCCTACATCGAGGAAATTCCAAGCTGCACAGGATGCGCCGATGAACTCAGGGCACAGCTGTCTGACAGGGAAGGTTTGCTCATGCTCACTGAGCACTACCTGACAAATGTCATGGCAATGATGTTCGAGATGGTTTTCTAGGTATGGGACGTGGTCTGGTCACTGATATAGAAAAGCTGTCATGGGTAGTGTAAGATCATCTGCATCAGCACATGATTGCCGACCAGATGGAGCAAGACATCAACGTGCCTTCATGTGTCAGCCACGGAGATTGGTCGGCCAGAAAATTCTGACCAACGGCACTGTGTCAGCTTTGAGGCCTCGAGTGACTGTGCCTCTTGCAGTATGTCAGGGCTTCCTCTCAAATTTTTGTTTATTTTATTTAATTTCTTGAGTGTTTACAATAAAAGGGCTTGCTCCAGCGTTTTCTTCAAAATAAACAGGTTTTTTTTTGCATTTTTGTTCTTTCTGGCACTGCTAGTCGATATTTGGGAGTATACCCAGTCCCAGAGCACTGGAACTGAATCACCAGATGCAATATCTGATAAATGAAGCAGTGTTCATAAGAACGCAGGGCTACTGGCAATGGGTGTTTGGTACTAGGCCGCTGGATACTCGGAGGTAAGTGCAGCGTATATGGGTTTGGCTGCACCGCAGCTATGTCAGCCACAACTCATCTGCGACGTTTGTTCGTCCTGCAGGTATCCGTCTACCTCCTGCGATGCAGGGACTCTCACTCTAGAGAACCCTGGAATCCAGCTAGGACCACAGCTCCGCTGCCAATAGTAGACCGTCCGACCCCGGTACCACTGCATCGCATCCGTGCTGCTGAAGACATGCCAACAGCAAAGCCCCATCAGTTCGCAGCAACGCCCCTTCAAGAACAAGCTTCGAGATTATCGCTGCCACTGTCAGCTTCAGCGATAGCTAACCACCGGAAATCAACCTCCTCACCGCATCATCCCTTTATAAGCCCGGAATCACCCTGCGCCGCGTTCAACGGGCTTGACAGCACCGCAGCTATGCCAGCCTGCGACGTTTGTTCGTCCCGCAGGTAAACACTTCATGTTTTTATTTGTACGCCGCATCGCTATGCTGGTTTAGTGGTGCTGCCAGGACAAATGTGTTATATTGGTATTGCCTGGGATTGCTATCAAGTTATCATGCGTTTACTAATTTATGTCAGGTGACGTAGAACTCAACTCTGGTCCCAGCACTCGCCACGGCGATGGTCAGTCACCTAACGATGTACTTCAGGCCATGAATGAAATCCAATCCAGTCAAACCACGCTAATAGCAGTGACTTGGCAGCAGTGACACCACAGCAAGCAGCAGCTAACGCCTGTTTTCTGCATATTGCAGTCATACCTACCGCAAATCCGCAACCTCCGGATCAACGATTGCACTGCCTGCGCACCTGCCTGTCTGACGTAGTCATCGCCCGACGCCACAAGCCAGGCCACGAAGATATCGCCACGACATCGATTTACAATTACGTGACCCAATCACGTGACCCAATCTTCGGCATATAAGCCGGCACAGAACCCGTGTGCAGCACTTGGCAGCAGTGACAGCACAGCAAGCAGCAGCTAACGCCTGTTTTCTGACGTGCTGAGTGCAGCGGCACTGTGCATGTGCATGTGACATCAGACATTTGAGTTCAGCCGTTTTGTTTTGTACTTTTGTTGACATTAGAAAAAATAAACTTCTCTTTCTACGCCTGTTTTCTGAATATTGCAGGTTAGTACACTTTTTGTGCACAATAATTAGGTTTTTTCCTTTTTGCTCTCACTGCTGCCTTCGGTGACTTTTTGAGTGTGCCTGCTTCAGACTACTGTGTGAAATGTCTAAGGAAGTTGCGCAGGCCATCAGAGAGCTGAAAGAGGAACTGAAATTAGAACTTAATGCCTTCAAAGAGGGAATGGAACGAAGCCTACGCACAGAAGAGCGTGGCTTTCGCACAAAACTAGAAGACATGAAACAGAGCGTAGAGTTCATTAGAAAAAGCTTAGACGAGGCAAATAAACGCCTCGAAACCACTCTGAACGAAAAAAGCTTGCGAAAAAATGAAACGAAAAATTCAAGCAGCAAGTCTACACAGTTGAAAAAGAACTTGCAGATTGCCAGAACAACCTTGTTAAGTCTGACCAATATACACGAAAGAGAAATATTGAAATCAAAGGAATCACCGAAGAACCAAATGAAAACCTGCTTGGCATCTTGGAAAAGATTGGAAACGCTATCGGTGAGCCTATATCATCGAGTGATGTGGACGTATGCCACCGTGTGCGAACGAAGGAAATATTCAGAAAAACATAGTAGTCCAGTTTCAGCGGCAAGAGAAACGCGATCAGGTCCTTGATAAGTCGCGCAAGAAAAGGCTCACGACGTCTACCATAGCGGCAGAATCAGAGGAAAATTCCGAAGAAGACCACAAACCCATTTACATAAATGAACATCTTTGTCCGTACGTGAAAAAGCTCCTAGGAAAGGCAGTTGTGCGCAAGCGCGACTTCAGCTGGCGGTTGGTATCGATTAAGAATGGCAGCATTTTCGCGCGCCAGACAGAGTCATCTTCGGTTGTATCGATTCAATACGAAAGTGATCTCCAAACGATTTGCGACAGTAGTTGAAGTGATCGTATACGGGGATTTGGGATACTACCTTTTTCTTTTGTATAAATGATGGGTACGGAGAGCATTTGCCCTGAGGCTATTGCTGGTCTTTTAAGTGCGACAGAGACAAAGAAATGAATAAAGCTGATTCATTTGAACGCGAGATCTGTTAACCAAAAGCATGATGATTTGTTGTTGCTACTAGAGGCATGTGCTATACCATTCGATGTATTGATGCTGACCGAGACGTGGTGCACTGACGACAGCGACTATATTGTGCTAGAGGGCTACAATCATTACTTTTTAAATCGAAAAAATACTAGAGGAGGTGGTGCGTCTATTCAAACTTGTCTAACTGGTTTTGAAATCGTACCGGAGCACAGCTGTATTACCGGCGACTACGAAACTCTTTGTATTAGGAAAGGCACAAATATGTTCTCTGTTATCTACAGACCTCCAAATGGAAGTATTTCCGCGTTCCTGCAATTTTTTGATGGGCTACTCTCTCACACAAACTGTAGTGGTTGCTTACTAACAATAGGCGGCGATTTAAATATTGACAGAACCCACTACAGACTTTTTACTTGTTTTACAGTGCAATGCCTTTCAGAATGTCATTGCCACTCCAACAAGACACTCCTTTATCATCATCACTGTTAGATTTGTTCGTGACAAATTCATCGTGTAATATTAGGTCAGGTGTCATAAGCTCTGACATCAGTTATCATACGCCAATTTTTTTATTGATAAAGCGACACACAATAACTTGAACAAAAATGCCATACAGTCACGTACCGCGAAATAACACCGCATACTTTGGAAGAGTTCCGGCATGCAATTATTCAGACGAAATGGAGTGAAATTTTGCAATTGAAGGTTCTAATGCGTCATACAAGTTTATAGAAATTTTCAAGCTGCACTATTTTTCTTGCTTCAAACTAAAAACACATTGTAGTTTCAAGCGCTCCCGTAAGCCTTGGATTACCCGCCACATAGACAAACTTATAGATTAAAAACACAAGCTCTATCAATCTTTTGTAGACTCTCGTGACGTCAGCAAACTGAGGGAATTCAAGCGTTTTCGAAATAAATTAAATAAAGCTATCAAAAAATCTAAGCGCGAGTATTACGCTCGCCTTTTTGATAGTCATTGTCTGCAAAATAGTGACCTAGTTTGGAAAAATCTAAATGGAGTACTAAAGAGGAACGTACAGGCAATTTCAATATCAATCCTCGTAATTGATAATTAAGGAGTAAGCGGAACAGTGCTTGCGGACCGCTTCAACAAATTTTTCGTAGAAATAGGAAGCACGGCTTACTGTTCCGAGGCCTCCTCTTCTGTGCGTTCAGTAACGCAAAGCTTATTTTTTCACTCTAATTGTCAGTCAGAAGTAATATTTGTTTTTCAAGGACTCAAGAACAGCCACAGCGTTGATGCGAACGATATGGAAGTAAGACCGATAAAATATGTTCTGGATATAATTGCGCCCACGTTAACACACATATTTAATTCTTCCCTATCTACTGGCGTTTTTCCCACGAATATGCAAGTCGCCCGTGTCAAGGTCCTACACAAAGGGGGAGACAAAAATAATTTAAGCAATTACCGACCAGTATCCATCCTTCCGATATTTTCTAAAGGACTCGAAAAAGTTGTTAATATACGCATTGAAAGCTTTTCACGAAAACATAACCTCATAACGGATCACCAGTTCGGTTTCAGAAAACACCGCTCCACAGAAGACGCACTATTAAGACAAAAAGAAGTAATTTTGGAAAATTTCGAGAAAAAACTTACAACTTTAGGTATTTACTTAGATTTTAGCAAGACAATTGACCGTGTAAATCATCCAATATGACTAGAAAAATTAGAGCACTATGGATTTCGGGGTATTTCACTTAAGCTCATTCGGTCATACTTGACTGGCCGGCATCAATATGTTGAGATAAACCGAAATAAATCGCACTTACAAGAAATTCAATCGGGTTTCCTATAGGGAAACATTCTAGGACCTATTGTTCTTCTTTTCTACATCAACGATATTGTAGAAATTTACAGAGATTGCACAATTGTCATATATGCAGATGATTGCACAGTATTGATATCTAGACAAAACTTAGAAGAAATAAAAACAGATGCCAGTTTATTCTGTAACAATCTACAGGAATGGTGCCGAAAAAATAGCCTGATACTAAATGAATCCAAAACAAAATGTATTCTTTTTCGTGCACCCGGAGTCCTACCTGGAATATCTCCCACCATTACTTTCGGTCCGTATACATTTGGGCTGGAAACGTGTGTGAAAACGCTTGGCGTGTTCTTTTCCGAGCACATGTCGTGGAACGAGCATGTTCAACATCTGTCGACAAAGCTAAGTAAGATTGTAGGTACAATAAACAAACACCGTCACAGCCTCCCCCTAGCTACAAGAAAGCTCTTATATAATGCCCTTTTCTATCCACAACTCCGCTACTGTATACTGCTTTGGGGAAATACCACCAAGTCAAACATCAATAAACTTGCCTTAATACAAAAAAGGATCATCCGCATTATTGAAAACAGATCATTTTTAGAACGCACAGGACCCCTTTTTCTCAAACATTGCATTCTAAAAATGGAAGATATGTACTCTTATAACCTGTTAAGTAAGTACAAGAATGCAATACAAGGGAAATCTGAGACATTTCTGACCTTAGCTAGACTGCAAAAAACAACAAATACCTATTCATTTCGCTATCAGTCACCATGGCTCATTCCATTTTCCCGTACAATGTACGGAAAACGACTAAAACACGCCATACCACATGCGCTCAATGAATTGGATGAAAAACAAATAGACATTCGGCAAATGTCGCACAAGGGAATTTTTAAAATTTTTGTTGAACCTGTACCTCGGACTTTTTTTTTTGTTTAATCTTGTTTCAAGTGTCTATTTTGTTCATTATTCTGCACGTGACAATTGACAATTGACTGCTCTTTTCAGATGACTGTTTATCAATTTTTGTAAAACTATGTGCTGTGCAAGTGCTTGCTGTCTGGGTGGCGGGAGCTTTGTCAAGCTGCAACTAAGCAGCTTTTTCTTCCGTCACCTTTTTTGCTCAAGCAAATAAAGAAACTTCTGCTTCTTCTCTAAATGAAATCCATCCTCCTTATGTTCTCCGAAAATGTCTAAACCTTTGCAGAAATCAAGAATCGAGTGACCAAAATTGAAACCGACTCTCATCACTATTAGCAATAAAGGAACAGGTAGACGACATCCAGGCGCTGTCTGAGTGAAGCGCGAAACACATTGCTACTATCACAGCTTGACTTGATATCTCCGAATATCAGTCCCGAAGATGAAACCTACTCTTCTTTGGCCACGAAGATAACGAACAGGAAACATGGGCCTAGTCAGAGGTCACAATTATTGAAGACTGCAGCGCAAAATTAAGGATGACTATTCTTTCTGTGGACTCTGAAAGAGCCCACAGATTAGGAAAGTTAGGGCTGATAGGAATAGGTCAATCATCGGTAAATTTGAACATTTTAAAGTGAAGGAAAAGGTTCTTACATGCGCCAAAATGTTAAAAGGTACAGAGTTTAGCGTATCTGAGGACTACTGCCCAAACACCATCAAGGCCAGGAACCATCTTGTAGAATTATGTAAAGCACAAGACGAAAAAAATTCAAACTCCGACATGACAAGCTAATCATCGGGAAGAAAACGTACACGTTTGATCACAGTACTCACAAGGTAGTGTCACACCCTTTAAACCCGTAGAAGCCAATCGTCGCCGCTCTACGCCTTCCAACACTTCCTTTTTATGCACTAATATTAGAAGCCTTCTGCCTAAACTTGATGCTCTTCATAACCTGATTCACACCAAAGAGTCTAATCTCGTTATTCTCACAGAAACATGGTTAAACTCTTCGATTTCCGACTCAGAGATTCTTTCTCTCTCTCTTCTGATTTAATTGTTTTTCGCCGTGACATAACTAACGAAACGGGTGGTGGCGTTCTAAATGCTGCCCATAGAAGCCTTCAATGCATCGAAATTAAAACTTCATCCGCACTGGAAATAATATTCGTTCTTAGTAACGCCTCTTATCCCCCCTTAGTAATTGGAGCTTGTTATTGTCCCCTAGATTCAAGTAGTTCTTTTGTCGCTGAATTTCACGAGGTGCTTCTTTCCGTTACCGCAACCTATCATCAATCGCCCATTCTGATTTTCAGTGACTTTCACTTCCCTTCCATTAGCTGGTGAATTCTCGGCTCAACCCTCTCCAAAACCAATACTGAAAGCCACTTCGTAAACACATGCCTTAACTATGGACTAAGACGAATAGTTTCGCCACCGACGCGGTCTGGCATAAATTCATCCAATACGTTAGACCTGATACTTACAACTCATTCTGATAAGCTACCTCCAATCACATACTTGCTTGGTCTTAGCGACCATTCTGGTGTTCATGGTTCTTTATATTGTAACTTACTGCATCCATCGAAAATGACAAAAACGATAACGCTATATGGTGGTGGTGTGGCACTTTTTATTAACAGACTTTTTGTTAGGCGTTCAATAGGTCCTAGGCCAAGGGGCCGAGGGCGCGTTGCAGGTTCAGGTCCCGGGAGGCAAGCCAGATGGGCCACGGTGGGGGTAGCGGGAAAGGATAGGCGGGGGACTTGAAGGCTACGTGGCACTGTGTAAGGCAGTGTTCTATGTCTGCATATGTTTGTGGACAGTTTGGGCACTGAGGTGTGGAAGTGTGCCGGTGCAGATAAAGTTTGGCTGGTGTGCGTGGGAGATTAAACTGTATTCGGCAAAGAATGCGAGCTTCACGGATCGATAAGGATGAGTGTGGTGGTGGTATATCAGCTAAGTCCAATTTTTGCTGCGTGTAGTATTCATCGACAGTGTGTCTGTAAGCCCTGACCACCTGCTCCGTCGGCGGGCTCGTCCATGGGATCCCCAGCGCCCGGTGTATAGTTTCGTAGGCAAGCTGGTGAGCCGCAGCCTGGTGAGCATTGCCGGGGGTGCCCTTGTGACCAGGGATCCATCGAACGACGTGGGCTGGATGCTAAGAGGGCGGCATCTAAGGCCGATCGGGTAGGGAAAAGAAGGGGTCTTTCAGGAAAGGCACGCAGAGCTGCCTGCGAGTATGTATAGACAACCTATTGGGGGGCGGGGTGTAGGGTGGCAAAGTATGTGATGGCATCGGCGATCGCGTGTATTTCTAGGGCGAGCGTGGAGGTTGGCGATGTGTGTGGACCGGTTGTGTGAGTGCTGGTTGTAGAGAGGCAAGGGTGGAGGAAGAAGGCTGCTGTGGAGCCCGCGGTTTCCGTGAGACAGGCGTCTGTGTAAGTCACCTCCGCAGCGTCCAAGGGTAGCTTGTGGTTGTATGCGTATGCCTGGCGGCGGCCTGCGTGTGTGTGGGTGGACATGTTGCGTGGAATGGGTGCGAGGCGGAGGTTAGTGGGGTAGAAGAGAGACTGCGGTAGATCTGGGAAAGAGATGGGTGCGTAGGGAGTCTGTGATAGTATCCGCCGCCCAGCTGATGAACTGGACAGGCGGATGACTTGTCTCTCTCGGTGCAGGTTAAGGAGGGCTGGAAGGGGAAGGAAAACACGTGGTCTGTACAGGGTGTCTGTAGAAGTCTGGCCTGAGGGGGGAGCCCTACTGTTGCTTTGTATAGTGTATTGAGGGCCCGGATTAGTTCGTCTCGTTGTGTACTTCTAAGGGGGCAGTAAGTGATATAGTATGAAATTTGTTCACGGCCAGCCTTGAGGAAGGCGGCTGGCATGTGTCTCGAAGAGGCCAGCATGTTTTAAGACTACGCGGATGATTAAGTGTGTGATTGAGTGGCATGTGCGTATGGACTGTTTGATGGCAGAGGTGAAAGTGTTGGAGGTCAGTGGCATACCCAGGATGCGACAAGAGTCGACACGGGGGATGCGTTGTCCGGCTAGGGTGAGGGAGATAGAGGGGTTCATCGTACGTTGACATTTACTGCGTGTTATAGGTATAAGTTCAGATTTGTCCGGAGCGGGTTGCAGGCCCGCTTGTGAGAGGTGTGAAGAAATGGTGTTAAGAGCCTTTTGGAGTGTAGTTTGGACCTCTGCCGGTGAGCCAGTGGTGATCCACAAGGTGAGATCGTCTGCATAGAAGAGGAAATGAAGGTCGGGAATATCGGCTAGGGCCCGAGCGAGCGGGACGATTCCTAGGTTAAATAGAATGGGAGAGAGGACGGCACCCTCTGGAGTGCCACGAGTGAGTGGTATGGGGTGAGGCAGTTTTTCGAGATAGCGGATAGCGAGCGGAGCGGTGGGAGAGGAAAGCTCTTATGTAGTTGTACATGTTGTGCCCGCATTGCGCGTCAGCTAGTATGGCGAGGATGTGGTCGTGTGATATGTAGTCGAAAGCCTTGCGCATGTCAACTGTTACTAAGGCTTCGACCTGCGCAGCGTCTGAAGCATTTGTGTTAAAGAAGGTGTGTTGAAGGACAAGGAAAAGGTCTTGGGTGGATAGTGCTCGGCGAAAGCGAATGGAGGTGGGGGGTGGGAGATAGTCGGTCGCCTCAAGATGGGAAGTGAGGCGGGCACGCACCATGAACTCGCCCGCGCAGGAGGTGAGGGAAATAGGACGGAGGTCATTGATGGTGGAGAGTTTATTGGGTTTCGATATGAAGGAGACCAGGGACGATGTTCAGTCCACTGGCAGGGTGCCAGGAGTCCAGGCGTCGTTGATGACAGTAAGAAGAAATGTTTGGGCTTCGGGAAGAGGGTTCTTGAGAGTTGTGTATGTGATTTTACCTGCACCGGGGACAGAGTGTATGTTACAATGTGTGAGTGCTGTGTCAAGTTCTGTGTGCGTGAAGGGGATGTCTAGTGCCGGAAGGGCTGGGCCACGATATGGTGAGTTTAAAGAGGATTGTGAGGGTGGGAAATAGAGTTGTTGGAGGTAAGTGAAAACCTCTCTTGGAGTATGAGAGGCGAAGAGGCGGTCGAGAGTGGGTGTGGGATGAATTTGAGGTCCGAGAAGGCAGCGGAGAAGGTACCATGATGATTTTTGATGTAAAGTTCTGTCTAAGCGATGGCCAGTGTTCGGTGTCGAGTGTCTTGCAGTTGGAGATTATGTTGTTGCGGAGTGCTTGTATTCTGTCGCTGAGCTATGTGTTGTGTGGTTGTGTAGCTAGTCCGCGTTGGAGACGTTTTCTCCGCTTCCACAGTCGTAGAGGTTGAGGACCAGGGTTGTCACGGGGGGTAGGATTGGAAATTTCACGTGTGTCCCGCAACTGGGTCTTTCTTAGATCGGTGACCCATGAAGTGTAGTCGGAGGGGTGAGACGGGGGGGGGGGGGGGGTAAGAACCGGCGAAGTCTGACCACGAAGTGTGTCGCACCGTCGCCCTGCGTCGGGGGTGTTTTATGGGTATGTTGATAACACGGATGGAATGGTCGCTAAGTAGATATGTGTCAGTATTGTGCCAAGTAACATGTGGAATGCATAGAGCGAAGGTCAGGTCGGGTGTGGTGTCTCTGCGATGGAAGGAATCCTACCTAGGGGAAGAAGCAATCTATTGTTTCTAACATCATCGAAGGTGTACAAAATCGTGCTGCCAGGTTTATTTTCTCACACTACTCCTATCATTCCAGTGTCACTGCACTCAAATCATGCCCTAACATTTCTAATCTCGAAAAGCGACGCTGCATCTTCAGCTTGTGCTTTTTTCACAAGTTCTACCATACGCCACTTTATGTTTCAGCAATCTTACCAGTTCATCGACAGTCAGGCCACACCAGCCATCCTAAAGCCGTCTATCCGCCCCCAGCACACCGCGGCACATCTGCGTCCGATTTCGTTCAGACCGCTCGGGACTGGAGTAAACTGCCTGTCGACGCTGTGGACCACTCCGACCCACATTCCTTCAAGACTTCCATTGAACCACTCTTCACTTGACCATTATGCCCATCCCTCATGTAATACCCCACACCAAGGGGCATTTGAGGTACTAATAATAAAATAAAAATAAATAAAATCGAGGTTTGTGCTCATTAAAGCGACTGATATACTAATTACTGTCCGAAAAACGTGTCACGAGATGTTATTCGAGAAGAAAGTACCATAATTTAATGACGACGCATTGCGATATTGGAGTAAACAAAAATATATAATTTTAATCTGGCACTGACAAACCTATAAGATGCGATATCTTGCACTGAAACATTGCCATTATTGGTGTACTCAACGCGTGAACGAATCTCTGTGAAGTGTATTTTCTGAAGCGGTAACCACGGCTTCCTAGAACATCACTGTCCTCACGACGGACCACAGAGCGGACAAAAAGTAACCGAGAGTTATTTGATGAGCGTGACAACACAACGATAGCGACTGCTGTCCTATTCGCTCAATTCGCGCAACCCTCTGTTCGCGAGCACACCTAGAGTCAAGGTGTGCTGTGACCTCAGGCGGCTTGCAACAACGTGACCACCCGTTCCAAAGGGGTGGGAATATGGACATGATCGTCATCATCATAAATATATTGCTACACTGGGCAAGATGGCGTATTTGAGAAGGTCTGTACGTGGTCTGTGGATGTTTCCATGCGTGTAATTGGCAGCTTTTAAATCGCTCTGCTGTTCTTTGCTTGCGGCGAAATTCGCGCTGGTTAGTGGAAAGCGGT
This sequence comes from Amblyomma mixtum, assembly GCF_055824585.1. Lineage (NCBI taxonomy): Eukaryota > Metazoa > Arthropoda > Arachnida > Ixodida > Ixodidae > Amblyomma > Amblyomma mixtum. The sequence continues at coordinate 188,302,640 of NC_143021.1, forward strand.
CACGTTCTTGACGGTAAGCACTTAACTCTGACGAGCTCTACAATCGCCATGTGCATGAAGCCGAAGTTACGGCATTATCTGCGTGACAGATTGGCATACGAGATAGCGGTCTGACTGAGGGATGCAGTTACGGTGTCAGGAGTAATAAGGGAGTAATTACTCGTTGGCATCCACCCGAGCGCCGCCATAAGGCTACAAAGGAATGCTATACAGTTTTCTCAGAAACTTCGTAGTTGAAGAAAAATTCTACCTGGTACGGGGTTCGAACCCCGGAAAAAGCTATATAGCTTTCCTTTCTAGCCGTATGGCTGCGCTCGGGTTGATGTCAATGAGTAATTACTGCCTTATTACAAATATACTCCACCTTGGGGGATTTGCCTAAAACATTTGAGCAACACAGTCAACAGTAGAGTAACAAAGGTGCTCCCATGTCTCCGAAGGATTCACGTACGTCACGACGATGTTCATTCATTCCCACAGATAAGGACCTCGGTAAATTTGCCATCAATCAGCGTTAATGCTAAGGCACCGCGTTCGCCAGATGTTCCTCCGGTCTTCGCGCTCTGTTATGTGCCGCGCTTGTTGCCGCCAGCATTTTCGTGGCAATCAGCAGTAGAAACATTCTTCGAGTCGATTCCTAGCTATGCTCTCAGGAGCGAATATGAAGCTACGAT